>NC_058130.1:495775897-495846791 GCF_016433145.1 Gracilinanus agilis | reverse complement strand
TTTTTTTTTTTTTATGAATGCTTAGAAGTCTCCAATTTTATTGAAAGACCATACTTTCCCCTGAAAAAATATAGTCAGTTTTGCTGGATAGTTAATTCTTGGTTGTAGACCCAGTTCTCTTGCTTTCAGGAATATTGTATTCCATGCCTTCTGGTCCTTCAATGTAGATGCAGCCAGATCCTAACTGTGGTTCCCTGGTATCTGAATGACTTCTTCTTAGCAGCTTGTAATATTTTTTCCTTGGTCTGGTAGTTTTTGAATTTGCCTATAATACTCCTAGAAGTTGTCAGTTGTGGATTAAATGTAGGAGGTGATCTGTGGATTCTTTCAATTTCCACTTTTCCCTCTTGTTTTGATAATGTTAGGGCAGTTTTCTTGGATAATTTCCTATAGGATGATGTCCAAAGTTTTTCTTTTGTCATGATGTTCTGGTAGACCAATAATTCTTAAATTGTCTCTTCAAGATCTTTTCTCCAGATCTTTGGTTGTATCAACAATGTATTTCATATTCTCCTCAAATTTTTCATTTTTTCATTTTTTTTTTTCTATTCTTTCTGCCTTGTGAAGTCATTTGTTTCTAGTTGTTGAGTTCTATTTTTTAAAGACTGAATTTCATCCCTGGCTTTTTGGTCATCCTTCTCCTTCTGGTCTGATTTTCTTTGTAGATCATCTTTTGCCTTCTTTTCTTCATTTTTGAGCTGGTCAATTTTGGCTTTTAAGACTTTATTTTCTTGTTTTAATTCATGTATTTCCTTTTTTCAAATTGTCTTCAATCTCTCTTGATTGCTTTTTGAGTTCCTGAAGTTCTTGAGTTAATTGAATTTTGAGATCTTCCAAAGCCTGTGTCCAATTTGCTGGATCTTCGTGATGATCTTCTATTTCTTTTGCTGTTTTTTTTTTTTTTTGCTTCCTGGAAAGAAGCTGTCAATTGTAATTTCTTTTCTCTTTTTCTGTTGTTTACTCATATTTTTTCCTTCTCTGTTCTTCTAGTTTAAACAGATGGATTTAATGAGCTTTGATGAAAGATCTTCCCCCAGCTGGCAATGGAGGTTTATGTAGTTACTTTCTCTTCAGTCTATGATGGAGGGATGTTGGAGTTTCCCTGCCCTCTGAAGACTTTTTGTCTGCCCAATTGATGGGATTAAGCCTGGATTAGTCTTAATTGCTTAATATGCCCTGAGGCTAAAACAGTGGGGGGGAACAAGATGGAGAGTTTTCTCTGAGCTGTCCAGCAGTAGTGTCTCCCTGCTCTGTCCTGCTGTTAGACCTGGTTTTCTTCCTCTCAAAGCACTCTGTTCTCTATTTCAGTGTGGTAAAGCCAGTAGGTTTGAAGTTTTGCTCCATCTAAGCTACCATCTTCCAAGAGTTTTTGCTGTGTTTCTCTGACTTTCTCCTCTAGCCACCTCCTCAGTGCCAGTGTTCAACTCCCTGAGTCCAAAGCCAGCAAGGCCCTCTCTCTGGGCCGGTGCACCCACCTGCCTGGAGATTTCAGGGGCTGCTAGAGACTCTGCACAGCCTGTTGGGGAGGGGTCCTGGGATTCCCCTTCTATACCCTCAGACCCAATAGTTCAAGGGTTCAAGCTTTTTTCTTGGTGTAACTCTTGAGCTGTCCAGCAGTAGGACCCCCTGTTCTGTCCTGTTGTTAGATTTGGTCCTCTTCTTGAAGTGCTTCGTTTTCTCTCTTGGTCTGGAAAGGGTGAGGTGTTCTTAAGATTTGCTCTGTTTAAGGCTCTATCTTCCCAGAATTCTCAATAAGTTTTTCTTATATAAATATACCAAGGCACTTTATAACTTTTCTTAGGGTTATCAGAGATGCCAGCATCACTACTCTTCTATTTTTGTGCTATTATTAATAACTAAATAGCATTATTGAAACAAAAAGTACTGCTTTGATGTGAAAGCAACTTATTAAAAGTCACATTTCTGGACAAAAACTGATGTAAGAGCTAATGTGTGGTGCAAAACAAAAAGAGAATGAACATGATTGGGTGAATTGCTGTAAGACTTTATGCTGCTTGGGAAAATGGTATAGATTTTGTAATTAAATTTTTTATATTACATTTTTCCTGCCTTCATTTTTTTTAAATTGCCAGTCACATATACCTGAACTCACATGTGTTAAATTTATGTAAAACAAGGCCCTATGTATTTATAAAAATAACTGATATGTAAATAGAACTTTAAAGTTTGCAAATAATTTACATATTTTATCCCACTTGAGTCTAACACCAAATTTGTTAATTCAATTACAGGTGGATCATCCCTTTTGCAGATAGAGAAATTTTCACATACTCCCCCTCCTACCCTCAAATCCCCCTCATAGGTATGCAAGACAGAACTGGAACAGATCTCTCTTGATTCTAGTTTCAGTGGTTTTTCAGTCCACCATGTTGTCTTTACTGAGCTCAAGATTTAATTTGCCTGATTTTGTCACAAGAAAGGGCTCATAAGAGAAATAAAATAAAATATCAATAAGGACAATAAAAGTAAATTCCCTTCCATTTCAAAATTTGATGTGGAGAATTGTGTTTTTGATTCTGGAGGTAACAGGGAGACACTGAATTTTGAGTAATAGCATGACACTTTGAGACCCTCCCCTTTTTGAAAATCACTTTGGCAGCTTATTGGGGGGATGTATTGGAGCAGTGAAAGACTTAAGGTTGGGTCACCAATGTATGAGGTGATGCTAGCCTGTCTTTGAATGTTGGCTTTGTGAGTGGAGAGATGGGGATGTATATAGGAAAGTTAAAGGTAGTAATAACAAGATTCGACAAGATCGTGTATATGAGTGATTGTGAGTGAAGAGTCTAGGATGACATTTAGGCTGTGAAACTGGGTGACTGAGAGGATGAAACTGCTCTTAATAGTAACAGAAAGTTTTGTCAGGGAAAATAATGGGTTCTATTTTGGACATGTTTTGGATGGATATGCTCCTACAAGACATCAAATTGTTGGTGCTCAAAGAAGAGTTGGTGAGGCAGGACTTAACTCAGGTGAGAGATTAGAGATTAGAGTCATCTGCAGAGATGTGAGTTGAACCTATGAGAGCTAAGGAGATGGTGAAATGAGATTCTATATAGGGAAAAGAAGAGGGTCAAGGATACCTGAGAGACACTATGGCATTCCTGAATGAACATGACACACATACACATAAAAGTCAAAGAGGGCATACTCATCAGATTTGTAGATAAAAAAAAGAGCTTAGATGCATAACTAACAATTGAATGGACAAGACTCAAAAATATCTTGACATGTTAAATCAAGGTGTCACAGTAAAAAGAGCACTGTGCCTGGCCTCAAGAAGAATGGAGTTTAAATCCAGCCTCAGTTGCTTACTAGCCGTGTGATCCTGGGCAAGTTACTTAACCTCCATTTGACTCCATTTCCTTCTTTGTAAAATCAGAAAACTAATACCTACCTACCAGGTTATAGTGAGGATCAAATGAGATAATAATTGAAAAATGCTTAGCACATAGTAAAAACTAAATAAATATTAGCTCTTATTATTACTACTCTACTCACTTGTCACCCAAACTTGAAATATTAGTGATATGTGCACACACCCCATAAATACAATCTATTGTCATGTCTTGTTTCTACCTTTATAACATATGCCACGTAATTTCCTTCTCTCCATGGAAGAATCAAATAGAAAATTCTTAATTTAGAATTAAAATTCTTTCCAACCAGGTTCCTTTTTACTTTTTCAGGCTTCTACTTTTCCCCATTTCACTTATTGTACCATTCAGCTATACTGTCTTGCTCACTGTGCCTTGAATAAGACACTGCATCTCCTTTTCACTGGCTATTGCTTATTCCTGGAACAATTTTTTCCCTTATCTCTGCTTCCTGGCTTATCTGGAAACCTTTCAACTAAAATCAAATTTCAAAAAAGTTTCAACCAAAATTTTATCTTCTGCAGCAGACCTTTTCTAGTGTCCCTTTCCTCCAATTATTAGTGCCTTCTCTCTGAGATGACATGTCTTTAGCCTGGTGTATTTGTTATATGTACACTGATATTTGGATGTTGTCTTGCTCAATAGTATGTGGGTTCTTTACAGCGGGGGCCATTTCCCCTCTTTGTCTCCCCAAGGCACAAATTCTGGTACACAATTAGCCTTCATACATGTTCATTGACTGCTTGACAGAAATTCAATAGAGATAAATATAACATCTTATATTTGGGTTCAAAAAACTAACTTCAAAAATATAGGATTGGATAAGCAAGGTGATGTAGTAGTTTGTCTGAAAAATATCTGAAGGTTTTCAAGAAGTGCAAGTCCAGTGTGAGTCAGCAGTATGATGGGGCTAATGACACCTTGGGCTTCATTGAGAAACATAGTCTTCAGAAAAAAGGAACTGTGACTGTTTTTCTGGACTTTGCTCTAATATGACTGCATACAAAGGATTGTGTTCAGGATTTGGTGTCACATTTTAGTAAGGAAGCTGATAAACTAGCAGGACAACCATGTTAGTGATGGGCCTGGTGTCTATGTCCTATGAGGTCAGATGTAGAGTAAGAAGAGATGATGTGGGGAAGGGTTGTGATAGCTTTCCTCGAATATTTGAAAAGTGGCAATAAAGAAGAAGAATCAGACTTGTTCTATTTGGCTCCAAAAGACAGGATCAGTAACTTGAAAAGAATAAGTTGAAAAGAAGGTAATTTAGACTTCATGTCAGGAACAACGTGCTAGCAATTGGAATGTTTGAGAAGTGGAATGAGATACCTGGACAAGTGATGTGTTCCCTTTAATTGAGATTGGCAGGTCACTTGTTGGCTGTATGATAGTATGGATTCTTCCCAGGTATGGGTGGGACAGATGGCCTTTTCCAACTCTTAAATGCTATGATTCTTTTTTTTAAAAACCCTTACATTCCATCTTAGAATTAATCCTATATATTGGATCCAAGGCAGAAGAGTGGAAAGGGCTCAGCAACAGGGGTTAAGTGACTTGCCCAGGGTCACATAGCTAGGATGTGTGTGAGACCAGATTTGAACCCAGGACCTCCTGTCCCTAGGCCTGGCTCTCAATCTACTCAACTACTCAGCTGCCCCTTTGAGATTCTATTATCCAGTGATGTATATGAACTTTGTTCCTATTATTGAAAGACAAAGATAGGCAAACCGAACACTTCTAGAGATAAGACATAAACAGCATTTCGATGTAAGCAACAGATATTATGACCATCCAAGCTTCCCATTTTTGAAATGATGCATCCTACTTTGAGGATATTGTTATAAGGGTTTCCTAACCCTAATTGATTATTGGTATAGATTGATATCAATTGGTATAGGATGATACCAATAATCAATAAGGAGGGGGCAGCTGGGTAGCTCAGTGGATTGAGAGCCAGGCCTAGAGACGGGAGGTCCTAGGTTCAAATCTGGCCTCAGACACTTCCCAGCTGTGTGACCTTGGGCAAGTCACTTGACCCCCATTGCCTACCCTTACCACTCTTCCACCAAGGAACTAATACACAGAAGTTAAGGGTTTAAAAATATAAAAAAAAATTAAAAAAAAATAATCAATAAGGGTTAGGAAACCCTTATGACAACATCAAGTTATCACTAATTTATCACTCCATTCCCATTTCCTTTTGGTTTATGTTTGGTTCTTTTGACTTGTCATAATGATGTATCTCTGGGCTTCTATTCCTATCTACTTTCTGAGTATTAAACATATAAAACCCAGCCTGTACTTTTGAGACTATCTTGCCACTTGGAGTGGCAATCTGGCATCATGGCTAGTTGCTGGTCTTGGAGTTGGGAAAACCTGACTGACACTCACTAGCTGTGCACCCATGTGCAAATTAATTAACCTTTCTGAGTCTCATGTATAAAATAATAACTATAGTATTTATATCACGAGAATGTTGTGAGAACCAAATGAGATTTTATATAATTATTGCCCTTTTGTTTACATGGTGATTCTTCTCTTAGAACTTATTTGTTGTCTCAGAACTTCATACTTCAACTATTGCTTATGTCTTCTTTGTTAATATTTTTTAACACAGCCTATCCTAGCTCTTCCCTCCTCCCCCAAATTCTCTTGGCTATTTCTTCTTGCTGCTTGAAGAGGGCGGATTATTACAACCTGCCCTCACCCTAACCCTCAATACTTCTCTCCATCTGGGACATCAATTTATTGTGAGGGTTGGCTCTGGAGATGATCTGGAATTGTGGTTCCAATGTTTTAATTTTTTGTCAAGAATAACCACTGACATTCATTCTTTCAGTATTCCTATATCTCCTAGCTCAAGGAGACCACAAGGTTCTCACAGGCACTGTTGTATATGCTAGTGTTCTTTCAGGATGTTTTGGGATTCATTCCTATGCAGAGTGGAAATAAGGAGGTGAAAAGGAGTGGTATGCAATGAAATATAGCTGAGTAGACAGAGGTAAACCAAGGAAAAATATTATTATTTTCCACATGTTTTAGAACACAAAGCCTCAAAAATACTGGTACTATGTGGCTACTAAGCTCTCCACAGATAATTAGGTGCCTCTTCCATTCCTTTTTCATTATTAGAACAATAATTAGGGTGGGATAACTGGAGTTTTTCCTAGGACGCAGTGTAGAAGGTGATACAGTATTCGTACTTCTGCAGCAGGTAGAAACAATGAATGTTAGCATCTGGTTAGCAAGAATAATTATATGAAATAAGTAGCTATCAAATGATTAACCTTGTTCTTCATATACATTCCCTACGTTAATTATCTCTAGTTTATCCTGTGTTTATCTGTTTGTACATACTTATTTTGCATTTGTCTAATCCATTAGTCTTTGAGATTCTTGGTTGGCTTTTGACTTTCTTTGTATCCCAGCACTTAGCACAGTGTCTGGCAGATAGGTGCTTAATAAATTCTCATTGCCTGATTGAATTACAAGTGAAATTCACTCCAACTCCTGCATAACTGACTTTGTCTTAATTATTTTTTGATTTTTTTTCACTTCTCAGATGCTGCTTCCTCCAAGCTCAAATGTTAATAGTTATGACTCTGGAGTGAGAATGGAATGATGAATGAATGAGAAAGCATTATTGATTTGTTTTCTATTTGCTAGGCTCTATGCTAAATTCTGGTGGCCCAAATACAAAGAAGCAAAATAGTACCTGCCCTCAAGCAGATAATGGCATATTTCAGTGGTAGCATAAAGTATTTAAAAACCTAGAGAAAAGGATTCCCATGGCTGGATTCCCTTATGAAAAGACCTGTGAAACAGTCCCATAGCATAAGAGGATGTGAAACATTTAATACAAGAGAAAGGAGTACTCATGCAGAGAAGAGCCCAAGTTCACCAAGACCTTGCAGCTAGAGACATTGTAAAATAGAGGACTTGACTTTGTTTTTTTACTGCCAGATTGACCTTGAACATGATACTTAAATCTCTCTGGGCTTCAGTATCTTCATTTTTCAATAAAGGCGTTTGAATTGATGATCTCTAAGGTCTTTTCTGACACTATATTTAGTCCTAAAAATGGTAGATTTGGAGACTGGTTGGATTTATGGGGAAAGGAAGAGTTAAAAATGACATTTTGATTTTGAAAATGAGTTATGGCACCACTTCCCAGGCTTTTAGTGCACTCTAATAATTATCATAACAACTAATATTTTCTATAGCACATACTATTGTGCTAGGCACTATGGCACATACTTTTGATATCATTTGATCCTCACAACAGACCTGGGAGGTAGGGGTTATTATTATTCCCATTTTATAACTATGGAAACTGAGGCAGATGAAAAACATTTTTAAGTGGTTTTATTTCTATCAAGCATCTGATGCTAAACTGAAATGTCTGACTTGAACTTTGGTCTTCTTGAATCAAGTTCTGAATTCTGTCCACTGTTCCTCCTAGCTAGCTGTCTTTGAAGTTATTCCTTACTATTTCAGCTACCCTTCCTGTTTTGTAGGTAATTTGAGGAAAGGTGTGTGGTATAAGGGAATTTTAAAGGAGGATGTTGGAGACTTGCTAAGTGGGTAATCTCGGTTATAGTTAGGCTGGGATTAAAGGAGATTCAGGGTATAATAGGACTGAAGTCAGGATTATAACACAGAAGGGAACAGAGATCTTCAGGGAGAAGAGAAATTAAACTAAACAAACACAGCAGGCTTACAGACTGGGATTTAGACTCAAACACAAGCTGAGGGAAATAGACTAGACTGAAATTAACAAACAGGCTTTAGTTAATTTCACAGAAAGGGACTTGTTTTGAAGTAACACCTTCCTTCAAGATGGATGCCCCAGCTTCCCTCTAAGCCCAGAGTATGTTGTTTCTTTCCCTCTTCTTCCCTCTTGATAACTAACAGACAAACTATACTAATAGGGCTGTTGAAACAAAAGGGTTTATTTTCTTTGAAGGATGTTTGTTAGGAAGGTGGATCAAAGGAAAGCCCTATCAGTTGTCTCAGGAACCTCAGGTGAGGGAAGGGAAACAAAGATGGAGTCTGAGTAAGGACCTGCCTTTAAACTCAGCTTTACAAAATGCTATTGCTATCTAAAGGGAATAAATGATGACTGACTAACTATAACTAATGCTGTCAATTAGGTAACCCTTCACAGATTTAACTCCTCTCTAATTACTCTCCTTATTAACTCCACAGACATATAAGGTAAGGGAGGGAAGGCAGGGATGGTATTAGGAAAGGAAGATATAAGGGTTTATCTAAAATAATAATTTCTTAAGTAAATATGTCAAAGCTAGGCTAAATTTCAATATTAAAGCTAGGTAATCAAGGCAGCTCGGCTGACTGACAACCTCCCTCCACGGAAGATCCAGCCAACTGCCTTTCCTCAAGATTCCAAACCCCTAACAGCTTTTGGAACTCAGCCAAAGCTAGAAAAAAACTATATCACCCCAATTCTGTATACTACATTCTGTAATGGATTAATGAGCATTCAGAAACTGGGACAAAGAGACAATGAGAGACAGACAGACAGACAGACAGAGTCAGAGAGAAAGAAAGAGAGAGAGAGAGATGGAATGAAATTCATGTTGCTAACCTTTATGTCTTTTTTTGGCAGGGAAGTAAGTATATACACATGATAGTAAATGGATGGATGCTTTAGATTGCCAACCTTTTTAAGAGCAATGTAACCATAAAGAAAGTTGAGGCAGGTCAAGGAAAATCATTGAGTCTCCCCAGGGAACAGAAAAAGTCTTCTCTGGCTTGGATATAGGGATGTGTAGAGCCAGCTGGAGCAGCAGCAACTGGCACCACCCCACCCCCTCCCCTCTCCAGCTGGTGTTTCAGTTTTGTTTAGAGAGGTGGGGTTTGCATCACATCCAAACACAACATGGCCATGGGGCTCCACTGAGAAGGGCACTTAGTGCCAGAAATGTCCATGATAAAGAAGGCAGGGGAGATTTCCCCAAGTAATCAACTTTAAACACATTTTATTTTATTTTTCCTTTTGTTTATTTGAGGGGGGAAAACCAGGCTTTCTTTTGGATGAATAAAAGCACTAGGAACGTTAGAATCAAAATTCCATCAACTACCCAGGGTTTTCTTGCAGTTCAGCTACCCTTCCCTAATGGATTAATGAGCTCCAGCTGAGTTGTGCCAGGCTTTTCTCTGGCCTGATCAGCTTGTGCTTCCTGAAAACCCTGCTGGAGATTTTTTTGCTCCTAAATGGAGATTATCCCTCCCCTTCTGAAACTGGGCAGCACCTATTCTTTTCCCCATTATTAGGAGAAAAGAAAGGTCTATTGTGTGTGTGTATGTTCATTTTACATATTCCACATGACTAAGACAGATGGATGATGTAATGCTATTCTCACTCTTGTGCTATGAGGATATTGGGGCTTTTCCTCCTAATGCTTAGTGATATAATCTTGCCAGATTCTCTGAGGTGAAAAAGATAAACTTCTTTTAATTGAAGAAGAAAATGGAACATGGACAACAAGAGAATAAGAAACTTAAGGGGAAATGATATTCCTAAAAATTTGGCAATAGGCATCTTTCTTGTTGGTATCTTACTAAGTTTCCTTTAAATAGGATGTTTCAGCTTCAGTGCTAGGCCTCTATGATTACCTTTTCCATCATTAAGTTAAAAGATTGTCCTGTCTGTGATGACTACCAAGGTGCTTCTGGGGATTTTAGAATTTCATTTCTTATCTTACTTGGAAGAATTTCCCCTCAAGACTGCTACCCTTAAATCTTTCAAATTAGACATAGCTAATGTGGGAATTTATTTTGCCTGATTATGCATATTTCTTACAAAAGTTTTATTTTTCATTCCTCTCACCCACCCACTGGTGGGGAGTGATTGAAAGAAGAGAAAACAAATGGTTGTTAATTGAAAAAAAATTAGAAGGGACAGCTAAGGTGGCACAGGGAATAAGGTACTGGGCCTGGAGTCAGGAAGACCAAGTTAAAATTTAGCGTCAGACTCATACTAGTTTTGTGACCCTGGTCAAGTCACTTAACTCTGTTTGGCTTAGTTTCTTTATCTATAAAATGAGCTGCAAAAGGAAATGGTAAACCATCCCATTATATTATGTAAGAAATCCACCAAAGTGATCATGAATTGTTGAATACAACTGAAATGACTCAATAACAACAAAACTCTCCTAAAACAATGAATGTATATCAATAGAAAAATTCACTGGTAGCTGAGAAAAACAGGACTACAGGACTTAATTCAGTTACTTATTAAAAAAGTTAACAAGTATTTATTTTTCTCTCTCCTAATTTACCACTGCCTCACCTCCACCCCCCCCGCCCCCCAAATAGAGAAACCCTTGTCAAAACAGGCAATGTCAAATAAGACAAATTCTCACATTGGCTCTGTACAAAAATGTATACCTCATTCTGCCTCTCAAATTCATCACCTCTCTCACAATGTGGGTAGGTAAGCATCGTTCAGTATCAGTCCTCTAGTTAGTTATTAAGATCCATATTCTTAAGTCGTTTTTCTTTCTATAATGTTGTTGTTACAGTATAACTGAAATACTTATAGTGAAGCTAAAAAAGAAAGCCTTTTTCTGAATGAGCTGAATAATAATCACAATCAAAACATACTGGAGAAGTACTTTCTGGTTTACAACGACTTTCTCTTTGAGTCATATAGTATATATGTTAAATTCATATTACACAAGAGAAACTTAGGCTCAATGAGATTATGGATAAGAAAATTGCTAGTAAATGGCAGAGCAGAGATTTAAATGTGGGATTTGAAGTTATGATCATGGTTGTTTTATCTGTTGGTTATCTCACCCAACCCATCTTGTCTTTTGTTGTCTTCATTTTCTGTAAAAAGCAAATCCTTGAAGAAACCTACTATTGGAATGTGGGAGAAGAGAGGAGAGGGATGGGCTAGGAAGATCATGCCCAAAACAAATTTCGCATCTAACATTCATATCTTGCCCAACTTACCCTTCATTGCAAAGGGAAAGTTACTAAGAAAGAAGCAGACAGTTACTATTTGAGAGCTTATGAGTTCATTTTCTTTGCACAGTGGAAGAGTAGAAAGAGAGATAACGTTCATAGCATGTATATTTATAGCAAATGAGAATAGCCCATTAAGAAAGTCTAAGAGCAGGGGTCGGCAACGTATGGCTCTTTCTGCAGGAGCCATAAAGTCAATTTTTTTTCAGGCGCTGTTACAGGAGCACGCACTGTTACAGGAGCGAGCACTGTGAGCACTGTACAGCTCTCATGAAATTATATTTTAAAAAATGTGGCGTTTATGGCTCTCACAGCCAAAAAGGTTGCCGACCCCTGTCTAAGAGCCTAGCGGGGAGAGCTAGGTGGTTCAGTGGATTGAGTCTCAGGCCTGGAGAAGGGAGGTCCTGGGTTCAAATTTGAACTCAGGTACTTCTTAGCTTTGTGACCCTAGCAAGTCACTTAACTCCCATTACCCAGACCTTACTGTTCTTTTGCTTTGGAACCAATGCACAATATTGGTTCTAAAATGAAAGGTAAAGGGTTAAAAAAAAAGTCTAGGTACCTTAATTTGGAAGCAAGGTTGTAATGTAGCTTTAGTGTAAACTATGACATTCTATAGAATGTACACAAGTAGAAACAAACAAAATGAAAAGGATTGCTATGGAAGACTTCTGAGGAAAATAAACTATTTTCCTTGGGAGAAAACATTTAGAAAACTGAGTGTGCCTGTTTTAAAACTGAAATCCTCAGTTTTGGGGCAAAATATTCCAATTGATACTTCCTAATATGTTAGGAACTGCTTTTTAAAATATATAGTTATATTTTAACAATAAAAAGTTTGGTTTTTGTAGACACCTATATTTACATCCTACTCAGAGGCTCATTGTGATATGGTTCTTAAAAGTTCTGTCAATGCAGCTTAGATTCCAACAGGTTCTAATGAATGAAAATGTCTTTGAATGTGATGTCTGAGAAACCATCTAGCCAAATTTGGAGAGCCTTCTTACCAGGTTGGCTTCAGAGTGGTGGATTTTTCCTTAGAAATTATTGAAAAATATTGAGACAATGCAATCTCTCCTAGTTGAGTGAGAACCCATACCTCTGAAATTACAAAGACTTGAAGTAAATTTGAAATAAATATTCTTTGAAAATATGATAACTCATTTTCAAGTTTTGACCCAACTGGAGGTTAGAATCTAAGAAATCAAAACAATTGAAGATCAATCTCAGTAACTATTTAATTGAATTGCAGACACAGTATCCTTGCAGCCCAAGCAATATTCAATCAGGATATGTCCTGCTGATATAACCGATATATCATGGCAGATAACATCAGGACCAGGAATCTGGGTAAATAGATAAGTAAGTAACTGTCTGAGGAGTATGGACTAGATCTTATAGGCAGAGAAGATAAATATAATACCCCCTAGGCTGGCCCCAGGCAAAACTGTGAGATGATGAAATCTGTCCTTAGTTGCCCCTACCTCCCATCTCATTTATCTTTGTCATCTATGTCTTATTCCAATGTATCACAGTAAAGATTTAATGATGCATATCATTAAATATATGCCAGGTAAATTTTGTTGCATAGTTATTTCATTATTACACTAAACTCTATTCCTGTGTCCTCAGTCTTAGTAGTTTAATAATAATATCTGACATTTACATGTGAATTTAAGGTTAACAAAATTACTGACATCTCAATTGATCCTCATAAAAACTGAGAGTATTATTTTAAAGATCTGATTTGAACTCAGGACCTCTGATTTTAAAACTCTTGTCACTACATCAATCCTGACTGCTGTAATAAGGGAATTTAAGGCAGGGATGTAATAAGGGGATAGGCTAGAGGTAATAGGGAGATTAAGGCAAGGTAAGGTTGTAATAGGGGATAAGGCAGGTAAAGGACTAAAGGTAATGTGAATAGGGCACTGTGGATAGGGGTTTGTGGATCCCTAAGGCAGTAAGTAGTTAAGGAGAGTACAATAGTGAAAGTGGTAGATTGAGGTGGTAGGAGAAGTAAGGGAATGACTAAGTTTAGGGAATATAAAGACTGAGGTATAAAGAGTTGTAAAGGCAGACAGCTACAGCCTGAGAGACACAGACAGGGACACAGGTTTGATATAGAGATACTAAAGAGAAATAGACACTTCTATGGCCAAAGGTTAGGGCCAGCCAAGAATGGCTTGAAACTGACTAGAGGGCTTTCTAGTCAGTTTCTCAGGTTCACAAAGGAATAGCTCAGAGGAAGTATTGAGATTACACTTCCTCCAAAATGGACACCTCCAATTCCCTTCACAAACCAGAGACAATATTATTCCTTTCTCCCCTTCTCTCTCTCTTATCAATCAACTAATGAACTAGCCAAAGGTTTGATTAAGTGACAAACAGGGTTTATTGATTTTTAGGGTTGATTGGAAGGGATGGAGGGGTACAAGGTAACTCTAACAAGCTGCCTAGGGAAAGGTTCAGGTGGGGGAGGGAGACAGGAATGTGAGACTGAGATAGGACCTGCCTAACTCACCCCCAAAGGGTTTTGTAGCCTATAGGATTAGGAAAGTTGGACACAATGATTCAAGAGATAATTTGTAACAAGGGTAAGCCCTATTTGACTACAGGAAAACTATGTCTACCAAGTTTGAAAGCTAACCCCAGATCCATCCTCCTTTCTAAACCCCAAGAAATTTAGGAAGGGAAAATGATGATTGGGAATAAGGGAGGTTAGGGAGAACTAAAGGAAATAGTTAAGCTAATAAATATTAAGAGAAAAGCTGCAGAATATAGGCCAGGTTTTCAGTCTAAAGAACAGAGCTCAGTTGACCCTCCTCCTCTCATCGAGTCCCTTGGGTCAACTGCCTAACCTCAGGATTCTAAACCCTTTTCCAACTGTCAGAAACTCTCCAGTAAGGCTTTGCAGGGCTGATATACACCCTATTTGCACTACACTGCTTATAGTAGTTATTTGTGGACATGTCAGACAGTCAACAAGAATTTATTGAGCACTTTCTATGTGCTGGCCAATGTGTCTTCTATTTTTTTTTAGGAAGTATCTCTCAATGGGGTTGATCCTACATGATATTTTGAAGTAGGTTATACATATATGTATTTTGATAGCCTAATAGAACTCATCCATTAATTATATATATGTGTATATATTCAAACATGTCTCTATATATGCATATGTGTTTATGTCTATATATGTCCACAAAGATGTAATATAAACACACATGTATGTATACACACATATAGATGTTTTGGAGTAGCTGAGTGATTTATATATACATATATATATATATATTTGTTTATATATATTTGTCCATGTTTCTGCCCACACATAAAAATTTCTCTATGTACTCATATATAATGATATGTAATGTTATATTATATACACACATATATCTATAGGTTAAGCAAAATATGACATATTTCTAATCCATATATAGAGATGTATGTATATGGGAGGAATTGAGATAGATGACATAGTCTCTCTTCCTCTACCCACTTATCATAGACTGGATAATAGGAATCTTCATACACTAGTTTTTCCTGTGTAGACAAATAGGCTAAACTCTTTGAGTGTTTATCCATCACATTCAGGAGGCTTTTAAGGTTTCTGGGGTTTAGTGCAATTAATTCAGTGCCAGCAACAGCAGGAGGACTTCACCAGCTGTAGGGAAGCTCTCTTCCACTTTGACAATGCATTGGATCTTCTCTATGATAGGAGTAAACACCTCTGGGGAGCATATGATCAATTAAGTATATTATCATTCATTCAAAGCACCAACTACATGCTAGGGTATAGGGATATAAAGACAAAAAAATGAAATACTCCCCTTTCTCAAGGATCTTATCTACTATAGTCAGTGAAAACAGGCACATAGATAAGGAAATGTAGAAAAAAACCACAAAATCAGTACCAGATGGCAAGGGAGGGAAGGCATTAGCAGTTGGGGGGAATCAAGAAAAGTTTCTTGTATAAGATAGTACCTGAGCAAGGGCTGCTTGTAGGTATGGCAGGTGGTTAGTGCAAAGTCATGGAAATGGGAGATAGAGTGCCATATGTGAAGAACAAAGAGAAGGACGACAATTTGGAGGGATCATGGAGATCCAGAAGAGAAGCACCATAAAATGAATTATGAAGACAAGTTATAAAGGACTTTAAAAGTTAAATAGAAGAGATTACTTTTTATCCTAGAGTAAATAGGGAGCCATTGAAATGTATTGAATTTGCTTATAATTTGCTCAAATGGTTCCCAGTGTTCACACCTGTGTTGAAGAGTATTCATGTTGGAAGAGGATCGGAAATGAGCAGAGGCTTGAGATAGGATGATCCATTAGTGGACTTGCAAGTAGTCCAAGAGAAAAGTGATGAAGGCCAGAATTGAAGAGGTGGCAGAGTGAGTAAAGATAAAGGAATTAATGGTAAAGAGAATGAGGCATAAATATCAAAGCTTAACAATAAGAGAGTGAGAAGATGAGAATAACCAAAAATGTTAATGCTATTGAGAGAAATACAGATAACTGAAAGAGGGGTGAGTTTGCAGAGGAAAAAAATAGTTTTGTTGTGGGCATATTGAGTATGACATGTCTCCAAGATATCTGGTTTGAAATGTCCAATAGACAGTTTAACAATAGCTCTGGAGAAATGCTGGGGCTGATACATAGACTGATGTTTTGTTTTTCAACTCAAGTCTGACTCTCTGTGATCCCATTTAGAGTTTTCTTGGCAAAGATACTGTAGTGGTTTGTCATTTTCTTCTCTAGCTCATTTTATAGATGAAGAAATGGAGACAAATAGGATTAAATGACTTGCCCAGGGTCACATAGGTAGTAAATTTCTGAGACCTGATTTAAACATAGGAAGATGAATCTTCCTGATTCTGGGCCCAGCACCTTATCTACTACATTACCTAGCTGCCCTGCATAGAAGAATGAGTCATGTGCATAAACATGATAATTGAAGCTATGGGAGCTGGTTAAATTATAGAAAGAAAAGGAGCCCAGGACAGAGTATTGGAGTATATAACACACAAAACTCTAGAAAATAAAATAAACATTTCTTATCAAAGAAATATAGGACAAGAAAAGGAGGTGGACCGTGTAGAAAAACTTATGTTTTTCATAAGTTATAACTTATGAATATCCTGTATATTCCACTGGTATGATCAATGCCAGGCATATCTGGATCTAAATACAGATTTTATCCTGGGATCTCTGATTTAAAAAATATTTAGATAGCTATTTTTTCAATATAATTAGTTTCCTTTGTAATATTATTCATTTATTTTATGCATTTAAAAACATTATTCTGAGAAGTGGTTGATAAGTATAACAGACTGCCAAAGGGATTGCCTTTTAGTTTCTGCTGCTGGGGAGACTGAGGCTAATGGATCCATTGAGTTGGGAGATTTGAGTAGCCCATCAGTGTCTACATTAATTCCTGCCCCAATACGATGTTGATAATTTCTGCCTCAATAAGCTTCTGGGAGCTTAGGTCTATCAGGCTGCCTTTAGTGGGGAAAACAAAGCTTAATGGGAAAACGTGGAGCAGGAAATTCAACATCTGTGGTGTGTCGAATTTGGGCAAGAATCTTATTCAAGTGAGAAGGTGTATATTTGTCACTAGTTGCAGCTCTCTGGATAAACCTAGATCCTTTGACATATACATAGCACTTAACACAGTGCTTGGCAAATTGTAGGTCCTTAATAAGTATTTGTTTAATTGAATTTTGCTAGAATTACACCATTTTCCAGACCTTTTGCTAAGTACTTACCACATCCAAATTTAATTGGTCCATGTCTCATTGCTTCAGGGACCTTCTCTGTTTCAAAGGGAAAAATATTTCTTATTGTCACATCCTGCTGAGGTGTTAATAGCAGATAATGTTTTAATTTACTACCTCTCCTGGGAATATTTGGATTTTAATAGGAGATTGCTGTACACTTAATGCCTAAATGCCAAACAATGCATCTTTAGCAATGAAATTTCATTACCCTTAGGAAGTCTTCAAGGAAGATACTTCAGAATAGTGATCTCTTATATAGCACTTCTCAAATTATTCCACACGAATTAGGAAGTTAACACTGTATTCAATAGTGCCCAGCACACTGCTAAGCACAGAATTTTTCCTTGATAAAACCTCTTTTTCTTCTACTTAAAACCATTCAAAATTAATAGTAGAAACAATACACTGATTAAACAAAAAATTATGGAGTTAATTTTAGTTAGCTCAGATGGGTTTTCAAGAACCAGCTAGCAAATTTTCACTGAATATTTATACCTCAGAAATCAGCAACTGATATAAATCAGGATAATTTATCACCTCAACTCTAGACCTATGAAAGTGTTGGAGAAAATGTTAATAATGAAGATTAAACTTAAAAGTACACTGTACATTTTCTGAGAGCCAGTTGTAATGTTTATCAGAGTGCCCTGGTATTTGGTGTAGTCTACTTGAGCTGGATTATAGAAAAAGAATGTTAAAATACTTAAGAAATATTTTTCAAGAATCCTCAAGAATTTCTGATGAATCATTTATAAACATCAATGATTAATTAAATAACAAGCATTTATTAAGTACTTACTATGGCCAGGCACTGTTCTGAGTTCTGGAAATACAAAGCATTCCTCAACTGTGTATCCCTGGGCAAGCCACTTTATATGTACATATATATTATAATAAATAAGTATATAAATATAGATATATATGTATATATAAAAGGGAGTTGGATTAGATACCTCCCAGATTCCTCCTAGCTCTAATGTGATATGGTTATAGTTATGAATGCATGTCTTCAAAAAATTACACTGATATATATCAGAAAAAAACAAATAAAAATTCAGAAAAACCTTGGAAGACTTATATGAACTGAGATATGATAAAGTAAGCAGAACCACTTAAACAAAATTTAGATGATAACTGTAATAATGTAAAGGAAAACAGCTTTTAAAGGCTTCAGAACTGTGATAAATGCCATGACCATTATGACTCCAGAAGAGTAGTGATAAAGCATGTCTCCCTCCACTTGGCTGACAGTAAATGGATGAACTAGAAGTGGAGAATGGAAGCATACATTTTTAAACATAACAAAGGTATTCTCATATCTTCCTTCCTTCCTTCCTTCCTTCCTTCCTTCCTTCCTTCCTTCCTTCCTTCCTTCCTTCCTTCCTTCCTTCCTTCCTTCCTTCCTTCCTTTCTTCTTCTACCCCTATCATTAATCTCTTTTGAAAAAAAAGTTGCCTTACATGCATGCAATCCTTGCTACTGAGCTCAGGAGCTTTGAGCTGGAGCAGAATCAAGATTCAAATCACAGGTGGTGCCTTTGGTATTTCATTTTGATTTTGAGAAGATTTGTCTCTTACAAAACAAGTTCTTGTTTCAGTTCCATTTTTCTTGGCAAATTTCCGAAATCTTTCTGCTAACAACCAATAATAGCTGCATCAATAATAAATAGAATGTGAAGACTATAAACCCTTTGAAGGCAGAATTGGTAACATGTGTATTGGTATCCTCAGCATATATAAGCTCTTAGAAACAAAGTGATTGATTGGTAATAGCATGAGTTCATATGTCCATAGGGCTTTAAGGTTTGCAAAACTGGTGACCAGTTTCTCATGCCAGAATTAAAAGAGGCATTTGTATTCAAGAAGGACATTCCTGAGCAGTGCCCAAGATGAACTTCAGCTGAGGTGAAGCCATTGTGGTCAAGTATCTTTTTTTTCTTTTTCTTTTTCTTTTCTCCCTAGAAGTAGAGTTTGGCCCCAGGGAGCAAGAGAAGCCAGTAGAAGCTTGTTAATCTTACTGCACTAAACCATGATGAAGTGACATTTGCTACAATCTAAAGCAACCTTTTACAATGTGTTTTTCCCCTCTCTGAGTTGATTCATGATCCAGCATTAACCTGCTTTCCTGTTTTTGCAGTCACTCTTTCCTTCCCCTAATAAAGACTATTGGATAATGTTGCATCCGCATGTACTTCAAAGGAAATAACATTTACATGATAGATGAATGGTCCCTGTATCTGAAGCCTGTTGATAAGCATAAGATTTTTGCTGTAGAGAAAGCTCAGCATACCTTTAAGTGAGTGTTATTATAACCTCTCCATACCCCCATACTACTATGTCAACCCCTGTCCTCTTGTCACAAATCCCATCAGACTAGTGGACTGAAGCTGGAGGAACTTTTAAAAATAAAAAAAAAATCAACTTTCTATAGCTTTGGGCCTCTTTCATTGGGTTGTCTGCTATAAATTGTAAGATCTAAAATAATTAGATAACTTTCTCTCTTTCTCTTAAATCTTTACCCCCTGACTTAGAATTAATACTAAAATATTGATTGATTAAAACTGTAATAAAGGCTAAGCAATTGGGGTTAAGTAACTTGCCCAGGGTCACACAACTAGGAAGTACCTGAGACTAGATTTGGACCCAGGAACTCCCATCTCTTGTCCTGACTCTCTATCCACTGAACAACCCAGCTGCTCCAGATAATTCTCTTCTAATACACAGATATGGAGTTTGAGGCAAACTAAAAATTCTCCTGTGAGTTATTCATTCAGGATCTTTGTTGCATTCCTGGAATCTTTGCTGCTTTGTCATTTAACATTTAGAGTGTTAAAGATATAGAGTTTAGGGCCAATTGACCTTTATGCCTCAGAGATACAAATTGACATTTTTCCCCTCCAAGAAATCTCACCTTATATAACACTTATTTTGCCACTGAGATCTTCCACCTCACTCTTCAGACATTGTGGAAGGTAGGAAGGATAAATCTAATAAGGGCTCATAATCCAACCTTTCTCATTTCTTTCTGAGTCAGAAAAGGATGGAAGGACAAACATTTATAGGTGCCTGCTGTGTGCCAAATGCCATTCCTTGGTCATTTTCAGTCTTTGGGATTTTCTTCACAAAGATGCTGAAGTGGTTTGCCATTTCCTTCTCCAGCTTATTCTGGAGATGAGGAAACTGAAGCTAACAGGGTTAAATGACTTGCCCAGTCACACAGTTAATAAGTGTATGGTCAGATATGAACTCAGGAAGATGAGTCTTCTTGAGTACAGGCCTCACTCTATCTATTATACCACTTCATTGCCTACTGTGTGCCAAGTGCTTATTGTGAATATCTCATTTGATCCCTACAACAACCCTTGGAGGTAGGTGCTATTGCTATCCCTGTTTTATGGTTGAGGAAACCAAGATGGGCACAGGTTAAATGACTTGCTCAGAGGTACACAGTTAAATGCCTAAGGCAGATTTGAACATAAATTTTCTTCTTTCTAGCCTTACTACTCTATATAGTTTGCCACTTGTTGAAAATTGAATATATATATGTATATATATATATTTGGTAACAATCTAAATTAACAATGTAACCCTTAGATATTAATTAAGATATTAATTAAGAATTAAGAAATTCATAACTGTTTTACTCTTGAGTCCCTCCAATGCCTCCCAAAGTTCCTAGGCATCTAATCTGAAAGCAAAAAAAATTGAAATTCTTGTTGCCTATAATCTCTATCATAAAATGATATTATCACAGTATGGTTCCATTTCTCACAGTCTCCCTTCTAGTCAAAATGACCTATTAGTCGTCCATGTTGACATTCCATCTCAGGCCACAAGTTCTTTGCGTGAGTGGTCTATAATGTACTCCTTCCTCCCATCTGACTCATAGAATCCCTAGCCTTCTTCAGAATGCATCTCAAATGCCAACTTCCTGATTATTCTAGTTATTGGTATTCTCTCCCTCTTCAAAGGAATTTGTATGTATTTTATATTTATTTACTTGTTTCCATATTGTATCCCTATAGATCATGTAACTTGAGGGCTATGACTGTTTCCCCCCATTTTATATCTATATATGCTCTATATAGCATATGATGAGTAAATATTCATCTGTTGATTTGAACCTCAAGTTTGACTAGCTTAAAAGTTAGAAAACAAAAATGAATACTCACAAGTTATTGACACGGACTGGAATTTTTGACACGTAGTCCACATTGATCAAAGTCACCAGGTGATTGCTTCACTTTCTTTTGAGTTCAGACTTCTGTCAAAGAATCCAGTGGGGATAACGATGGGAACAAAAGGGTAGAAGGAATACTTCACATCTGCACAAGTACATTCTGGTATGAACAGGAAGAGGCAGTGCACTGATGTGAGCTCCAATAGACAAAATGGACCCACATGACTATACCTCCGAAACAAATATGGGAAAAAATGTCATTAAAAAAATCTGGAATGGGGGAGAGAGGAGAGCAAGCTTGCATGCATGTCAATCACCTATCAGTAGAGTTTGGGCTTACCTTTGTAATAGCAGCTTACTGCTTAAGAGTTAGAAAAGAAGACTTTCTTCAAAACACTTTATTTCATTTGTAGAGCAATAACAATTTTCACCTCTGAAAATGTATATAGCACCTCAGAATTGCATACCAGAACTTGAAGTCATTAAAATAAATGGTACATTTCTCATCTCTCTTCTTCTTCAGCTTTGAAATGTGTTATTATTCACTTGGGCTCTTGTTTATTGAATGCAGTCATAGAGTGAAAAGTAAACAAATCTAGAAGGTGCAGGTGTGTGATGTGTTGAAATCTGATCTAACTCATAGTCTCTTAAGTAAAATAAACAGGAGTCATTGATTTAAATGAACTTAAATGTTGTCTGTAAACCTAAGGTCATCCCCACCCCTCTTTTATCTTCTAAATATATGTATTTTGGTGACATTTTAAAACCTAGACTCTAGCAATTTTAGAGCTCTGCTTGGAAACTCATTACTGCTATATTACTAATCACAAAAATGAAAAAAAGAAGAAAAAAACCAAAGGCAATGAATCCTTTAAAAAGTTAACCATTTTCTGAGTCCTGGCAGGTTTGATAGAATGCTGACCCATTTTTACTACTTTTTTTAAAATTTTTACCATTTTTACATGTTTTACTATTGCTAAAAATAAGGGGGGGGAGTGCATTTTATTTTATTTAATTTTTAATTTTAATTTTGAATATTTTACCCTAGTTACATATTTCATGTTCTTTCCCTCTACCTCAAATAACCCCCCTCCCCCCCCCCCCCCCTTAGCCAACACACAATTCCACTGGGTTTTACATGTATCATTGATCAAGACTTAATTTCATATTATTGATAGTTGGACTAGACTTATCGTTTAGTGTCTACATCCCCAATAATATCCCCATCAGCCCATGTGTTCAAGCAGTTGTTTTTCTTCTGGGTTTCTCCTCCTACAGTTCTTCCTCTGAATGTGGCTAGTTTTCTTTCTCATAAGTCCCTCAACCTTGCTCTGGATTCTTGCATTGCTGCTAGTAGAGAAGTCTGTTATATTTGATTGTACCACAGTGTATTAGTCTCTGCGCGCAATGTTCTCCTGCATCTGTTCCTTTCACTCTGCATCAATTCTTGGAGGTCATTCCAGTTCCCATGGAATTCCTCCAGTTCTTTATTCCTTTGAGCACAATAGAATTCCATCACCAAAAGATACCACAATTTGTTCAGCCATTCCCCAATCTAAGGACATTCTCTCATTTTCCAATTTTTTTTGCCACCACAAAGAGCGCAGCTATAAATATTTTTGTACAAGTCTTTTTCCTTAATATCTCTTTTAGGTATAATCCAAGCAGTGCTATGGTTGGATCAAAAGGAAGATAGTCTTTTAAAGCCCTTTGAGCATAGTTCCAAATTGCCATCCAGAATGGTTGGATCAGTTCAGAACTCCAACAGCAATGCATTAATGCCCCAATTTGGCCACATCCCCTCCAATATTCATTACTCTCCCCTGTTGTCATTTTAGCCAATCTGCTATGTGTGAGGTATACCTCAGAGTTGTTTTGATTTACATTTCTCTAATTATTAGAGATTTAGAACACTTTCTCATGTGCTTATTGATAGTTTTGATTTCGTTATCTGAGAATTGCCTATTCATGTTCCTTGCCCATTTTTTGATTGGGGGATGGCTTGATTTTTTTGTACAATTGATTTAGCTCCTTGTATATTTGAGTAATTATAGACCTTTGTCTGAGTTTTTTGTTATAAAGATTTTTGTCCCAATTTGTTATTTCCCTTCTAATTTTGGTAGCATTGGTTTTGTCTGTACAAAAACTTTTCAGTTTAATGTAGTCAAAATTATTTATTTTACATTTTATGATTTTTATAACTCTTAGTTGGTTTTAAAATCTTTCCTTTCTCATAGATCTGACAAGTATACTATTCTGTGCTCACCTATTTTACTTATAGTTTCCTTCTTTATATTCAAGTCATTCACCCATTCTGAGTTTACCTAGGCTCAGTCTTTCCCATATTGTTTTCCAATTTTCCCAGCATTTTTTGTCATATAGTGGGTTTTTGTCCTAAAAGCTGGGTTCTTTGGGTTTATCGAAGACTGTCTTGCTGAGGTTGCTTACCCTTAGTCTATTCCACCAATCCTCCCTTCTTCTCTTAGCCAGTACCATATTGTTTTGAGGACTACTGCTTTATAGTACAGTTTAAGATCTGGTACTCCTAGGCCACCTTCCTTCATATTTTTTTTCCATTATTTCCCTTGATATTCTTGGTCTTTTGTTCTTCCAAATGAACTTTGTTATAGTTTTTTTCTCATTCAGTAAAAAAGTTTTTTGGTAGTTTGATAAGTATAGCACTAAATAGGTAAATTAATTTGGGTAGGATGGCCATTTTTATTATGTTATCTCATCCTACCCATGAGCATTCAATGTTTTTCCAATTGTTTAGATCTAGTTTTAATTGTGTGGAAAGGGTTTCATAGTTGTGTTTGTATAATTCCTGTGTTTGTCTTGGTAGATAAATTCCTAAGTATTTTATATTGTCTAGGTTGATTTTAAATGGAATTTCTCTAACTCTTGTTGCTGTGAGGTGTTGGAAATATATATAAATGCTGATGATTTGTGTGCATTTATTTTGTATCCTGCAACTTTGCTAAAGTTGTTGATTATTTCCACTAACTTTTTAGTTGATTCTCTAGGATTTTTTAAGTAGACTATCATGTCATCTGCAAAGAGTGATAGCTTGGTTTCCTCATTGCCTATTTTAATATCTTCAATTTCTTTTTCTTCTCTAATTGCTACTGCTAGTGTTTCCAGTACAATGTTAAATAATAGAGGTGATAATGGGCATCCTTGTTTTACTCCTGATATTATTGGGAAGGCTTCTAATTTATCCCCATTGCATATGATGCTTGTTGATGGTTTTAGATATATACTATTTATTATTTTTAGGAAAGGCTCTTCTATTCCTAAACTTTCTAGTGTTTTCAGTAGGAATGGGTGTTGTATTTTGTCAAAGGCTTTTTCAGCATCTATTGAGATAATCATGTGGTTTTTGTTGGTTTGCTTGTTGATATGGTCAATTATGTGGATGGTTTTCCTAATGTTGAACCATCCTTACATTCCTGGTATAAATCCCATATGATCATAATGAATAACCCTCATGATCACTTGCTGGAGTCTTTTTACTAGTATTCTTTTTAAAATTTTTGCATCTATGTTCATTAAGGAGATTGGTCTGTAGTTTTCTTTCTCTGCTTTTGTTCTACCTGGCTTTGGGATCAGTACCATATGTGTCATAGAAGGAGTTTGGTAGAATTCCTTCTTTGCTTATTGTGTCAAATAGTTTGTATAGTATTGGAGTTAGTTGTTCTTTGAAAGTTTGATAGAATTCACTTGTGAATCCATCTGGTCCTGGGGATTTCTTGTTAGGGGGTTCTTTGATGGCTTGGGAGTGTATTTTAGACATAATATAATTGCAAAAATAAATGGGGGTGAGGAGGAAACCAACAAGCTACACTAGATTATTCTACCTATTGTCCTCAAGGAGATTATAATCTATTTGGGGATAGGTGTTTACAATGAACCTAATACAAAATATACAGAAAGCAAAAAAAAAAGAGAAAAAAAAACCTACTTGGATTGTTGGGGCACTAAAATTTCAGTAAATCAGGAAGAACCTAAAATAGAAGGTTGGATGTGAATTGAGTTTTGAAGGTGTAAGTATGGGGGAATGGGACAAAAAGAGCCAGAAGGCCATTGGTGACAGTTACTGACAGTTGGGACCAGAGAGAATTCTGGGAGTTTCTCGGGAGGAGGAAGGAGAAGGAGAGAACTTCCTGTGGAAGACTGAGAGAAGGAGGAGGAGAACATCCTCAGCTTGAATCCAGTCCTGAGGGTTTCCTGAGGATCTTTCTTTGGACATTGAAACCCCAATTCTCTGGCCAAAGACATCAATCATTGAATAAGCTAAGTTTTGGAGCTCCATTTTGGGAGAGATCTCTTTGGCTCCTTCCCCCATTACCCAACCTTTTGGGAGACCCTTTCTGGTCAAACTTACAATCATAGAAAAGAAATAGAAATAGAATCTGAAGGAGAAGGGGTGGAAGACACTTAGGAGTGGGAACCCCAAAGGTTCCCACATGAGTGATGGACCCCATAGAAATAGAGAAGAGGGTACCCCAAAATCCCTCTGCCCTTCACCCCTTTCCCCAATCCCTATATTGATATTAATAAAAGACATTTATTAGTCAGATAGCTTTCCAGAGTGCCTGAGAGATGAGGAGGAGGAGAATCACAGCTTGGTCTGGCAGCTCCATCTTGAAGCCAGACCATTTGCTGTGAAGTTGACTGACCTCGGGGGAGGCTTATGTGATCCCCACCCTCATTCAGAATTGGATTGGGGTCCCCATATCTCATATTAAAGGGAGGCCTCACCCCCAACTCCCATGGGGTGGCATGACCATCCAGGTCACCCAGTTTTGGGGTGGCACCCTCTCAAAGTCTACCGCAGTACATATTCAGCAGGAGGGGAGAGCTAGAAGAGAGTCTCACCTTCATTGACTCTCTCTGTCTCTTCCCTTCTATCATAACATTAGTTACTGGTTCTCTTTATTCTTACAAAGGAAGTTAGGGACCTAAAAGGAGAGAATGAGAAAACAGTGAATTCCAGAAGTGAGAGACAGCCTGTATGAAGACCCAGAGATGGCAGATGGAAAGTCCTTTGTGAAGAACGGCAAGCAGGCTAGATTGGATGGAATATAGAGGGTGAGTCTTTTCAAATCAGCATAGAAACATAGGCAGATTGTGAAGTCTAAGTGCCATATGGGAGAGTTTACATTTTATCCCAAATGTAAAAAAGAAACCACTGGAGTTTTTTGTGCAAGATAGTGAAATGGAGCTTAAGGAACATCAATTTGACAGCTATTCATAGAATAGATAGTAGAGGGGAGATGCTGAAGGTGGGAATATTAATTAGAAGACTAATGTAATAATCCAACCGAGAAGTAATGAGGGATTGAACTAGTTTGCTGTTAGGGGAGTGGAGAGAAGGAGGAAGATGTAAAAAGTGTTGCTGAGATATTAACCATGAGATGATAATTAATTGGATATGAAGAATGAGTAGGCATGAGGAAATACAGATGGGTGACTGGAAGAATCACTCAACAGAAATAGGGACAACAGAAAGAAGAAACACTCAATGGAAATAGGAAAGTTAGGAAAAGGAGTGCGCTCGGAAGGAAAGATAATGAATTTTGCTTTGGAATTATCTAATTTGAAATCCAATTTTAATGTCCAAAATACAGCTGGTGATACAGGCCTGGCAAAAGGAGAAAGACTAGAACTAGATATATCAATATATGTGTTATCAGCAAAAAGATAATAATTAAACCTATGTGATATTCCATCCAATGATACAGATCACAACTCATCCATACCTGTCCAACTCTTGTCCATATCTGCCTCTATGTTCATTATAGGAGCTTTACTCAAAATACCCCTTGAAGAAGTTATCTTAACCTTATTGAGATAACAGCAGAGCATGTGGGCACTCCATTAGTTATCTCTTATGTAATCAGGCTATTTTTAAAAACATATATGTCTTTGTCTCACTTCTCCCATGAGGAAAAAAAAAGAAAAAATGTCCTGCTGCTTGTTAAATAAAATTCAAACTGTCTCCTCAGCCAGGATTTTAAAGTCCCAAGTCCTATTATCAACTGACTCCATCTTCTTATTTTTCAATACAGTTCCTGGTAGATTATAGGAATGCAATAACCATAAAGTATCTGAATTACAGCTATCTATTTAGCAGTCTTGTAATACTTTTATACACCAGAGGGAGAATATAGACTGAAAAATGAATTCAAGGCTATTAATGATGGATCAATTGCAACATCAACATGGAAGGCAGCCTATGATGGCATGTTATAGAACTTTATCTCTGAGTGATATACTTTTATCTTGAATAAAATCAGAAGACATAACTAATACATTCAATTAACATCATAAAATTTTTAAATGATTTTATAGGCTAGAAGAATGGATCAAAATTAGCTGGGTGACATTTAAAAGCAATGAATATAGAGTCCTGTTCTTAAATTATTAAAAATCAACTGACATACTATAGGATGTGAGGAGCACAGCTTAATACTTGATTATATGAAACAATCACATTTTAATTAACTGAAAAATCAATATGAATTATACTGGTACTTATAATTTAGTATCCAGAGCAAGAGAAATGATAGTTTCACTTCACTTGATTCAGATCAAAATAGGATATTTATGCAAAGTTCATGGAATTTTGAGAAGTAGCATTGTTTGATAGAGATCTGGCCTTAAAGCCAGAAATACTTGGATTCAAATCCTACTCTTATATACACTGGCTTTGAGAACAAGCAAGTCACTTATCTCCTCAAAACTCACATCTAGGCAACTTTCTAAAACCAAAAATCTGAGCTGCATTGATAATTGGAGTTTCCTCACTCTAGAATCTCCTATGCCATTGAAATTAAAGGCTTATTCCTATCAGTCAATCATAAAATTTAGAGCTAATCTAATTTACTAATTTTACAGATAAGGAAATTGAGGCTCAGAGAAGTTAAGTAACTTGTAAACTTGTAAGTTAAGTAACTTGTAAGTAATAAGGTCACAAAGGTAATTCTGGGCACCAAGATTAAAAATGAAAAATCATAAGTTAGAGTGAACTTAGAGAAGAATAACTAGTATGTAATGATGGATCTGGAAAAAAATGCCATCAAAAATGTTGGTAGTAACTCAGGATAATTGATCTTGAAAAAAAAAACAAGATTTAGGGGAATAAATAAAAGTTGTCTTGAAATATTTGGAGAGCTGGTAACAGAATTAGAATGAAATTCTATGCTTCTGGAGAACATAATTAGAATTGCTATAGATAGGCATATTTTATGAGGAATTCTATTTAAGCTGTGAAGCATGTCTTTGGAGTTCCCTGTCACTGGTTATCTTTGAGTAAAAGCTGACTGATGGCAAAGCTTTGTAAATTGAGAGGATGCCCATCAGTCGGGGAATGGCTGGGCAAATTATGGTATATTATTGAGTTGGAAAATTACTGTGCCGTAAGAAACAATAAACAGTAAAATGAATAGAACCAAGAGAGAGCATCATACCCACCTACAGAATTAATGCTGGAAGAATAAAATCATGAGCATTACTTCCAGAGAGTAAACTTAAAGGTGGAAATATGAAAGACATAATTTGTATGGACATTTCTGTTTCCTATATGTGGGGAGGGTGCAGAGGGTTGGGACACTTGTTGATAAATTTTATTAATCAATTTTTTGAAATGTAAAAACTGACTACTTAGATACTTATTAGCTGTGTGACCCTGGCCAAGTGAATTCACGTCTTTATGCCTCAATTATTTCATATGTAAATTGGGGATGAAATAGCCCATATCTCACAGGATTGTTGTAAGGTTCAAATTAAAAAGCATATGTCATTTCTTAAAATCTTAAAGCTCTATGAAAATGGTATTATTGTCATTAGATTTAATTGTAAGCTTCTTGAAGCCAGTAACTGCATTTACCTTTTTTTGTATCCCTAGTGCTTAGCATCACTTCTGGAATATAGTAGGTGCTTAATTTTTGTGACTTGATTTTTAGAAGGAATTCCAACATAGGGGAAGAATTTGGACTTTATCAGGAAGTTGTAAGATTCTATTCAGGAAAATCCTTTTCCCCAAACAGTCTATATGCTCAATAGTGATATCCTCTTTATTCTCTATATGCTACAGTTATTTGACCTCTGTACTTTTGCCTTATGCTATTTCCACTCTGTCCTGTTTTTGCCTCCCCTCTCTATCAATACAAATCCTACACTCCCATAAGCTCCCCATTTAAGTCTGACCTCTGCTGTGACACATTGTTCAGTGAGCCTAGCCCAGAGTATTCCTCTTTTCTCAAAGTGCCACATATATAGTCCCTGTCTATATCTAATATTTTACTTTTTATCTGTTAAAACATTTCCAATTAAATCATAAACCTTTGGAAATCAAAGATTGGGCCTGTTCCTTTGAAACTACAAGGTTTACAGCAAAGTATTGCCTGGAGAGTTAACAATAAATACTTTAATTGTACAAAGAATGTAATTATGAGTGGCTTAGGTGGAATAGCATTGAAATTTGCTTACATGGCATCATGTGAAACCATTAGCCAACATCTGGATAAGACTTGTCAGCAAAGCATGACAAAAGCATCCCATTTATCTACTATTCTATTTCCAAAGCAATTAAAAATCTTCAGTAAAAAATTAGTTACTAAGCAGATATCAAGCACTTATTCTATGTTAGGCACTGTGCCTACCAAAGCAAAAGTAAAATAATTTCTGCTCTCTAGGAGTTTACAATCTAGTCAGGAGAGACTACATGTATATAATTGCTTTTCAGTCATTTTCAGTAGTGTCCAACTCTTTGTGATCCCGTTTGGTCTTGGCAAAGATCCTGGAGTGATTTGCCATTTCTTTCTACAGCTCATTTTGCAGATGAGTTACTTAGGCAAATAGGATTAAGTGACTTGTTGAGAGTCATACAGCTAGTAAGTGTTGGGAGCTGGATTTGAATTCAGGGAAATGAGTTATCCTTATTTTATACCTGGCACTCTATCCAGATAAAATTGATATGAGGAGCAGATAGGAGCAGTTAGGAGAGAAAGACAGGACTAGAGACATGAGATCTGGTGTTCAAATATGACCTCAGATACTTCCTAGCTGGGTGACCCTAGGCAAGTCATTTAACCCCATTTGCTCATCCCTTATCACTCTTCTGCTTTAGAACCAATACTTAGTATTACTTCTAAGATGGAAATTGTTTTTTTTTTAAATTAAAAAAAAAGATACAAAACACTTTTGAGGGAAGGTACCAAAAGTTTGGAGGAGGGCTCTAGAAAGGCTTCATTCATCTTCAACCTCCTAGTGCCCTTCTTACCAGGAGATTATCTTGAGCTTTCCTCTAAACACAGATGAACTTTTGTCTAATCTTTCCTGGAACCAGACCTTGTCATCACTTCCTGGATATTTTCACACTATGTTAAGTTAGCATATCTCAAAAACATTCCATCTCACTTTTGTTTTGTCTTTCCCTGTTAGGATGTAAGTTCCTTGAAGGCAGAGACTCTTTTGCTTTTTTATATTGTATCTCTGGTACTTGGCATGATTCTAAGCACATAGTAAGCATTTAACAATGCTTTATCAATTCATCATTCATTTAGAAAGTGGTACTTGAGCTGAGCTTTGAAGAAAAGTAGGAGTTCTGAGAAGTGGAGGTGAGGACAGAATTTCTTTCAGGTGTGTATGAGGAAACCAGTGCAAGGACACAGGAAGAAGAGATAGTGCAATGTGTGAGAAACAGTACAAAGGTCAGTTTGTCTAGACATTAGAATATATAAAGGAGAATAATGTGCAAGAAAGGTGGAAAAGTAAATTGTCTAGACTAGTCTCTGTACTTCTCTCTCTGTTTCCTCTTTCTGATAAATATTCCAACTTCTTTTGGTCACTTTCAATAGTTCTTCTACATGGTGCTTTTTGCCTAGATTTTATATTTCTAAATGCTCAATCTGTACTCTATGTTTTGCCAACCCCTAACATCATTGTGATTCTTTGCCCAAGTTTTTTGGCTCTTTTGATTCATTATTGAGCCTGGGCTGAATTTTTGGAACTATAAACTAAATCAGCATTTGCCAGAACTCCTTCTTTACCTTCCTCAAATGACTGGGAAAAACTTTTACTCATTAGTAACATCACTCCCTCATCACTGTGTTCTAAATCTTTGTATCATTTTTATTATTTGGGTTGCATCACTGACTACAAAAAAGCAATGGAAAGTTGAGACTGTGATTCTGATGCTTTTTGCCACAAAACCAAACATAACAAAACTCATTTCTCACTCATCTACTTCCCCGTAAGACATTCAGAAAAACGAGAGGGGAAAGTAGAGAATTAAATTTATCTGGACAATTAACTCAGTTTTCCCCATCATTTCATGATAGTTATATCTTTGAATTCCATAGACTTTAACTCCTCAAAAAATTCATCCATATTTGTAACTTTAGTCTGGCAACTACAGATGCAGGACACCCATATCTCCTGGTACAGTTCTCATGAAATCCACTATTGTACTTCCAGTTGTCCACAGACTTCATTTGAATGTCCTAAAATCATGTCTACCTCAGCAAATCTAAGATTAAACTCATCTTTTTCTGCTCTCATTCCATCCGTCTTTCAAGCCTTGCTTTTATTGTTGGTGTTGTTATTTTCAGTCATGTCCAACTCTTCATGACTCCATTTGGGGTTTTCTTGGCAAGATACTGGACTAATTTGTCCTTTTCTTCCCCAGCTCATTTTACAGATGAGAAAACCGAAGCAAATAGCTCTAAGAGATTTTCCCAAGGTCAGGAACTCAGGAAGACATGTCTTTCCGACGCAGGCCTGGCATTCTATTCACTGCATCACCTAATTGTCCATAGCCCAGTCCTGTTACATCTCAGCTAGCTTTCCCTCTCAATGTTCCAAATAAAAGAACATGGCTGTGCATAATTATCATAGCCTATAAATAGCCATATAAATATAAATATATAAATAGCCATTGTTCACTGCCATCTAAGTTGTTGAGGAACATTGAAAATATTTTTTGGTCATCGTGAGAAGATCTTAATAGGTTGCTCTCTATCTCTATATCATAAAATCTTTCTAGTTCTTCCATAATATTTCTTAGATTTGACCCTTCTTATACATTTCCATAGTCACCACCCAAAATTCCCCCATCTAGTTTACTTTAAAAGCTTCCTTGGGAGTCTTTCTACTCAATCACTATCTATTTTAGTCTATTTCATATACATCTAATAATCTTTTAGCAAATGAGGTATGCATTCACTATGTGCATTTTTTTAGAATAAATACTAAAGACATTATTTCTAGTAAATATTAATAATAATTTAAAGTGACAACTAGGTGGCTCAGAGAATTGAGATCCAGGTCTAGAAATGGAAGACCCTGGGTTCAAATCTGACCTTAGACGTTTCCTTGCTGTGTGACCTGACCCTTAAGCCACTTAACTCCTCTTGCCTATCCCTCACTGCTCTCCCGCCTTGGAGCCAATACCCAGTATTGATTCTAAGACAGAAGGTAAGGTTTTTAAAAAATAATAAAAATTTATGTTTAATGTGTATGTATGAATGGATGGAATGTGCTAAATGCTAAATTTATCTGTTAAATGTTGAGGAAACAAATACAAAAGTGAGACAGTTCTTGATCTCAAAAACGTGTATTCTAGTTAGGGAGATAACAGATATTGGGGTATGTTGGTCAAAGAAATGAGTTTTGATTTGGAAAAATACAGAAATAGTAAGTGGAGCCAAAGGGGAATACAATGGCATATTCTTTCCAAAAGCAATATTAGTAATGAATTCATTATAGTTCACTCACTCCATGTTATATCTGCATCTCTGCTTGGTTTCAACTCCAGGGAACATGATGCTCCTTCCCAGGATAAGCTCATCACTGCTATTCTCATAACCATGCTGCTCACTGAATCCTTGATTGATCCCACCTCCTTCAACCTTCTCTCCCTTCTGACTGGAGGGCTAGAGGGTGGAGTATCAAACTCCCCAAAACGCCCGCCTTAATACAGGACAGAAAATGGATTTTGGAACACCCTCCATAATATATTTGATGTTCTGCCTAGTTAAAAGTCTATGGAACAAGATTCCCCTGCTTACCCACTGGTGTCCCCTCATTCATTTCCTGTATGCTTTTGTGTGTTATCTATCAAATTAGGACAGTGTCCATAAGATGTTCTACTCACATTTCCAATAGAGATATTTCCAATCTTTCAATGAAAACTCAAGAACATCACAGCACAAGTGCCTGGAAAAGCCAGTGCTATACCATTTTGCATTTATACTTCCTTGGCAGGTCCCTCCCACTCCTGCTAACTCATTGCAGAGTAGTGGGAATGAGTAACTAGACCTAGTCAGGGGAGCTTGCTTGTCATTCTAACCTTGTATTAACTTCTGACTTTGAAAATTAGGGACAACTGTATACTACTGCCTAACCATAAAACACAAAGCTATAGTTCTCAGATGAGCTTAGATGTTTTGTTCTGTGTTATATCAAAATGAAGAACCTGGAAACGCAAAACAATGAAGCAGCTTGCCTTCATTCACATGATAAGGATCGAAACCTATGAAATTGTTCTTGTCAATGGCTATAGATATTGTTTCTGGAAACTATCCCTCTTCATCTTAGAACCTAGAATAAGCTTTGCATACACAAAGCATCCTTGGTGAATTGTTGCCTACTTACAATATCAAGCAAGGAAAAACTCATAATTCAAAAGTCTTGGTCATTATTTACATCACAGATTGAATTCTTTGACTTGTTTTGATGCTTTGGGTAAGTGGTCTTTAATTAGCTCATATGAGAAAAAAAAAGAACTATGAAGAAACCTAAATCTTTCCTTTTTTAAGTGTACCAGGAGCCATCTTCTACCATGCCCAAATTAATTAAATATGAAAACACTGAGATTTTTTCTATGTCCCACTTCAAGGTTGAGGACTATATGAATCATAAAACTAAAACTAGCCTTAACTGACTATGTAGCAAATTTTGTTGATGTGGCTGAACTAAGTAGTAGGGGGGGGGAAGATAATTAGGGCAAAAAATGCAGTTAGTCCAGGGAGTAGGATAATTTGCAAGCCCTCCTGCCCTTGAGGATGAGAGGAGAAAGGAGATTCACTATGGTAATGAGAGGTAGAGTTAGGGCAGTGATGGCAAACCTATGACATGCATGTCAGCATACAGAGAAGTATGGGGCCACATTCCAAGGATGAAACATATGCTATAGTGTAGTATGTACACTCTGTGCACTATAGGTGACAATTCTACCTATATTAACTTACCTATTTTGGTTTATTAAATACAGTTAAATATTACAATTATACATTTTTGTTATTTAAACTATAAATATAGCAAAATTGTGTTTTTTTTCTCAAAGTGACACACCACCCGAGTTATGCTCATTTTTTGGGCAAATTTTGACACACCAAGCTCAAAATGTTGTCTATCACTGAGTTAGGGGCAGCTATACCACATACTTTCCTTTTTTATATTTAAAAAGCTTTTTTTAATTTAGAATATTTTTCCATGGTTCCATGATTCATGATTCTGCCTGCCCCATCCCCTGTTCTTTCCTCTCCCACCCCCAGAGCTGACAAGCAATTCCACTGAGTTAAACATGTATCATTGTTCAAAACCTATTTTCATGTTATTCATATTTGCAATAGAGTGCTCTTTTAGCATCAAAGCCCTAATCACATCCCCATTGAACCACATGATTGATCCTATGTTTTTCTTCTGCATTTCTACTCCCACAGTTCTTTCTCTGCATGTAGACAGCATTTTTTCTCATAAGTACCTTTGGATCATCCTGGGTCATTGCATTGCTACTAGAAGAGAAGTCCATTATGTTCAATTATGCCATAATGTTATCAATATCTGTGTACAGTGTTCTCCTGGTTTTGCTCCTTTTGCTCTGCATCAATTCCTGGAGGTCTTTCCAGTTCACATGGAATTCCTCTTGTTCATTATTCTTTTGAGCATAATAGTATTCCATCACCATCAGATACCACAATTTGTTCAGCCATTCCCCAATTGAAGGGCATCCCCTCATTTTCCAATTTTTTGCCACCACAAAGAGCGCAGCTATAAATATTTTTTACACCACATGCTTTCAAAGATTTAGGGAGGGAATGTGGAATGGGCAAAAGAGTAAACAAGAAGAAGCATGTCATTCTTGAAAGAAGAGGATGTGCTACCTGCCATGGGAGCACCCTGAGGTAAATGGATCAATACCCTTCCCTCGTTGTAGCTCTACTGAATAGAATATGCTTTTCACTCATTTTCCAGTCATTTCTGAGGTTTTCTTGTCAAAGATACTGGAATGGTTTGCCATTTCCTTCCCCAGCTCATTTTACAGATGAGGAAACTGAGGCAAACAGGGTTAAATGACTTGCTTAGGGTCAGATAGCTAGTATGTGCTAAGGCCAGATTTGAACTCAGGAAGATGAGTCTTTCTGACTCTCTGGCACTTCTGAATTTCTGGCACTCTACCTATTTTGCCACCTAGCTGCCCAAAATGGAATGTGTACTTCTTTCTAATTCACAAGGATCAGTGAAGAGTTCATTATAATGCAATCTTTCCTACCCAGGACTGAGCTCATCAAATTATTGATACAGAATTGAAAGGAACTTGAAAGGCCATGTGCCTATCTAGTCCTCACATTTTACAGATGAAGAAACTGAGGCACAGAAAGTTGAGTGATTTATATGAATTCACCCAGTCTCAAAAGTAGGATATGACCCATTTCCTCTGAATTAAGTTCCAGGGTTCTTTCCATTGGATCTTGCTATTTCCTAAGAGAAGACTGAAGAAAGATTTTAGGATGAACCAGTTTTCCAAACTTTGGACCTCATTCTGGGTTGATAGCCAAAAAGAAATCAGCATGTCTAAAGAAACTACCTGTGCTTTGAATATAGTATTTGATTTCTGTATACTGTTATATGTACATATATAGTATACTGATTTCTGATTTATGTTTCAGGACTTCAGCCAGCAAAACATGAGTATTGGTTGACCAGTGCAGTGGTATATCCAGCCAGAACTTGAGAACTTTGATGGAATTTCCATGTGTTTACTTCTTCAAGTTTGATCTCTTCACATCACCCCAACATATCCCTCCCCTTCCAGCACATAGCTTTTCTCCTCCTCCACCCCAACCCCCATCATTATTATATTGCAAGGATCACATTTCATCTGTCTCATTTTTCTGAATTTTTTTTGTTTTCAGTCTGAGTGACTTTATTCAAATCAAAAGGGTGAATTCAGTTCTAAAGTTAAGATTGTAAATAAAATGGTGCCAGGAGATAGTGGATTTAACTTTATTATTTTCATTGAACAGTGGAATAGTGTTACTAGTAAAGCATGTTAATAAAGTGATTTATTAAGGGCTAACTGCATGCCAGAAGCTATGGGGAATACACAATTTAAATATAGCAATGACCTCCATCTTAAAAGTCATTATATAGACTTATTGGATAAGCCAAAACTTACAGAAATGAAAATATTACATAGTAAAATATGGTCAACTGTTAAATGGGATGGTACAGACTCCAAATGCTATAGAATGTAAGAGGAGGGAGAAATAAAGGTGACTAGAGTCATTAGAGATATGAAACAGGTGGGACTTGACCTCGGCCTTGAAGGATTTAGTTTTTTAAAACTTGGTTATCTTTTGCCCAAGTCTAAATGAACAGGCGCTGATATGATGAATTCATTGTATGACTAATAGGATGTCAGGCTAGAGACATAGTTGATATAGTGTCTCTATACTCTCGTATACCACAAACTCTGGGAAAGAAAGCAATACTGCCTGGTGGAGAGTTAAGAAATATGAACGGTAAATACGAGCCCCAAATTTTTGTGGGTGGATGATTGCCGTTAATGAAGCAAATATTCCCCTGATCATCACTATTATTATTGGATACAGTGCCTGGTTTCCATTATTTATTATTCACCATTGCCATTGTCGATGTATGAAGGAAAATGTGCCGACTAGGAATTTTTCTTTAATGGATTCACTATGTTGTAATGAATGCAGTCCTTGAAGCACTGCAAATGCGTATGGTTTCAGATAGAAAATTATTCCTTAAACCTTTAAGTATGAATAGTTGCTTAGGTATTTGAGTATTATAAAGCAGTTAAAGTCATGTAATCTAGTAATACCTTAGCATATCAACCAATGTATATTGCATAGAAATAGAATTGATTATTCCTAGGTGGTTTATATCATAGAATACATAGAAGTTGGAAGAGATCCATTCAGATCATCTGCAGAAAAAGAGAATAAGCATTTATTAAATGACTGCTATAAGCCAGGCACTGTACCAAGTGCTTTACAAAAAGTATCTCAATTCTCACAAGTCCTAGAAGGTAGATGCTATTACTACTATATTTATTTTATAATTCAAGAAACTGAGGAAAGCAGAGGTTAAGTCATTTGTTCAGACTCACAGATAAGTATCTGAGGTTGGATTTGAACTCAGGTCTTCCTGACTCCAGATCCAGTGCTCTATTTTACAAGTAAGGAAACTGAAGTCTAGAGAAAGTCAAGTGACAAGGATTCTATAGAAGATTAAGGTTAGAGCCAGATCCCTCAACTAGAGAAGAGATGTCCTAGAATAGCTAGGGGTACAGTTCTGAATTTGAAATCAGAGGATTCTTGATTTAAATCCTGACTTTGTTTCTAGTTGTGTGGCCTTGTGGGAAAGTCATAGAATCTCTCTGTCTCAGGTCAACTTTAAAATGAGAAAGTTGGACTAGATGATCTCTCTTTTATGATATTAAATGATTCAGGATATCAATATCAAAAAAACCTATTATGGATCCTGATGAGATTTTTAAGTGAATTTGTATTTCTTTTAAAATACAAAACCAGATGTAACTACATATATGTCAAAAATAGAAATACACATATTAGCGGTGCACATTTTTTGTTCATTCTACCGAATATCCATTATTTATTTGAGTCATATTAAATATTTTATTTGGTCTAAAAATATAAAAGAGGTAGTTTCTGGCTGTTTACATAAATTTTGGGACTCTTTCTTATAATACTGAAGCTTATTAGCTGGGAACCAGTGGCATAGGCTTAATTCTCATATACTCAGGGAATATCTTAGAGAACAGGGATATTCACTTTAAGCACTGTCTAATTTCCCAAACTATTAAAATTATATAGGCTTTTTGATTCTAGAGAGAGTTAACGGGTGAATGATGCTTCTTCTAGCTTATATACTTTGTACCACGTTATTGCTATTGCCTACAGCATAGCTAGACTTTGATGACCTTGGGTTAAAACCTTTGGAAATCTTATTTACTCTTTTAGGTCATTCATTTGTAGTGTTGTTTGCATGGAATAAACTCCTCTCCCTGAATCTATATCCCTGCCACCATAACCCCTATACAATAACAAAAAACATGTTTCTTCTCTTATACAAGTACTGAAGAAAATAAAAACATGAAAACAAAGCAACATCTTGGAATGGAAAGAACACTGAACTTGGACTTGAGTTCTAGACTAGTTTTCACTCTTCGAAGATGGCTTTCCCTCTCTTGCCCTCAGTTTTCTCATCTGTAAAATGGAAACAGATTGGAGGAAATGATTTCAATGATTTTTTCCCGCCCTAATATTAAATGTGGAATCATAAATTAAAAGCTTGAAGGTGTCTTAGAGCTTACCTATGTAAAAGGGAAAATTAGGGTTTGGTTGACTAAATATTAAAAGTTTTGGTCGCCAAGGAATTGATTCAGTTCCTAATAAAAAACCTCAAGTCAAAATGACTTTTATGTAGTTTATTTACAATTGAGAAGAGAGAGTGAAAGTAAGAAAATCAGAGAGAGGATAGGGTAAGATAGCTAATCTAACATACTGAATAATTTGCTCCGGCCCCTGGCTCAACCCAGGCAGGACTTAGTCCTCAGCCAGAGAAGGCTCAGCCTTGAGCAGAGGTCTGAGGGCGAGGGCCCTGGATGAATGAAACAAAAGCTTCAGTCATGAAGCCTCCCTTGAAAGAAGAGTTCCTTTAGAGAAATCCAGGAAGAGTCAGTCCTTACACTCACCAAGTGTAGTTCTAAGGGAGAGATTTAAGGACAATCTCACCAAGGTCTCAGGTCTCAGGTCCAGCAAGCAGCATCTCCAACTTGAGCTCCAACTCTAAGAAATAAACAAGAACAGCCCTATAGGAAGTTGTCACTACCTTTTAAAAGTGCTTCTTTTGTGTCACTCCCTGTGCCTTCCTCTTAGTTTATGTGTCTAATCACAACAAATGCTTTGCTTAGACTGCCCAGGAGGCAGTCAGTCAATTCTGATTCAGCACCCACTCTCGCACACACCACACGGGTTACAGACTTGCCCTATTTGAGAATTAAGTGGGGTGTTTACTCTTTTGGTGATTGGATCTAAGAATGGGCAGGTTAGGTTTAATCTCATTATCATCCTAGTCCAGTGATTCCGAAAGTGGGCACCACCGCCCCCTGGTGGGTGCTGCAGCGATCTAGGAGGTGGTGATGGCCACAGGTGCATTTGTCTTTCCTACTAATTGCTATTAAAATTAAAAAAATTAATTTCCAGAGGGATAAGTAATATTTTTTTCTGGAAAGGGGGCGGTAGGCCAAAAACATTTGGGAACCACTGACCTAGCCCAACCATTCTGTCTTATAGGTAAAGAAACTGAGGCCGAGAAAGATAAAATGATTTATACCTGTGTATATCCTGACTCCTTACTATTCTTTTATTTCTCCACATTTGAATGTTTGGTAATTATAACTTCTGTAATACTGTCAAGCAAAGAAGTAAAAAATGTTTTGCTAATAAATTAATCATTCAGTAAAGATTCTTTACTACAGCTGGCACCATGCTGGGTGTGGTATACAAAGACAAAATTAACAATAAAACAATTTCATTGTATACTCAATTATGCTAGCAGGTAGAAGGGGAATGAGAAAAGGTTTCATGTAGAAGATGAACTTTGAAAGGAATTCTGGAGGAAAGAAGGAATTCTAAGAAACGGAATGAGATTGGAGAATAATCATCAAAAAAGCATGGAGACATGGAAATTGGAGATACCATGTCAAGAAATGTTGGATTCTACAAGTATGGGGAATGGAATAATATTGGAATAGGATTAAATAAAGATAGTTTGAAGCCAGAAAAGTTTTTTTTTTTAACAGAGAGGAGGTTTTTAATTTTTTTAAAATTTAAGTCTAGTAGTGCTAAATTTTTAATTTTATTTTAGACTTACTAAAGAGTACAGAGTAGGGAAGTAACATGTTCAGACCTGCATTTTAGGAAAATCATTTAAAATTATTATAGAGGATATCCTGGAGAAGGGAGGGGCTCGAGGCAGGGGAAAACAACTAGGAAGTGATGAGTATAATCTAGGCAAAAAGTGATGAGTGACTGAAATGGATTTGTGACTTTATGAATGGAAATAAGAGGATAGATTTGAAAGATATTGTGGAGGTAAAAATAGCAAAATTTCCCAACTGTTTGGATATGGGGGTGGAGGAGAATACACTGACAATGGAAGGTTGAAGGTGGAGAGAGGGAGAAAGATTTCCTGTAGGAGGTAGGATTTGAGCTGAGAAATAACCCAGGAACATCAGCAGGCAGAGGGGAGGGGGAACATTCCAGTCAGAAGAGAGCCAATGCAAAGGCAGAAGACATAGAAAATATAGTTGGATCTTAGTAGGGAATAAAAGTATAAGAAGACTAGAAAAATAGAAAGAAGTCAGGTTGTAAAGAGCTTTTAATACTAAAAAGAAAAATTTATATCTTGCAAGTAATGAGGCTCAAGGGTTTATTAAGCTGATACAGTCAAACCTACAATTAGAAAATCATTTGGCAGCTGAATGAAAGATAGGCTGAAGAGAGAGGGAGACTTTATGAAGGGAAATAAATTAGAAGGCTATTATAACAATCCAGGTGAGAGTGGACAAAGGCATGCCTTGTCTTGAGAACTGGGCAATGTGAATGGAGAGAAAAGAGAGTTGTATAAAATATTCTGTGAAGGTAGAAACTAAAATATTTAGCAACAGATTGAATATGTGCAGTGAATGTGAGTGAAAAGTCAAGTAATACACCTGGGCTTATGGGATAATGAATGTGGGTGATTCACAAGATGGTGGAGCCTTGCAGTAAGTAATCAGTCCTTTATAAAAGCAAGACAGTGATATACAAAACACTTAATCTTTTAAATATGAAGAGCTTGAGAGGCTGACACAGAAAAGGTAAATGACTGGCCTAAGGTCATGGAGCTCAGTATCACCTTGACCTTGAATCTGGAATGTTCTTTTCTATTTCCTTTGGTTTCATGTTATGCATTTCTGAGCATCTTGATTAAAGTATATTTGAGTATTTAGGTAGGTGTTCGGAGAGCAAATGAAGAGGATATATTAAACAGCACTTTCTAGAGCTGATATTGCTTTAACTAAAACAAATAAAGAAACATTATTGGTGGTTTGTTCTTAATGGAATACTATCAGAACAGGTTTTCTATGACTTTTAAAGACCTATTAAGATGAATAGAAGCTGGTAAATTTAGGATATTCATTTGTCATTGAATTAAGTAAAATTCATCAAAGTTGAGTCATTCCAGCCCCTTAATGTAGGGAATCACGCAAAAAGAATTTCTGTCTTTATATTTTATTTCCCAACGAAATTTACTGTTGAACTGGAAAGGGAACAGTAGAGGGCAATATTACATTCAGTATAAATACCAGCCTTCCTTACCAAAATATTGTTAGAATAGTTGAAGGCCATTTGTGGTTATATTTCATTTTAGCCATAACTTTGGTATTTGCCTTTGGTATTCTTGTCTTCTAAAACCCCCACTGAGAATAAGGCATTATTTCTGAGGAGACTTTTTGGTCAGAATAATTAATAAGTAACCCAAATTGTTTACATCTTGGAGGGTACAAGAATATGGGATTAGGAAAGAAGAATTAAATAGACATGAACCTGAAAGTTTGGGGAAAAATTATTAACTCAGAATCTCAGAGAAAATACAAAATTTCCTGAATCACAAGAAATGAACTAACAGTCTAATAATTTGCTCTGTATAGCATTTAGCTAAAAACAAACAAACAAACAAAAAACATGGGACAGGTAATAGAAGAGAAATAAAAGGGGCAAAAATGTATGTTAGTAAACAGAATGGAATTTTAACTCAATACTTCTCAAGACAAGTACTCCAAATTTTTTATAACATTAATGGCCTTTGCCCACTGAAGTATTCCTCCAAAACAATACCTAGCAGCCTAAAATGCATTATCTTTGGAATGAGGATATTTTGCTTTGTTTTGTTAATGGAACACAATAAAGACTTTGAGATAATGGGCTCAGCTTGTTCTGTTTTTGCCCCTACCTCCAACTGAAGGCTTGAGTTTCCAGATGACAAGAAAAAAAGTTTTTTTCTGGGGAAATTGGCCACCCAGGACTCCAGAAATAAAAACTAAAAGGATATCTCAAGTTTGCACATTCCCTCCTTGACCTTTATTATTGGAAGAGGATGCTAGAGAAGACTACTTTCATTATCTTGTGAGATAATTTTATGAGACTCTTGGCTAAGTTGAGGTTTCAAGCCATCTTGAATGGCTTTTAATCTAAATTCTTTATTGTATTAGATAAACTATGAAAATTCTGTGACAGTATTTTATTTAAAGAAGCTAACATGCTCATGAAAGAAAAGCCAACCACCTAAGCCCAAAACAACAAAACTCACCACCACCAAACCACCATCATGGTCATCTACTTATCTTATGATTTAAATCGACAGGGAACTCAGAAATCATTTAGTAACTCACCTTAATTTGACAGTTTAGGAAACTGAAGAAAAGTGACTTCCCTAAGGTCACATGAGTAGCACATTGCAGATCTAGATCCCATTTACACTTGACTTTAGATTCAATATGATCAGGCAGTCAGTTAACCCTGTGATCACTGCCTTTTAGTTATTTGAGCTCTGCCAGGCTTGGTGAGGGAAGTTACCCTGATTAGATTGTAGCTACAGATCCATTAGAAAGGAGGTCTGGAGATGACATCTGACTTCATTGTTCGCTCAAGCTACCATAATGAAAATTACTGAAAGCTTTCACAGCATCTTCTAGTACTTACTTGGGGAAGCCCTGTTAAATCAACTATAAATTAATGAATTAAGTGCACTTTCACTGGGAGGCTAGAAAGGTATCATAGGGCATTGATTTCTGGGTCCTGATTCTGCAATATAGTGTGAGACCCAGACAGGGCAAATGAGTACTGAGTACTAACCTGAAAAGAATTTCTTCCTTGGGAGAAGGTGGATCTGGAAATTGAATGGAATTTGTAAGGTATATTACACTTAAGATAAGAAGACTAGCTGAAGTATAGTGGAGTGGGCCAAAAGGACCAGTTTTTCCTCTCTATCAAGGAAGGCAATGGGAGGAGTTTGGTACTTTACTCTCAAACCCTCTAGTTGGAGGGAAGAAGAGGCTAAACAAGGTGGTGTCACTCATGGCTGGAAAGCTGGAGGGTTCTTGTTCTTTTTTTCATTCTTATTCATCATCTCCATTTAACTTCTTTTCCTTCTCCTAAAAGCAAAGTGCTTCGTAAACTGGATAATATATTAAAAAATATAAGCTTATATTATGATACCTCTAAACCTAAAATTGTTAATCCCTTAATCCATTAAATATTTTTGGCTTATATTTTAGGAGTTACTAGCTTAACTTTATTGGGTTCACTCTACAATAGAGATTCTGATCTTACCCTAAGCCTTTATGTTTATTGGGTATGCCATATCTTGGGTTACATCAGAGTATGAAGAGGACAACATTAACTGAAGTTAACAGGAAGGAACTCTGGAGAACATGCCTCATTAATTTCAGATAAAATGTTGTCACATGATTGGCATTTGTAGGGCTGCTCAGTGTTTTGGTTTTTCTCCAGCCCATAGCTCCTCTTCGGTCTTATGTAGCTTGAAGGAGTCTATGTCAAAGGGTATGTTGTTCATTGAAGAATGATGCTTGCAGATTGAAGCCTGTTCACAGGCCTCATTAACCTTTATAATTCAGGGATATGTGGTGGTGTTTAACTTTGAATTTAATATTTTTAGATTAGAGTTGATTCGGCCACTTAAGATGAAAGCCTTGACTTGGGGGAAGGATGTGGGGGAAAGAAGGAAGACTGAAGGAGGATCAGCTTCCCTTATGGATCAAGAAGAACAACACACTGTTGGCATCCATATGTTGCTAGTGGACACAAAGGAATTTACAAGCTGAAGCTATTAAGTATGTATTTCTTCAATCTTTTCTGGAGGAGTAAATTTTCCACCTTTACAAATTTCAGTCTTCCCAGGCCTTCTCAGTGGAAGTTCCTTTGTTTTAATAGAACTATAATTTCACTACTTTTCAGTTCCCAATGAGAAATTCTCTCTAACAATGTTGATCAGCACCTATCATCATCAACATTGTAATAATAATAATTACTAGTGTTATTTTAACAAGATGTCTAACTCTTAGTTACCTTCAGCACTCAGAGATTTAAGTGTTTTACTAGGGGACACAAGCAAATGTGTTGAAGAAGAAGGAACCCGTAAAAACCACTCAATAGAATAAATTGAATTTGCAACATATAATTATGCATTTAAAGATTGCATTTGAATGTTTCCTCATTTATTTTAAAAAGTCCTTACCTTTGGTCTTATAATTGATACTAGGTATGGGTTCTAAGGCAGAAGACCAATAAGGGTTAAGTGACTTACTTCCCTAGGGTCAAACATCTAGGAAGTATCTAAGGCCGTAGGATGGTAAGGGGATAAAAGATGTAATTAGGTGATGCTTTCAGTATTAGTAAGATATTCTCTTTTTAATGGGTTTATCATGAAGTAAAAGAGAAGAATGTGTTGGCTTTGGGTTTGAAGAGAATTGCTCCATGAAAATTGAATTGAATTATTTTTCATTCATTCAGGAAATTGAAACTACACAAATATATAGTGACAAAAAATAGGAGTGAACCTTAAAATTGGGTTTTTATAAATTTTTTAAAATTGCATTTATTTGTAATATTTTTCCATGGTTACATGATTCATGATTTTTCCCACCTCTATTCTCTCCCTCTTCCCTGAGTTGACAAGAAATTTCACTATGTGTCTTTTTTCAAAACCCATTTCCATGTTATTCATTTGCAATAGAATGATCTTTTAATGCTAAAACCCCAATCACATATCTTTTGAAACACATGATCAATCATATGTTTTTCTTCTGTGTTTCTGCTCCCACAGTTCTTTCTCTGGAGGTGGATAGCATTCTTTCTCATAAGTTCCTCAGGATTGTCCTGGGTCATTGCATTGCTGCTAGTAGAAGAGTCTATCACATTTGATTGTGCCATAATGTATCAGTCTCTGTGTACAATATTCTCCTGGTTCTGCTCCTTTCACTCTGTATCAATTCCTGGAGGTCTTTCCAGTTCACATGGAATTCCTCCAGTTCATCATTCCTTCAACACAGTAGTATTCCCTCACCAGCTGATACCACAATTTGTTCAGCCATTCCCCAATCAAGGGACACTCCCTCATTTTCCAATTTTTTGCCACCACAATGACTATAAGTATCTTTGTACAATTCTTTTTCCTTATTGTCTCTTTGGGATACAAACCTGGCAGTGGTATGGCTGGATCAAAGGGCAGGTATTCTTTAAAAGCCCCTTGGGCATAATTCCAAATTGCCCTCCTGAATGTTTGGATTAATTCATAACTCTACCAGCAGTGTATCAGTGACCATTTTTTTAATGAAGTTGTTTAAACCTTAATTTCCTTAGCTGTCTAGAAAAGTCAGTGTCAAGGATTCATCACTATACATCATAGATTTAGTGTTCCCTGAAGTTCAGAGAGTTTGTAACTTTCCCTTGATAATATAACTTTGAAGTGTTAGAGATGGCACTTGGAATCTGGTATTCCTATCCATTGAATCTTATTCCTTACTTTTTTTTTTTTTTTCAGGTGGCTCCTCAGCTAAACTGCTTCTTTAATCCCTCACCAACCACCAAAATCAGTTCAAGACAGATGAGTCCCAGATACTTGGAGCTCAAAGCAATTCATCCTTGTTCTGTATTCCACCCGCACATATCTATAGATTCTTGGATAAGATTATCTTCAGTTCTCTTTCCAGGTGACTTTGTGAAATAGGTAGTCTGAGGTATTCTTGCTTCAGTTGTTACAGATAAAGAAACTGAAGCTCAAGAGTAGGAACTTGTAATGGACTCCCAGTTGGGTTGAAGCAAGAGATCAGATTTGAATGCAGGTCTCTCTCTCCATGACACTACCTTGGAGGGGAGTCATAAAAGCTTGGTTAGCATCTCTGTCTATGGGTCTTGAATCACTTTTTAAAAAATTCCTTTAGTAAAGGCATGGAAGGTTGCAGTAAAATACTATGTTCCACCACCATTAATTTTTCCTCCCTTAACTTAGCACTGTGAGTTCCCATAATTCAGCAGGGCCCTGAATAGTTGGATGGGCATGGTTCCATGGACTGTTGGGAGAAGGGGGAGGCAGGCAGGGCCTGGAGAAGGTGGTAAAAAGGGACTGGGGACACTGAAGGAAGAAGAGAAAAACTTGGCTTTCTTTTCCTCCTATATGAATCCGCATCTGAGGGCCTCCATTTTGTTGGCCTAAGCTTAAGACCTACTGCTCCAGCTGTCTTGTTTGCCTGTTGACCAAATGTATTTTGAAGAACCCTGAGTTATAGCCTGGAGCACTTGAGAGTTTTAGTAAAAGCACGTTTTTCCTTTTATAGGTAATACATAGCAGCTCTTAGACCAGTAGGACCTACATATTGCCTGGCATGTTCTTTGTTCTATGGTTCCTTTCAGCTGTGATCTTTGTTCTATGACCCTTTTCATCTCTGAGGTTCCAGGTTCCCATAACCCTAGACCCGATTTTCTCTGTTCTTAACCCCTTCCCAACCTAATGTCTCTTATTCTACAAAGACACTGGGAACAGTCAAAAGATCAAAAGCTCAGGCTACCAGAAAAGAGGTTACAAGGATACAAGGGACTATCAGAGGTCAAAAATCTGAGCCAGACTGACAGACAGGAAGACTACTTACCAGCCAAAATGACAATGCCTGAGGGGAAGAAAAGGGTCTATCACATCAAGGGTTTTTAAATTTGATTTTTGCCAAAGCATCATTCAACCCTAAGGTAGGAGCAACAACTATGACATGGTCAGAAGGGAGACTGAGGGGATGGTTACTGAAGATGGATCCTGACCCTGAAGTACAAACAGAGAAATGAGAATGTTACACAGTTCAAAGAATGTTTTAGCCTATAAACTAATCCAAAATATTCATGGTAGTACTCTTCGTGATAGCAAAGAACTGGAAACACGATGCATGCCCACTGATTGGGAAATGATTGAAATAACTATTATATATGAATTTATGGATATTATTGTGCTATGCACTAGGAAATGATGAATATAAGGAAGTCAGAAAAATGGTGGGAAACTAGTATCAACTGGTACAAAGTGAAATAAACTGAATAAAGAGATCAATATGTACAACCACAACAATGGAAATTTTTTAAAAACCAAGAAATGGAAATTTCATTCTAGATGGAAAAATCAATGAAGGTCATAGAGAAGAAACAGTGAATCATACATTTAACCTTATGGTAGAGAAGTCAAAGAATAATCTGAAGAATATTGATTACATTGTAAGAAAAAGTGTCTTTATTGAGCATTTTAAAAAACTTAATTGTTTTCCTTTTTATAAAGGGAGAATTGAACCTGGAGATCGTTGGAAATAATTTCTACATAAAGATAAAATATATCGATAAAACACTTAAAAACATCCTCATTTTAATTTAGCCATTTTTGATCTAATGAATGGGTCAAATATATTTAAAAAGTGAACAGACTCCAGTAGCTAAGTCTTTCTATCTACAGATAATAGTTTTGAAAGTATTTTCCCCTTTCACTCCTCTTCTACAACTGATAGAGGACAGTCCCACTCCATACAAATTCAAAGTATGATTTGAAAGGAAAGAATTCTGAATACTAAAGACCCAGTGTTTCCCTTTGAAAAAGAAATGAAAAGTCATTTGAATTAAAAATAGCCTAACTCAAATCATCCAGCTCTAGGTTTTGAGGTATGCCTTTGCTTTCTGATTATCATCTCTCAGTCACTTAATGAAAACCACCATGGGATCAAGAAGCAAAGGGAGAAAGGCTGTGATAAAACTCAGGCAAAGTCCAGAAAGAGCTCAGCAGATAGCCCCCCAATGACATGTAATAAGTTCTGTCATAATCTACACATGATCCTCAAAAAACAGGAATCAGAACCAGCTGCTTTACTGTAAAGGCCTGCTATAGTTGGGGTTAATTCTAAACTTCTGTCACATTTAGTCAGCTTTCATTTGGGACTATGGGGGATATCCTTGCCAGGCTCAGGGTAATTATGCATTTGTCAAAACAGATGAAACGTAAAATGCTGCTTTTGTTTTCCTCTCAGATAAATATTTCTGTGGAGCATGGAGCCTTTTAATGTCGGAGTAATCAGGGAAGAAAGACTTCTAATGGCTCCTGCCTTGTCTTGCCACTTCCACTGAATTTCATGTTTCTAGGTCTGGTCTTAACTCATTTGGAAATTTGCTTGTAGATGGCGATGAGCTTCCCAGTCGCCTTCTATTTCTTTTATAGTGGAGGAGTCTGCTGTTGGTGTTTTAGTCCACACGTGTGAATGGGTCTGTGGAGCTTGGGGTATAACTGAGATCTCACTTAATTCCCAGACCTAGTGTAATTCACCCTGAGTGAGATCCTAATGTGTATACTTTAGAGGAAGAAGGAAGGAGTGAAGGAGTGAAGGAAGGAGGGAGGGAGGAAAGAAGGAGGGAGAAAAGGAAAGAAAGAGGGAGGGAGGGAATTAAGGAGGGAAGGAATAAAGGAGGGAGGGAAGGAAGGAAAAAAGGGAAGGAGAAAGATAGAAGAAGAGCGGGAAGGAATAGAAGGAAACAAAGAAAAAAGGAAGGAAAAAGGAAAGAAGAAAAAAGGAAAAAAGGAAGGTAAAAGAGGGGAAGGATGTAAGAAGGGAAGGAGGGAAGACGAAAGGGAAGAAGGGAGGGACAGTAAGAAAGCTAGCGTTTATTAAACACCTACTGTATATAAGAAATTGTATTAAGCACAGTCATCACTTGCTATATCATGGTTCACTTATCACTGCTTCACTGTAGCAGGTTTTTTGTTTTTTGTTTTTAAATCTAATTCTGTATTATGGAGTTACATTTAGAGTGGCACACTATTGACTGATGGAATGAAAGGTAACCAACCATAGTGCTGTGTTCTGTTTCCTGGGTGCTCAGTAACTATAGGATAATAAGAGTGTGGAAAAGGTTTATAGGAGAGTGGGAAGGGTATATAAAGCCTTAAAATATATATAAATAATAAAATAAATATAACACCACTACTTCATGGATTTTCACCTATCGTGGGGTCTTTGGAACATAATTCCTGCAATAGGTGAGGGATCACTGTATTTCCTAACCCCTCTTAAATCTAGTACCTTTTCTCTGTTATTATTTTTTTCCTATATATAATTTGCTTTATGTTTTTTGTTTGCATTTTTTCTCCCCAATTAGATTGTAAGCTCCTTGAAGGTGGTGGCTGATTTTAATCTCATTTTTCTTTTCCAGTGCTTAATATAGTGTCTGGCACATAGTAGGCACTAAATAAATGTTTATTGATTGATCACTTCATTTGAGCATCTCAGCAACCATTATTATCCCTGGTTGACAGTTAAGGAAACTCTGGCAGACAGACTGATGACTTGTCCAGGGTCACACAGCTAGTAAATGTCTGAGGCTGGATTTGAATTCTAGTCTTATTGATTTCAGCTCCATCAACTGGGATACCTAGCTGCCCCAATAAGGAGTGCCTTATACAAATGTTTGGGAGTTGAACCTGGAGTTCTATCCAGGTCATTGGATAAAAGATTGAGAATTGTAAGGACCCTTGGAGATCATCAAATGCAGCCACTCAATTTACAGATGAAGAAACTGAGAGTTAAAGACTTGACCAAGGTTGTATAGTGTAGTAAGAGTGTAAAGCAGGATTTAAATCCAGGCTCCTCTCACTCCACATTGAGCATGTTATCCAGCATACTATGCTTTTCTCATTTTAAGTAGTCAATAATGATATGAATTTTCTCCCTGTAAGGCAGAGTCACCTTAGATTTGTAGAAAAAACGATGCAGATAAGGGTTCTCAGAGAAATCAGAAGACCGGGGTTCAAGTTCTGCTTCTATTATTTACTAACTTGACAAGACATAACTTTTGTCAGACTCATTTTCAAAATGGGGATAATAATGTACTGTCTCCCTTATGTGACTTTTGTGAGAATCAAAAGAAGATAAGGAATAGGGCAGGATAATGGAAAGGGCATTTGGAATCAGTGGAGGTGGATGCAAATCCTGATGCTCCTTTTTTATGTTTTTGTTCATTTGTTTTAGTTCTGTCCATGACCCCTTTGGGTTTTTTTTTTTTTTTGCAAAGATACTGGAGTGGTTTGCCATTTGTTTCTCCAGCTCATTTTATGGATGAATAACCTGAGGTAAACAGAGTTAAGTGATTTGCCCAGGATCACATAGGTATTAAGTGACTAAGGCCAGATTTTAACTCAGGAATTAATTAAGAATATTTTTCCATGGTTACATGACTCATGTTCTTTCCCTTCCCTCTTCCCACTTCCCTCCTGTAGCCAATGAACAATTCCACTGGGTTTTACATGTGTAATTGATCAAGACCTATTTCCATATTATTAATATTTGCATTAGGATGATTACTTAGAGTCTACATCCCCAATCATATCCCCCTCAACCCATGTGATCAAGTGGTGGTTTTTCTTATGTGTTTTTACTCCCACATTTCTTCCTCTGACTGTGGATAGTGTTCTTTCTCATAAGTCCCTCAGAAATGTCCTTGATCATTGCATTGCTGCTAGTAGAGAAGTCTATTACATTTTATTGTACCACAGTGTATCGATCTCTGTGTACAATATTCTCCTGGTTCTGCTCTTTTCACTCTGCATCAATTTCTGGAGGTCATTCCAGTTCACATGGAATTCCTCCAGTTCATTATTCCTTTGAGCTCAATAGTATTCCATCACCAGCAGATACCGCAATTTGTTCAGGTATTCCCCAGTTGATGGACACCCCCTCATTTTCCATTTTTTTGCCACCACAAAGAGTTTGGCTATAAATATTTTTGTAGAAGTCTTTTTCCTTATGATCTCTTTGGGAGATGAGTTTTATTGATTCCTAGCCCAGTACTTTATCCACTATGCTTACTAACTACTCCTACTATTTACTGACTAATGTGAATTTAGACAGTCACTCAATATCCCTGCTGCCTCATCTGGTAAGTTGGACTAGATAGAATATCTACCCCCTTCTTGTCCAGTGAATTGTGGACCTCTTGAGAACTACCGGGTTTTGCACAGAGAATGTAGCACACTAAATAAATAAGCAAACAGCATTTGAAATATGCATAGTATAGAGGAGAGACATAGGCTTTGGAACAATGAAGATCTAGGTTCAATTCCTTCCTGAGACACATGCTAGTTGTGTGATCCTGAGAAAATCTCTTAAATTCTTACTGCCTCATTAAAACTTCAGGTTACAAAGAAGTTTCTGATCTGCATCTATCTACAGTTTCTACCCCTAAGTTCTCTATACCAATGAAACAACATGATTTCATTAAAAAAATACATAAAATCAAAGCAGCAAAAAACTGTTCTCAGGACTACAGGATCTTTCTAAGGCAGTGCTCTCTCACTTCAGGATCTTTTTAGGGGGCATAAAAGGGTACTTGTTGGGCTGAACATTTCTGAATGACCATAATTTTTCTTAGAAGGGATAAAGAGTCATTTAATGAAGACTAGCAAGGACATGGCTTTTGGGAAGAAGGGGAATTTCTAGCCCACTATAAACATATGTTTATCAAGATGATTTCTATACATTGTGAATACAGATCTTGCATTTTCTCCATTTTCTAGAGGAGAGATTGAGAGGCAGAAATGTTTTCTCCTCTTGCTCTCAGGGAGGGCTTAAAGGGAAACGGAAAAACATAAGATGAAGATCAATAAAACTCCCTTCTGTTTTGTCCTCCAGGAGAAAAGAAAAAAGAAAAATACTTAGAAGACCTCTGATTGATCAAGTTCTAGCTGATTAAGGTCAGATGTCAGATTCCAGGTCATTTGTGAGGAGGTAAGAAAGTAAATAATTAGATTGGTAGATAGATAGGTAGTTAAGTAGGTAGGTATTTTTAAAAATACTTATTATGTGCCATTGACTATATGTGCTATGTTCTGCAGGTACAGTGCAGAAAAGAAGTCTGCCCTTTCAAGGAACATGCATTCTAATAGGGAGAAAGAACACAAACACAAATAAGCAAATACAAAATCTTTTTTGTTGGAGGACAATCTGCATCATTGGCATTAAGGTAAAGCTCCTTTAGGAGGTAAAATCTAGGAAAGAAGGAAGAAGAAGGGAGGGAAGTCCCTGTCTTCAAGGAATTAATATTTTAATAGGTGAAGACAACAAATGTAGATGAGCAGGAGTAGACAAGGAAGGTATTTATACACAGTGAGTCACTGGGATGGTAAGATCCATAGAGTACTCAATTGACAAGTCTTTTCCATGAACAATGATTATATTGATTAGATTACTGTTCCCAGAGCAAGTAGGAGAAAGGGGTTGAATGCACAGTGGAACAAGATGAATGATAGGAAGATGGCCACAGTGAAGTATACAAAGGTCAGGATTGTCTGGACAGAGCAATCTCTCACCAATTTGGAACCAGATAGGTTCCAAGGTAGGAGTGTCAGAGCTGAGAAGCTTAGATTCTCTCAGTACATCATCTCCAAAGGTTAGGTTCAGAGGATACCATAGTAGCAGCAATATATGACAAGAATATAAGGAGACTGAGATGAAGAAAGAGGAAATTCCTTTTTGCCAGGAGAGTTTACCTCAGGTTGAAAATGACGTCACACCTTTATCAGGCCAAGTTCTAGGTGGAATATGAGGTTTAGTTGTGGTGTTTACCTTTTAAAGCAGGGGTCGGCAACCTTTTTGGCCGTGAGAACCATAAACGCCACATTTTAAAAAATGTAATCTCGTGAGAGCTGTACAGTGCTCACAGTGCTGCTCCTGTAACAGCGCCTGGAAAAAAAATTGACTTTATAGCCCCTGCAGAAAGAGCCATATCTGGCCCTCAAAAGAGCCAGATATGGCTCGAGAGCCATACGTTGCTGACCCCTGTTTTAAAGGGAAGTCTCAGATTTGATTCAAGGAGATCTTTCCCTGTTAATAACAGAAAGCCAATTCCTAAACATAATACACTCACTGAGAACCACTTTCCCAAGGCTTACTCTGACTGTAACTGAGGGAGGGAGGGGTGAGTTATGAAACCCCCATTTCAAATAACCAGAAGACAATTTAGTGTCAGTTGATAATTATGATATTCCTAAAGATGTCTAAACAAGCATATTCCCAACAATTCCTCCTATTAGCTGAATACATAGTATAATAAAAATTCATTTAAAATGTTTCTTGTAGTCATTGGAAAGAGAGAACCTTGTCATATATATGTATGTATATGTTGTAGTCATAGATTTAGCTGCTTTGTTTCTCTCCCCTGGGTAAGAACTAACATGAGTGAGTCTATACTGGAGACCTGAAGCTGATGAAAACTAAAGGAGCAGATAAGATTTATTTGCAGATAATTTTTCTTTGGTAATCAGCTTTTTCTTGCTAAGCCCACACCCCAGTGTAGCTTTATGGAACAAAGAGTCTAGGAATGTGGAGCCAGCAGGATTTGACAGAAGGAGGAAACAACACATTGTGAGTGTTCCACAATTATTTGTGGTAACCCAACAATTGACAGGTGCAAAATTAAATTAGTAAGTGAATGCCATTATTAGCCCTTACTTGGTTGACAAATGGCAGTTTAGAATGTTGTTTTTTTTAAATTAATCATTAATTTTCTCCCCTAAATGTTCATGTGCATGTGTGCTCTTGTCTTTTTTTCTGTGTGCGCAGAAGTCAAGGCATGCATGAGACTGAAGGGTTTTATGTTGAATACTTGTATTGAGAGGGAGAGAGACATTTCCCAGGTGGCAATGCCATTGGACCCTGGGTAAACAGCTGACATCAAGTGTCATCCCAGGCCACCATCTGTTAATCCATTCATCAGTAGAAAGGAATTTTAAAAATTATTTAAATACAATACAATTTTATTATTAGGTCCACATTCTCTTAATTCCATTTCCTTCTCTCCTCCAGCATTGAGAAATCATGAAAAGCAAAACCTATTACATACATGTACAGTAAAGCCAAACAAATTCCTGCACTGGCCATTTCCAACAAAAGTTTGTCTCTCCATTTGGAGTCCATCTCCTTTTTAACTAGAGGTAGAATATTTTGGAGAAAGTAAAGAGGCTTCTTATTTACAAGTTGATAATTGGTGCTATAGACTTTGGTAGTCTCAACCTTGGAGATAAACATATACGTACCATTTTTCAGAGATTTGTGGATATTATACACATAATACTATCCCTATCACAAAAGTCCCACTCTGATGCCTAATTGTGATAAGATAGATGATAACCTTGAGTTCCTGAATGTGATGCCAATGAAGTAAAAGTTCTGATAGGTTTTCCTATGCCAGAACAGATTGAACTACAATTTTGGCCAAAAGTCTGAGTGCCTGCTTAGCTAAGGATGGAGAGGGACACAGAAAGCCTCAGTAGCAGCAGCTTGATTATTGATTAATGGATTTCTTGGCTATGAAACCCATGAAACAAAGGAGCCTGTACAATAGTCCTCATCCCTTTAGTTTCTATAGGTATGATGGCAGAAGGGAAGAAAAGGGACAGAAGATATTAAGAATCACAATGGTTTTGTTTTTTTAAACCCTTACCTTCTGTCTTGGAGTCAATACTGTGTATTGGCTCCAAAGCAGAAGAGTGATAAGGGTAGGCAATGCGGGTCAAGTGACTTGCCCAGGGTCACATAGCTGAGAAGTGGCTGAGGTCAGATTTGAACCTAGGACCTCCCTTCTCTAAGCCTGACTCTCATTCTACTGAGCTACCCAGCTGCCCCAATCACAATGTTTTTTGACCATCCATAAACCTTGATTTGACTATTAGAACTTCAAACATGACTTCAATGTCCAGTGATCAATGGGCTAAAATATTGTTTCAATAACTAAATTACATTAATATTGCCACTCATTAGAGATCAAATCAGACTTGCATATAGTTTGTGCTTTGTAAATGTTTGTTGAATAGAAAGAAAAATAATAAGCATTTACCCAATATATTTTAGGTGCTATGCTAAGAACACACATATGTGTGCATACATATATACTTTTGTGGGTAAATATTAAACACTGAGTTGGTTGGGTTTAGAGAAAGGGGAAAAGGAGGACTGCTTGGGCAAGGGATAACCGACTAAGAACAAATACCAATGGGGAAATCACCTTTACACCCACAAACACAGGACTTGGGAAAATGAGTAACACCTATATGGAGGAATGGCAGTTAAATCAGTTAAGCAGTGAGCCAGACTCCAGTCAGCTGGGGAATTACAATAAAACCGTATATAACTTAACTAGGGTACTTCTAGGGTTAAGGAGAACAGACAAAGGAGGAAACAATAATTTATTAAAGTAAAGAAGTTAGGGAGATGGGTAAACAGGGATTTCCTTAACTGGGATTAACTATGGACCAGAGACAAGGGAAATGAATTACTGCACTAAAAACCCAACACTAACTAGATCCAAGCAGGATGGGACTCACTCCTTGGGTCCTTGTCCCTCCAGTGGTGATCTCAGTTGTCTTAAGGTCCCAGATGAAAACCAGCCAGTAAATCCAAAAGGGTCTCCACCCAAGAACTGTCCACACTTGGAAGTCCACCTTCCAAACTGCAAACCAAGCTCCAGGCCACACAGTAGATGGGAAGGTCCTTGAAGAGTACAAAACACCTACTTCCTCTCAAGTGGCAGCAACCAACAGACTCAGATCCTTGAGTCTCACCTGCAGAGTTGCAAGGCTCCCAGAATATTCCGCTCATCCATCCTGCTTTGCACAACACTTAAAAATGCTATTTCCTTATTACAATACATACACATATATAAATATATATACATACACAAATATATAAACATACATAAATATATACATATACACACATATATAATTTGATTCTCACAACAGCCCTGTGAGGTAGGTACTATTATTACTCCCATTTTACAGTTGAACAAACTGAGGCAGACAGAGATTAATTGAGTTGCCCAAGGTTATGCAAGCTAATGTATGTCTGAGGCCACATTTGAATTCAGGTCTTCATGACTTCCAGACCCAGCTTCTTGCCCACTGAATCATTTAACCTGTCTTCAACAATTAAACATATTGCCAATATTAGGATGCTATATTAAATAATTCAATTTAACATTATATTTTATCACATTCAATGTTATATATAATTGAATATAAGAGAGCTTCAGATTAAATGAAGGATATTTTACAAGTTCTCTATGCTGAAGCAAATGAAAAATGAGTTGGTTCCATTATATAATGGAAGATAGCAAATAGATCATTCTGTCATGTGCTTGGCCATCTCATCTTGCCATGTTCTTTATAAACATAAACAAAAGGACTACTCTGCAGATAACTGAAGTGTGTTCACTAGCACCTGTTACAGAGGATGAGAGGGCAAAGAAATCTTATGCCTATCATCATCTCACATCTGTCATGTTGAGTATTTTTCTTTTCCTATCTTTGCAAGTTTGTTGGAAATGAAGTTATACCTCAGTAATTTGCATTTTTCATAATGGTTTATAGTTTGTATTTTTTCTTTTAAAAACTTTTTGTTCTTATTCTTTGGTTATCTATTGGAGTCTTGGTCTTCTCAATATAATAAACAAATAATCCAAAAGAAATGAAATACTCTATTTTAACAGTATGGGGAATGATGATATACTATTGTGAGAGTCATATCAGAATCTGCTGTCTGTGAATAATCAGACCATCATTGACTAGTTAGAGGAGAGATTAAAATCAATATCAGTTCATAAGAAAGGATAAAGAAGACATTTTGAACAACCTATTTAGTTTTAATCTTACACATTCAAACAATCTATTGTTGCCACATCAAAATGATTTTAACATAGGTAGGAATTACATGGAGAGTTTTAAGAAATGCAAAGCACTTTACACATCATTTCTTTTGATCCTCCAGAATCCTGAAAGTTAGGTGTTATCATCATCCCTATTTTACAGATGAGAAAACTCCGGCTAAACAATTAAGCAAAGAATGGCAAGTTAGCTACCTTCTCCTTCTACTCCTGTGGCCCCCTTCTTCCACTGGTGAGTCACTTCAGGAACTTTCATTTTGAAGAAGGATCTTGATCAGCCATTCTTCACTGTTCCAACTCTATCCATCCCTCACTCACAACACAAACCTTCTGTCCCTTTTATGTGTTGTACTATCCCATTAGAATGTAAGTTCTTAGAGATCATAAAATGTCTTTCTTTTTTTCTTTTTGTATTTGTATCCCCAGTACTCAGTATAGTGCCTGACACAAAGTAAGTGATTAATAAATACTTACTAATTTGATTGAGACTGAGCAAGGTTAAATGGCTTGCCCTTGATCACACAGAAAGTAAATATTTGAAAGAGGATCCAAGCTCACTTTTTCCTCACTTCAACCTTCATGCTCTTTCTACTCTGTCATCTATTTGCCTGGAAATGGAAAAGGACAAAAATAATGGTTTTGATTTTCTCTATTTGGTGTTACAATTGCCAAGTCTGGAGTTAGGAATTCTCTTCTTTCTGAGTTCAAATATGGCCTCCTACACTGACTAGCCGTGTGACCCTGGGAAAGTCACTTAGTCCTATTTGCCTCCCTTTCTTCATCTGTAAAATGGTCTATAGAAGGAAATGGCAAACCACTCCAGTTTCTTTGCTAAGAAAATTCCAGATGGTATCATGAAGAGTTGGACATGGTTGAAGTGACTGAATAATAGCAAAGATTTCCTGGAAAAGCTTTAACTATGAAAATCTCTGCTCGTAATGATTAGGCATCATTAGATAAAAGTGATGCTAAGGCAAACCATTTAATTTGAGCTGATTTTATGCACTCTTTGCTACTCAACACAATGTCTTGAGATTTAATAACTTGCAATGTATTATCCTATTAGAACAGCTGAGGATGTAGTGGTAGTTGTATCATTCAGCAAATACTGGTCTCTTGCTAATTATGTGTTTTTACCAATATAGTATGGCTTCCTGGACATGTATCTATAGATTCCTTCTGTCTTTTTCTTTAATTGACCTTTTCCCAACTTGATTAAGTACCCAGTATTATACAGATGACTTAATGGACCATTTTGGCATGCTGAGAAGAGAAAGTGATGATAGATAAGGATAGTGTTCCCATAGTCCAGGAATTTTTGAAAAATAGAGTTCATGAATCTCTGAAAGCCCATTGAGAGTGCTGCTGGCGTCAATGGCCTAATGGGGTTTTCAAAGGTCATATTCAATTCAACAATATCCCTTGTAGGGATATTAAATTTTATATTCCCCAAGAAGCCACATATAATAAATGGTAACATCCTAAACAACTTGTCTGCGTGATTAGCTATATATAGCAGTAGACAATGGTCTTTGGTGACAGTGACATTAAAAGTCTAATACTCATAGTAGATTTATTATTGGTCCATTCTTTTTTGTTTGTTTGTTTTGGCACAGATATTAGTGTGGCCCAATTGGAAGAGTTGGAAAACTTAATAAACACCTTATACCAGTTTTTCAGAAAATCCTAGAGTTAGTATTGGGTCTAATCAGTTAGTAGATATTAGTAGACACAAATGCTGCTTCCAGGACTAAGAATTAGGCTAATAGCAGTAGCAAAATCTTCATTTAAATTGTGCTAAATATATCTACATTTCTGTTATCTCATAGGCAGGTTCTGCCTCTGGTTGTGGTCATAGATAGGCACTAATAATTGATATTTAAGTAACCTGGACTCTTTGTACCTTTTTGATCTTTTTACTCTTTATGCTTTTGTGATCCATTAACATTGACCCCCTTGCTATCCCTTCAAGGAGAAATTCCATCTCCCATCTCTAGGCATTTTCACTACCTTTCCTCCAATTCTATAACCTCATCCCCTTCTCATCTCCATCTCCTTACTTTTCTGACTTTTTTCAAGTCAGTTAAAAATCTCACTTGCAGGAATCCTCTCCTAATTTCCCTTAATTTTGGTGCTTTCTCTCTGTTGATTATTTCCAATTTATTGTACCTGATTTGTATATAGTTGTTTGTATATGTTGTCTGCTCCATTAGACTATAAATTCCTTGAAACTGGGCACCCTTTCTTTACATTTGCCTTTAAAATCCCCAAGACTTCTTAGCACAGTACTTGGCACATCCTAGATAACTTAATAAATGACTGTTGATGACTGATTTTGAAGTTTTAATCTTCTCTGAAATACTTGATACTTTTGAATCCTCTCTCCTACTGAATATTTTCTCTTTGGGTTTTCATGGCATTTATTTCCTTTGGTTTTATTCCTATCTTTTAGGTCATTCCTTCTGTTTCCACTTCTGAATCATGATTCATAACACACTATCTCTGGGTATATCTCAAGACTATGAATTGAAACTATGATTTTTTCTCTTTTTATACTTTCCCAAACCTGACTCAGACTTCCCTAGGGAAAGTCATTTTCAAACTTAGAAGATAGAAGAATCAACCAGGGCTTGTAACCTCAGTAGCTCCTAAGTACATTGACTTGCACAGGTCTATAGTAGGATTATAGGATTTAGACCTGGAAAGGAGTCTAAGACCCAGAAAGGAAAGAAGTCAAATAGTCCAAACTGCTCATTTTAGAAATATAGATTTGGAGGTCAAGGATGATGAAGAAACTTGTGGAAAGTCATAAAGAAAGTAAATGTCTAGGGCAGGGGTCGGCAATGTATGGTTCTCAAGCCATATCTGGCTCTTTTGAGGGCCAGATATGGCTCTTTCTGCAGGGGCCATAAAGTCAATTTTTTTTTTCAGGCGCTGTTACAGGAGCGCACACTGTGAGCACCGTATGGCTCTCCCAAAATTACATTTGAAAAAAATGTGGCGTTTATGGCTCTCACAGGCAAAAAGGTTGCCGACCCCCGCTTTACAGGATATCAAACACAGGACACCAAAATAAATTTCCATGCCATACCCTACTCAGCAAACTCCAGTGGTTCCCTAATACTTCTAGACTAAAATGTCAACTCCTCCATTGGGTATAGGTATATAAAGATCTTCTTATCCTGGTTCCATCCTACTTCCTAACATTATACATACTTTGTCCTTCTCCTTGCATTTTGTGATCCAGCCAAATGTGGCTTCTTGCTATTCTTCACACTCAGCATCTTTGCATTGGCTGTTCCTGATGGCTGGAATATATTCTATCTTCAATTCTGTCTCTTTCTTTTTTTTTTTAACCCTTAACTTCTGTGTATTGGCTCCTAGGTGGAAGAGTGGTAAGGGTGGGCAATGGGGTCAAGTGACTCGCCCAGGGTCACACGGCTGGAAAGTGTCTGAGGCCAGATTTGAACCTAGGACCTCCCGTCTCTAGGCTTGATTCTCAATCCACTAAGCTACCCAGCTGCTCCTCTTCAATTCTGTCTCTTGGAAACTGATTTTATTGGGAAATTCTCTCAACCTTTTGAGTAGAGGCATACTCATCAATGGAGATCCAAATGACTGTGTATCAAAAATGGAAAGCCAAACAAAGTAAAGAGAATTATTAGCATGCTTATGAATACATTTTTACTGATAGAAAATTCAAGTTCCTGGGGTACAGTTTTGTTTTTTTTTCCAACTAAAATTTTTTTTATTTAAAAAATTTTCCATGATTCCATGAATCATAATTTCTCTCTCCCCTAATCCCTGCCCCTTTCTAGAGTTGACAAACAATTCCACTGGGTTATACATATAGACATCTATGTGTATACATATATATATGTGTGTATATATATATTATATATATATCACCACTTGAATCCATTTCCTATTATTCATTTTTATAAAAGAGTAATCCTTTAAAACCAAAACCCCAAATCACATACCCATATAAATAAGTGATAAATCATATATTTTCTTCTGGCTTTCTACTCCCACAGTTCTTTCTCTAGATGTGGATAGTAGTCTTTCTCATAAGTCCCACAGAATTATCCTGGATCATTGCATTGCTATTAGTAGCAAAGTCAATTACCTTTGCAGATTTGGTTTTTATAACCTTTAAAGCCTATTTAGAGTACACAACCAATCAGGAGCTCTCTGACAACTGAGATAGAAAAAGCAAAGCGTTTCACAGATCAGGGAGTGATAGAGAAAAAGGGGATCCATCACAGGAATGAAAGTCCATTTGGAATGCAAATGAAAGTCTTTATTATGAGAAAAAGAAAACATTTCTTTTCAAGGGCAGGAAACCAGGAAGATGATATATTCAATACTTCTGCAATTGTGGAAGCAGTCCATTTAGACAAAAACATGGATTCTTTAATCCAAGAGTAAGTAGTTATATTAGTTAGTAGGACCATCCACTCTACCGTATCCATACAAAGAAGTGGTGATTTCCTAATAACAGGTCACCTTTTGGCTGGAGGATTTCTACACTGTGCGTATATTATAATATAGTGAAGGGATTGTGGTGCCTTTTTTCTCCCCAAAACTTTCCTTTAAGAATCAGCTCAATTGCCATTTTCTATATAACGTCTTTACTTCTTAGTTGCTAGTATCTCCTCATTCTAGATTATATATATATATATTTATATGTGAATATAAATATATATATTTAAATATATATTGTATCTGTATATATATACATATATACAAATATACCCATATACTACATATATACACACATGCCTATACACACATATATGTATATATGACAATTGCTTCCTTCATACCTATCCAAGCTTAAAGAACCCCTGCCAAGTCCCAGTCCACTGGAGCGAGAGTTCCTACTCTTCACTAAGGGGACCATCTTCTCTGAAGTCAGACTTTGCCTTTGATATTTGTTTAGTTAGCAGTCTCACTGTGGCACTGTCTGGTAGTTTTTGCAGCCATTAGTAAGTATAAGTGAGAAATTGCTCTTTTATATTGTATGATGAAAATGGAAGAAGCATTACATTAGGGTCCTTTCCCCAAGCCTTCCCTTGGGAGAATCCCTCCCCCTCCTAAAAACAAACAATAATCTCCATGATATACAGATGCCTATTTCAGCTTAGCCTAGATCAATGTGCACAAATGTAATGGGAGAATATCTTTTCCCCATTCTGTTTAAGCATCATTATTTTAAAGTCTGTTTTCAGCATAATTGTTTTTAATAGCTGAGCAGTTAGTATTCTGGCCTATTCAAGGAACTAGGATTTGGAAAAAGAAAGAAGTACAATATGCAGTGAAATCTTATCAGTCAAGCTTGTTGGCTGAGCAGTGTGTTTATAATCCTGATTTTCATGCACAGTTTAATATCAAATTCATTAATGTCATCAGCCTATTTACTCGGCCACCCACTATTTACAATGGAGTTGTAAATGGACAATGTATTTCCTACTCCAAAAAAAAATTGATGATGCTTTTTCAGATAAGTCATAGAGAAGAGGTATATATTTCAAGGCTTCTCGGCTGTTAAAAAAAAAGCCCAATATCAAATTAGGCATAAACAGTGGGAGCTGGAATGATCTCTGGTTTACAATAAATACTCTGCATGCCATTACAGGGATCGACTGACAGGCTAGTATTTGTTTAAAATGCCTGTCGACCATGTTTTATCCACTTTTGAAGGATCCAAGATGCTTATAATATCTACTGTTAAGTCTGGGTGTCTCTTTTAAATAGAAATTGCATACTGCAGACCCCATCCAAAGGAGCTGTTTGGACTATATAAATTTACTACAGAACAGTTTACATTTCTTAGCTGTTCAGTCTTCATTGTGTATAGTGAATATGACAAGCTTAAGTCGATCTAAAGTGGATAATATTTTTAATCTTCCTGCTGTTTTAATGGTGCTCAGTCCATCTTTTACTTTCATGCAGAGGATACCAAACCACTTACTATGTAATTTCTCTTTTACCACTAAAGAAGAATGTAGAGGCTACTCTTCCTTTTCCTTGCTTGAGTGTAAGGACTAATTTCTCACTCAACCCCTTTCTCTGTATTTCTGCTATTTTGCACCATGCCTAGTATATAGTATTAATACTTGAATGATTGGAATAAAATAGGAAGATGAAAATTTAGTCTACCTGAGAATTAGAGACAAGATTTGAACTCAGTAAGATGAGTCTTCCCAACTCCCAGCCCACTACCCTACCTAGCTGCCCTAAAATTTTAGGACCAATGACATCTTGAGAGAAAGTATTTTAAAGTATTAGATAAAACAAAAGCCCTCGTAGAGCAGTAAATGCCATTTTTAATGTTAATTTTACTTTACATTAATGAAGACTTTTTTTTTTGTTAATGAAGATTTGAACTTTTAGTGACTATTTGTAATGTCATTCCTATATGCAGTAGAAAGTCAATTCAATTCATGAAGCACTGAAGCAGTAAAGACATGAAATATATCTATTATGTGCTGGGCATTATACAAAGAAAAATACGGACTAGTCTCTGCCTTTATTATTATCAATAATAGTGGCTAACACTTAAGTAGTGCTTTAAGATTTTACAAAATATTTGATATATGTTATCTTATTTTATCCTCATAACAACCCTCAGAGGGAGATGTTATTAAGAAGAAATTCCAGCCGAAGGAGCTTAAATGACTTGCCCAGCTTCACACAACTATAAGGGATCTGAGGTGGGATTTAGACATAAATCTTATACTCTAATGTTCTGTCTGTTGGACCATCTTGCTGTTTTTCCATAGCTGGTCTGCTTTTGCTGTAGCAGCAGGGCTCAGTGAGACAGATTAGCCCTGAGGAACCATCTGTTTGATAGAACAGAGCAATGGATTGACATGGAGCTAAGATACTAAGCCTTGCAACTTGCCCCCTTATTAACTCACCAATTGCCCATGTGGCACCCAAAGTGAACTTGGTGGGAGGAATGCTTTGAAGTTATCACTTTAAGTTTGAGAGCACTTTCCCCAGGAACTAAAGCGATGGTATGTGCTGTTTTGGAGAGAGGGAAAGTGTTTTGTAGGAACCACTTTAAATTTAAATCTATTCTCTCTAGTGGCCAAAAGTGTAGAGGGGCATACAAGGCTTCAGTTTAAGGCAGTGATGGGCAACCTTTTGAGTTTGGTGTGTCAAAATCCACCAAAAAGCTGAGCATAATTCAGGTGGTATGTCACTTTGAGGAAAAACCATAATTTCATGAAATTTATCATTTAAATAACAAAAATGTGTAATTGTAATATATAACTGTATTTAATAAACCAAAATAAGTAAATTAATATAGGTAGAATTGCCATCTATAGTGCACAGAGTGTCTACACTACACTACAGCAAATGTTTCATCTTTGGCATGCAGCCCCATACTTTTCTGTGTGCGACCACATGCCGCCACTTGTCATTGAAAATGGTTTCATGTATCAGTGCTGACACACGTGTCATAGGTTTGCCATCACTGGTTTAGGGGAATATTTTGAATCCTTGTTATATTTCTCACTAAATATCCTTTTCTAAAAGCTAATTGATGTCGATTGGTTATTTCTTAATAAGCCTTTACTGATGTCTTCTTTTTCTTACATCATCATATTGATGCCCAGTTTTACTTTCTCTCTCCCTTCCAGAGAGCCATTTTATATAATAGAATATTTTTTAAAAAAGAGATTAAAAAAACCCCAAGCACAATAATTGATGTATTTAAAAAGTCCAAAAACTTGTGGCATGTTTAACATCTGGGGACCTCTCATCTCTATGAAGACATAGATTATGGATAGCCTTTCATGTCTCTTTATTTGAGCCTTTCTTAATCTTTATAATTTTGTTGGATTAATTTTTATTTTTTTGGCATATGGTTATCCTTTCCATTTATATTGCTTTTGTGAATATTTTTTTTAGCTCTGCTTACTTTGCTCTGTGTCAATTTATACAGATCTTTTCATACTTCTCTATTGATCACATATATAATTTCTTTCAGCACAGTAATATTCCATTAATTCTTGAACTACAATTTGTTTAATCCTTCCCCAATTGATGGACATCTACTTTGTTTCCAATTGGTAGCTATACAAAAGTGGCTGCTATAAATATTTATGGTAACTTTCTTCTTAGCAATAGCTTCCTTAGGGTAAGGAAACCCTTAGTCTAGAACTGAAGTCTCTGGTTAAAAGGTCAATTAATTATTAATGGTACTGAAGAAGTGTCAACTTACCTGAATGATACTAGGAAATTAATCACTGGGTTATATAATATTGAGGGGATATTAGTTCACGTTAGTGACTGATATTAGGAACATACAGGATGGGGGTTTGTGGGCAATTATGATATCAGACACATTTTACTCTAAAAATACCACATCCTAGAAACCTGAAAGAGATTCTTCTTCTAAGTCAGTGGTTCCCAAACTTTTTTGGCCTATCGCCCCCTTTCCAGAAAAAAAATATTACTTAGCACCCCCTAGGAATTATGAAACTATTTATTGAACTCAGAATAGAATGTAATACAAAAAAAGTGTGGCCATCACCGCCCCTCTGGATTGCTGCAGCACCCACCAGGGGGCGGTAGAACCCACTTTGGGAATCACTGTTAAGTACTAGGTCTGCTATGAACTCCTGGAAAGCAGAAGCCATATTTTTGCCTTTCTTTCTAGCACCAGTTCTAGGCACAGTGCTTGCTACCATAGTAAATGCCTAATAAATTAACACCTGATTAATCTGAGGAGCTTGCATTCTGCTGAGATAAACAACATTTGTGCAGATAAGTGGGTATAAAAACATTTTCAGAAGTGAAAAAAAATGTAAGTAAGGGATACAACAAGAGGGAAGTCATGCCTCTTGTTCAGAGTCACACAGCTTACTTGGGAATTGAAACCATGCCTTTCAAACATTAATTCTAACACTCTAGAGTGCTGGACTAAGTTGCTCAGTGGCACAGTAGATAAATTGCCAGGTCTGGAGTCAGGAAGCCTCATTTTCTTGAGTTTAATTCTAGCCTCAGACACAATGACTGTGTGACCCTGGGAGAGTCACTTAGCCCTATTTGCCTCAGTTTCCTCATCTGTAGGAAATGACTTCAGTATCTTTGCCAAGAAAATCTCAAAATGAGGTCATGAAGAGTTGGACATGACTGAAACACCTAAACAACCCCAGCCACAGCATTCTGGCTTCTATCCCATTAGTATTCTTCAGATTATTGTTTCTCAAGTGTTGCAAGCTGAGGTCTATAGCAAGAATAGTTCTGGTTTTGAGTGGTCCTTCATTTTAATACTATCATAGCAGGACAGCTAGGTGGTTCAAGAGATAAGAGTGCTGGACATGAAATTGGGAGGACCTGGGTTTAAATCTGGCCTCAAACACCTCACCAAACGGCCATTAATAACTGGAACTCACAGTAGCAATATTGCTGGGCAAAACTGAAAGCAAATGCTTCCTACCACATAGTAGAAAATGCATGTTTTTCCAATGTATTCAAATACATACTTATTGAACAAACAGTGCAGACATAGAAATCATGTTAATAGAAAAGTTTATGGAGAAAGGATAGATATAAAATCCCCAAAAGTAATGACAATTATAGTGGGAGTTAGATGGCTGGATTTGGAAAGATGAGTTCCAAACCAGTTTCAAACTCTTACCACTTGTACAATCCTGGAAATGTCCCTTACCCTTTGCCTGAGTTTCCTCCATTTGAAAAATGGGGATAATAATAGTATCTATCTTGCAGGGTCAGTGAGAAGATCATGTAAATTATATTTGTAAAGCATTTTGTTATCTTTGAAGCATCGTATAAATGTAAATCATTATTTTGGACAATTATGTGAAGTTTGGGAGTTTGAAAAGTGCCTCACATAGTTTATGTTTGAACATTACCACAAATCTGCAAGTTGGCATCATTAGCTTTGTTTTATAGTTGAGGAATCTGAGACTCAGAAAGATTGTACTATTAATACTTTTACTTCTTCATTCTCAATTATAAGCAAATGAACTACATAAATGCTGATTCTTATTATTACTTATTACTTGTCACAAGTGGAAAAATTACTTGTTCTGTGATGAGAAGACCTTGGTTCAAATTCTACATCTTGAGAGAGGTTCTAAACTCTTTGATCTTGGATAAGTCATCACCTGACCTCCCCATGCCTGTTTCCCCAAGTATAAAAAAAAGAGGATTTTTGTTATTGTATGAATTCTCAGGTCCCTTTCAGGTCTAGTCCTAAAATTCTATAAATTTCCTGTGTCACAGAGGTGCTAAATGTCAGAGGATTTGAACTGATGTATTCTTAGTCTTTAAGCCCAGTGCTCTATTATGATAATAGCTGACACATTTACTGTTTTAAAGTTTGCAGAGTGCTTTATTTTTGATCCTCAAAACAATTTTGCAAGTGATTCTATGATACACAGGAAGACTAAGAGGAAGGGAGGGAGATTAAGTGACTTATCTAGGGTCAGAGAGCTCATAAGTATCTGGGGCAGGCTAAGAACTCAGTTCTTCATTATGCCAACATAATGTTCTATGCACATCATGCTAAGGGTGAATTTTATGAAATGTTTGGATATCTAGCTAACATAAAAATCAAGATATATGTGTGTGGGCACATGCATACATATATGTTTATTTAATGCCTGAAAATGATCTATCTACCTACTTATCAATCTTCCATCTACCTGTTAATTCCATGCATCCATTATCTCTTTCTATCCATTTTCCTTCCTTCCTTCCTTCCTTCCTTCCTTCCTTCCTTCCTTCCTTCCTTCCTTCCTTCCTTCTTCCTTCCTTCCTTCCTTTCTTCCTTCCTTTCTTCCTTTCTTTCCTGACTATCAATTTCAAGGCAAAAGAGCAGNTTCTTTCTTTCTTTCTTTCTTTCTTTCTTTCTTTCTTTCTTTCTTTCTTTCTTTCTTTCTTTCTTTCTTTCTTTCTTTCTTTCTTTCTTTCTCCCTCCTATCTATCCATTTACCTATTTATTTATTCCTCTACCCATTCATCTCTCTCCCCTTTGTTTTCTGGATTATCTAGTTACATACCATATATGTGCATGATTGAAATATTTCATTTGCTTGTGAAATGTATGAATGCACTGTGATAATATACAGCATTCTAAAATGCATATAGATCAAACATTTCTTTTATTTAGGCAGAATAGCAACACTTTTGTGTCTAATGCATTTATACATCTTGCGAAAATATTTCAGTATGCTTCCACACTTAATTAGTTGTTGTGTGCCAGTACTGTGAGTCTGAAATATGGGCCTCTAGAGTCCTTCGTGAACTCTCAGTGCAGCTGCAGGGAAAGGAAGTATAACTACACCAATCCCAATCTTATTTTCTATTTAAACCTTACCTCATCTCTGGAATAAGGACATTTGCTTTTTCAAGGCAGACGCCTCCACTTTAAACATCTTTTAGATTGTCTTTGTCCTTTTTCCCCTGTGCTGCTCTCCTCCCATTCTCACCCTCCCCCAAGACTAACACTGCTTAGGTCTTTGCTGAGGGTTTTGTTGCTCTGAAAGCAGTTTGCTATGATAACCCTTCCTGAGCCTGCTCAGCAATCATTGTATCTCTATCTGGCATCTAGAGAAACAATAACAGTACATGCCAAAAATTGTTAGAAGGAGATTTATTGCAGGCTTTAAAGAAGCAGTTCAACAGGGGAAACCCAGGGATATAAGAGCATAATGGGAGGAAGGTTATGGAAGAAGGAATATACATAGAATTAGGTTCTCACTTAAGTAGCTGCCTTTATGTTAAGTAAACAAGCAATCAAAAATTTGTTGTTTCTTCTTTGAATCAAAAGAGTTTTGTGGCATTATGAGGTTCTTAAGTATAATTTTAGTAACCCTCCATCCATAGGAGGTCAACCTTTGCATAATTTCATAAAGACAATAATCAATGAATTGTGGTTTCTAAATATAATGGAATATGATTATAAGAAACAAAAACATGAAGATTCAGAGAAACATGAGAATACATAGAATTGAGAGAGAATAAAAAAGGAGTGTAAGGGCCACAAGACAAGCAATGCTTATAATAATGTAAAAAAAATCACATGCAAAGGCTGCTGAATTTAGATGAGTTATTCCAGGGAACAGGTGCCAAAATACACGTTGCTTTTTTGACTGAGAAGTGGACAACTATGGATGTGCAGTGTTGCATACCCTTTTAGATGCTATCACTTTGTTGCCTGTTTTGTGTTATCCGTATCCAGAGAGAGAAAACTGAGTACAAATTGAATTTTTTCAATTTCTTTATTTTCTTGCTTTTCTCATAAAATGGCAAATACGAAAATATATTTTTTTGTGATTTCACATGTGTAATTGATACTATATTGCTTGCTTTCTCAATGGACGTATGAGGGGCTTGGCGAATGGTGTGAGAGAGAATTTAGTATTCAAAATTTTAAAAAAGAATGTTTAAAAATAATAACTATAAAAGTTGCCTATTTTGGTGATGCATCTGAATACCTCAAAATCCTTGTTGTACCAATCATTCCCTAATTGATAAATGGTCAAAGGGTATAAACAAGCAGTTTTCAGATGAAGAAATCAAGGCTATATGTAATCACATGAAAAAATGCTTTAAATCGTTCTTGATTAGAAAAACACAAATTAAAGCAACCCTGAGGTACCACCTCACATCTATCAGTTTGGCTAATATGACAGAAATGAAAAGTAATAAATGTTGGAGAGGATTGACAAAATAGGCACATTAATGTATTGCTGGTGGAATTGTGAACTTATTCAAACATTCTGGCAAGTGATTTGGAACTATGCCCAAGAGCTTATATCACAACTAAGTCTGTATTCCAAAGAGATTTTTTATTTCATTGTATTTTTCATTTTTTATTGTCATGCAAAACCACTTCCATATAGGACATTATTGTAAGAGCACACTAATACATACCCGAATCCCCAAAATAAAATTAAAAATACACTGATGTGAAAGATGACTCCACTAGTTCTTTCTCTGGAGGTGGATAATTCCCTATCATAAGTCTTTCAAGATAGTCCCAGATCAGTGCACTTCTGAGAGCAGTCAAGTTTTCACAGATAATCATCATCCAATATTGCTGTTATTGTGTACAATGTTCTCTCAGTTCTGCTTATTTTGCTCTGCATTATTTCCTGCAGATCTATCCAACTTTTTTTTCTGAAATCATCTCGCTCATCATTTCTTGTAGCACAACATTATGCCCTTACCAGCATGTACCACAGTTTGTTTAGCCATTCCCCAATTGATGGTCATCCCCTTATTTTTCAATTCTTTGCCACCACAAAAAGAGTGGCTATAAATATTTTTTTTTTAATTTAACATTTATTAATATTCATTTTTAACATGGTTACATGATTCATGCTCCCCTTTCCCCTTCAACCCCCCCCCC
>NC_058130.1:495760077-495770976 GCF_016433145.1 Gracilinanus agilis | reverse complement strand
TTGTGAGGAGTTTTCCTTATTTGGGGAGGGTCTGGATGGTTGTTTGTTCTCCTCCTCTGTTTGCTCGGTTGTCTGGATTTTCTCTGTGTAGAAGCTGTCGAGTGTTAAAGACTTCTTTTTTTTGTTATTATTCTTTCTCTTCTGAATTTCCTGTAACTGGTTAGCCATCATTAGCCCAGCAGCTTCTCAGGTTTATCCTCGCGCTCAGTCCTGAGGTCTGAGTTCTAGTTTTTTCCAAGGTCAAGCCCCCTGGTGGATTCCCTTGCTTGAACTTCTGCAGGAGGTTTCTTTACAAGTCTCAGGGAGCTACTTCCACAGTCGTATACCTGTCTGCACTGGTTCCCCACTTAGGCTTTAGTTCCTGGTTGTGTTTGCCTCTGCTCAGCCGGCACCCATGCCTCTGCTCAGCCGGCACTCCGCTCCCAGCGTCCGCTCCCGAGCGCGCGCGCTCAGATTTCGCGTGCGTTCTTGACTTAATGGGGTCCTAAGTCTTGCTGCTCTCAGGAACAGGTCCCGGAGCTGCTGATGACTCGATGGGTGCCCCAAACTTGCTCTATTTCTTTTTAGCTGGGTTCAGAGCTATAGGTGAGTGTGGAGGGGGTGGGGGTGGGGCGGTTGCTCAGCTCGCGCTTGAGTGAGTGAGAGCCCTTTTTAGCTTGGAAATGTCTCGATTCCACGTACCTTCCACGCTGTGCCCTGTTGTGGGGTTCCTCCGTTCGTCTGGACTTGTTTTTATGTCCCCTTGAGGAGTTTTGTGTGTTTCGGTCAGGAGAGGTTTAGAGCTGCTTCTTACTCTGCCGCCATCTTAACCCGGAACCCCGGCTATAAATATTTTTGTACAAGTCGGTCCTTTCACCTTTTTTTTTTTTAATTATCACTTTTGGATACAGACTCAGTAGTGGCTGCATCAAAGAGTATATACAATTTTATAGCCCTTTGGGTATAATTCACAATTGCCCTCCAGAATGATTGGATTATGGGATCAGTTCACAACTCCACCAACAATGCATTAGTGTTCCAATTTTGCCACATCCCTTACCACTCTCTACTTGAAATCTGGAGACCCAAGTTTGTCCCTGTCCTTTGAGAACTCAAGTACCAGGCACACCTGTTTTGCACTGAACTATAGACCTTGAAGTGTTTGGGGACCCTAGTTTGAGTAGGATTAGTTGATATAGTCCAGTTATTCCCAAAGTGGGTGCCACTGCCCCCTGGTGGGTGCTGCAATGATCCAGGAGAGTGGTGATGGCCACAGGTGCATTTGGGGGCCATGAATAGTTTAGGTCAATAAATAGTTTCATAATTTCAAAGTTCAATGTTTCTAATTTACACCTTTCTTTACTATATTTTATGAAAAAGATAGAAACATTAATATATACACACACACATATATCTTTCCTATTAATTGCTATTAAAATTAAAAAAAATAATTTCCAGGGGGTGCTAAGTAAAATTTTTTCTGGAAAGGAGGTGGTAGGCCAAAAAAGTTTGGGAACCACTGATAGTCAAATGTTGAGTACTCTTATTTGTTTTAGTATCTTCTCTCATTGTATTAAAGTCCTCTCTCAGGAAGCCCAGCTCTTGGCTTGGCCCTTTCCTTTTGTATTCATTATAGTTGACCATTTCCTGATACTCCAGCTGCTGGTTGCACCCTCTTTGCACCTTGCTTGCAGCTTGTCTATGCATGCTTGCTGTACCAAGTTCTCCAGAGGGTGTAAAAGACCTCCAAGTTCTGTACTCTTTTGAGAAATCATCTAGTGCAGTGCATTCTCCCAGGGATACTCCCTGGAGCCCCAGGGTGTAGGCCCTGTGAAGTTTTTTGGCACTGGGCTCTGTGATAGTAGCCTATTACCAGACTTATCCCTTTCCTGATTAAAGATTTGTTTTTTTCTGACTACTTTAGTAGATCTGTGTTATTTCCAAGTTAACACCACTTTCTTTTACTGCCACATTGGCCAATATGATCGGTATGAGGTGGTACCTTAAAGTTGCTTTAATTTTCATTTTTCTAATCAAAAGAGATTTGGAACATTCTTTCATATGATCATTGAATGTTTTTATTTCTTAATCTGAAATTTACTTGTTCATATCCTTTGACCAAGGATTAAGGAATGGCTTGTATTCTTATAAAATTGACTTAGATCTTTTTATAAATTTGAGAAATAAAACTTTTACCAGAGATATTTGTTATGAAAATTTTTGTCCAGTTTGTCATTTCCCTTCTAATCTTGATTAGATTAATTTTGTTTGTACAAAAGGTTTCAAATTTAATATGATAAAAATCATTCATTTTACATCATATTCATTTTACATCTCTATCTCTTGTCTGATCATAAATTCTTCCCTTCTCCAAAGATTGACCAAATAGCTTATTCTCTGTTCCCCTAATTTAGCTCTGGTATCACTCCTTATATCTAAATTATATATTCATTTTGACTTTATCTTGGTATAAGGTGTGAGATATTGTCTATACCTAGCTTCTGCCATATTGTTTTCCAAATTTTCCAGCAGTTTTTGTTAAAGAGTGAGATCTTGGGGATAGCCAAGTGCCTCAGTGGTTTGAGAGCCAGGTCCAGAGATGAGAGGTCTTGAGTTCAAATTTGACCTCAAATGCTTCCTGGCTATGTAACCCTAGGCTAGTCACTTAATCCTCATTTCCTATTCCTTACCTCTTTTCTGCCTTGGAACCAATACATAGTATTGCTTCTAAGACAGAAGGTAATGGTTAAAAAAAGAGAGTGGGTTCTTATTCCAAAAACTGGGATCTTTAGGTTTATCAAACATTAGATTGCTAAAACCATTGTTGCATTTGGGAAGCTGTAAGATGACAGAGGTCTGTAGGATCAAATCTCTCTGATCCTTTGGTCTATGGAGAGGACCACCTCTCCCCCCCCCCCCCCCCGCCCCCCAAACAGGCTTGACTGAAGGGAGGGGCAAGATCTTGTCAAAGTGTTCCTTCACTTCCCCAATCCCACCAAGCAGTTAGAAAGTCAGTTACAATATGGAGGTTGATCTGTCATCTTATGAGCTCAGTCAGTAGACTAGGAAAGACTAAACTCCTAAAAATGATAACTTTCTCTAAACTATTTCCCCACAGGATTGAATAGAAGAGAACAGGAGAAGCTTGATGTCTTTGAAGTTCTCAGGCACAGATGATTTTACTTCTGAACTACAAAGCAGGAGGAACTCAGTTTGAGGAGGTTGTGAGTATATCCCAAATATATAACTAGGCACTGCTCCCAATTGATAACAGGTTTAATAACAAGGTGGGAATGGGAAGGAAAGGAGAAGGAATAAGGATTGATAAGGTCTGGGAAGCCCTCAAACTGTTATGTCCAAGCAGCCCCTCCCTCCAAAGGGGAAAGGTAACCTGAATAGCTAATCTACTCTCTATCCCTATAAATATTCTCCCTCTATATCTAAATAACTAAACAGAGGGAAACTGTGATGTAGATTGAATGTCAAATCAAGGTAAAGCAGGTTGGCAGCTAGGAATGGTTTTGCTCAGATTCAAGCCTCAAGCCCTAAGAGCAACCCAGGACCCAAGACCCAGCAAGCAGAGTGACCTGCCTACTCTAATCCCCAGGCACCAACTCCCTTAACTGCCTTAATTGCCCACCTCTCTCAGAGTTCTGGGGGGGGGGGCCTTATGTAATTCTGAGCTGTAGCTTGAACCCCCCTTTGCAGCTGGAATCCCTCTCTGCAATATGAATCTCACACCATTTACCCTTGAATATTATGTATATAATCCAGTGACGGGCAAATTTTTTAAAGAGGGGGCCAAAGGAAAGGAAATGCTCATCTGTCAGTCTGTTTCTAAGGCAACTCTTTCGGAGTTTCACTGTATTGTATCCTACTCCTTGTATTCGTCAGATTAGGAATAATGTCAAGCAGTGGAGAGAACATTTCCACTGGTCCTGAATCTGGCCCGCTGGCTGTAGTTTGCTCATCATTGAATTCTAGTCTATTCCTTTCATCAACATTGTATTCCTTAGCCAGTACCAGATTGTTTTGATGATTGCTGCTTTATAGTGCAGTTTGAGATCTGGTATTGCTAGGCTTCCTTCTTTCACATTTTTTGTTATTAGTTCCCTTGATATTCTTGACCTTTTGTTCTTCCAAATGAATTTTTAAATTATTTTTCTAGTTCTATAAAATAATTATTTGATAATTTGATTACAATGGCATTGAATAAATAAATTAATTTAGGTAGGATTGTCATTTTTATTATATTAGCTCAGCCTACCCATGAATAATTAATATTTTCCCAGTTGTTTAGATCTGACTTTATTTGTCTGAAAAGTGTTTTGTAATTGTGTTCTTATAATTCCTGTGTTTGCCTTAGCAAGTAGTTTCCCAAGTATTTTATATTATTTGGAGTGATTTTAAGTGGATTTCTCTTTTTAACTCTTGCTGCTGGACTTTGTTCATAATATACAGAAATGTTAATGAATTGTGTAGATTTATTTTGTATCCTGCAACTTTCAAAAAGAGATTTTTTTTTGAAGAGGAGGAAAGGACTTGTTTGTGAAAAAATATTTATAGTAGCTATTTTTCTGGTGGCAAAGGATTAGAAATCGAGAAGATATCCATCAATTGAAGAATGGTTGAACAAATTGTGGTATATGATTGTAATGGAACACTACTGTGCTATAAGAAATAATGTGAAGAATAATTTAAGAAAGCCCTGGAAAGGCCTACATTTGATTCAAATTGGAGTGAGCAGAACTGGGAGAACACTGTACACAGTAACATATTACGTGATGAATACATATGAATGACTTACCTATTCCTAGCAATACAGTAATCCAAGACAATCCCAGAGACTCATGGTGAAAAATGCTATCCACTTGCAGAGAAAGAACTGATGGAATCTGAATGAAGACTGAGAACTACCATATTTCACTTTATTTCTTCATTTTTCTTTCATTCATTTGAATTCTTGAATTCTCTTTCACAAAAGGACTAATCCACATTTGAATATTTGTAAATTATTTTACACTATTACACATGTAAAATCAATATCAGATTACTTGTCATCAGTTTGGGGAAGGAGGAAGGGAGAGTGAGAATTTGACTCAAATTTAAAGAAAATAAAGATTAAAAATTATTTTTCATGTAACTAAGTTAAAAAGATTAGTAAATGTAATATTAGTATTAGTAATGTTGGTAAATAAATTACTATTTTATGAGTAAATATAAGTATTCTTAGTAAATAAGTTAGTTTTATATTAGTAATATATTAGTACTAGTAAATATTAGTAAATAAATATTAGCATATTAGTAAATATTAGAAAATTGTTAGTAAAATTAGTAAATAAATATTAGTAATTAAAATTTCTTATTGTACCTTTTTCACTTAACTATAGTTATTCAGAGAAATAGAGAAGTGGAAAAATGTGGAAGACTCTTTCACAGTATAATATGGCTCTTTGCTAGGCTTTATAACTTGCATTTGTGTAGAAAGCAATGCTTTCTACTTATACACATTTCTCTTAGAGGCTAATGAGGCTGCCTCCTTTGACCTGTGAATTCTGCTGCTTTGACTAGAGAGATGAAGAAACAAGGCATGCATAATTTTATGGTAGGATAGTTTTAGAGACTGGACTTACAATTTAATGATATAGAGAATTCTCAAATAAGGAAACTATGGAGTTCAGAGTCTTCTCTGCAACATATATTCTTGAAAATTTAAGCGACTTAGCCAGGGTCACACACTTTCTATGTACCAGAGGATGGACTTGATAGCACAGTCCTGGGCATCAAGTCAGGAAGATTCCTATTCCTCAGTTCAAATCTAGCCTCAGGCACTTATACCTGTATGACCCTGGGCAAGTCACTTAAACCTCTTTGACTCAGTTTCCTCATCTATAAAATGAGCTGGAGAAAGAAATGGCAAATTTTAATTCATGTAAATGAATTAAAAATAAAATATTAGTGAATTTAAAAATCCTTACTGTACTTTTTCCAACTTATTAAAGTTTTTTTCAGAGAAATAGGAAAGTGAGGCAGAAAATGTGGAGAAATCTTGCACAATATGGCTGTTTGCTAGTCATCATGACTTGCATTTGTTTGACAAGATAACTCCAAATGGGGTCATGACGAATCAGAAATAACTGAAAAAAAATGATTGAACAACATTTTTCTGGCTCCATTACTACCTTTTTCTACTCTAGCACACTAATTCTTTAAATCATGACAAACAAATTTCATGTTACAAGGCACGTGAAACCATAGTCCAAAGAACTTTGGGGCTGTGTTTGGTAAATAAAATCAAGGAATCCTCTACAGGGGCTTTTTCTACAAAGTAGTTCAAGTATAATACATGCAGCCTACATTTAAAATAGTAAAACAATAATACAAAATCCCAACCAATAAGCAAGAAAATGTCTCTGTTTTTCACATTAACTACAGTTGTCTCTAGAGGTCTTACCTTTCTTTTGTACATGCTTCCAATTGGTCAGAAGGAAGTTGGAGTCCTTTGCAACAATTTTTATGGAGTGAAAGGAATAAAAGGTATGTGGCACTTATTTGAACTTTTCATTAGGAAATGATATTGATGGATTTGAGCCACATTTCCGATGTGGGCAGAGCATGAAGCATCAGGGGCCCAGGTAGAGAGGAAATGAGGGGTAGCAGGAGTTACTTCAGATTCAGACCTAGAAGAGCTCCAGGGACTGACAAGTTTTGACAAAAATATCCGTAGTGGTACTAAGCTGCACACATACTGAGCTTTGGAAAACTATACAGTTAATCATCTTAGAAATCAAAGTTCTACCAACTGGTTTCATATTGCATCCCCTTCATAGTCCTTAAAACATAATCTAGGAAATTCTTATTTGCAATAATCTCAATGTATCACTCATTAGCCTAGAGTTTAGCCTCAAGTTCTGTTAAAAAGAAAAATGAGTAATCTTTCAGTTTCCAATAAAATGTCATTGCAAACTCTCTGGAGACGATGACTCTCATAAGTCAGGGCTTGGTATTTTCCCCCCTTTAATAGTGGGATATTAACCATTTCATCAAGGAAACTGCATCTATTTTTCTTTCCCTTTATACATAGTATAATATATAATTGTAGTTATTGCACCAAAAGGAAAGAAGTCATTTTCCTTGCAATGTGAACATAACATTTCTCATTTCTCTGTCTTCATTTGGTTTCTTTTTTTCTTCTTTAAAAAACATCATTCCCTTCAAAAATAAACTTGATTGCTCAGGTCCTTGCTGGCTGTTTTAATTTCAAGTTAAGTTTATAAACAAGTATTATTCATTCAATGACTATTTATTAAGCATCTCCCTATGAAGTAATACTACCTAATTTTCTCCTTCAAGTTCAGACACATACAACAATACTTTATCTAAGAATTGTTTTGACAAGAGGACTGTTTGATTCCATTTTAAGACAAATGTTAGTTGAAAAAATAATAAAATGAATGTCTAGATATTTGTGATAATGATGATTACCTTACTTAGATCTAGAACTGTTATATAGAGATGGTAGCATGGAATTCATGCAAAATACAGGGACAGCCTCACCCAGAATTCCAGGGAACCCCACCCCCGGAGAACTTTGGGTGAGGGGACAGTTGAGAAGGGTTGATTCCATGCTACCATCTCTACATAACAAGAACCAAAAGAGATCTCAGAGACTGTGTAGTCCAAATCCTTCATTTTATAGGAAATGAGTCCCAAGGAAGTCATATGACTTGCTCCAGGATCCAAAGGTAAGAAATATTTGAGGGAAGGATTTGTACTGAGGCCTCTGCCATCAACTCCAGAGTCAGTATTCTTTCTATTATACTATGCCAATTGCAATATTTTCAAAGATTTGTGATTGCATCAGTGTGGGAATTCATTTCACCTACACAGTTCTTAATGAGTAGTTCTTGAGAAATCTTGCAGCTAAATAATTCATCACCCCTGGTTCAAATCTTTCAAAATTTGACTAAGCCAGTCCTCATGCTACAATAATACAGTGCACTTATTTGTCTTCTAATTTAGCCTTTATCTTGGTAGGATTTGACACAGCTTTGGAGAATCCAAGTTTACCTCCACCTTTTAATAAGGTAGCTGAGTATCCTTTTAATAGAGAAAATTTTCATTTCCAAATAACTAACTTGAATGGCAGATGATGTTAGGGAAAGAGATAGATTTGAGAGCCAGGAGTTGGGGAGGAATGATCTGGGAGAATTTAAGAAAAAATGAAAGAGATTGAAATTGGAGGAGAAGGACTCAAATTGAGGGAGAAAATAGATTTATTAAAAAACACAAATGTAATAAGAAAATTATTGTCTATCTTTGGTTTTGAGGAAGACCAAGGACATGGGGGGATGATATCTTGACTTGTGCATGAATGTTTTTAAAGTAAGACAGGATTGTATAATTTCATCAGCCTCATTCTTCTAGAGTCATTGTAATTAAATAGTAAGAAAAAGGTCAGGACAACTAGTGATGGCCTGGGATGTAGTGGTTGACAGCAACACCCAGATTACTCTCTCTTCTCATCACTTTCAACTTCATCTTACCCATTTGATTTATTCTACTTTTTCTTCCTAACTACTTTCTCATTCTCACCAGGGTCAACCACTACTGGCCCCAAGTGGGGAACCTCAGCATCAACAGCAGCAGACTTTAGAAACAACTGCAATTGTGGTAGCAGCAATTTCCCAAGCCCAAAGGTGATAAAGAGTTCAGACAACTGGTCAGAAAGATATTATAGGAAATCCTTTGCTGGCACTGAGTATAGGACCCTGATGCATTGCTTATATGTAATTCTAGGGCAAAGATGAGAACTAGTACTTGCAGCCACAGGAAAGCAGGGACTCTGTTCAAAGTTCCAGAACCAAAAGGAGTAATAGAATTTGCATTTGCAAAGAAGTGGGTTCATTGGTCAAAGTTCCAGAGCAGAAAAGAGTGCTTGTGGTCACTCACAAGAGAGCAGGGGGCCTGGTCTCAGTTCTAAGACATAAAAGAGCACAAGTATAGAAGACTTCGTCTCTGATCCTGGGGCAAGAAGAACACTAACATTTGTGACTGCTTGGGAGCAAGGTCTCTTCCTTGGTAAAGACTAGGCCAGGAAAGCAGTGACCACACTTCTCTTTAGATCATACCACTTTTGAAACACCAAAAAATGTACAACTCTCCCCAAAATAGCAGCACTTGAAACTTTGGGCAGTGATTTCTCCATTGGTAGTAAAGCACAACTTTAACACAAAGTTAAAGGTCAAGAAATTGGCCAGAAAAATGAACAAACAAAAAAAGAGCCTCAACATCTAAAAAATCACAAGTGTATCAAAGACCAAGATAAAAAATCAGCTGAAAACATTAATGTCAAAAAAATTACAAGCAAAGTCTCACAGAAAAATATGAATTGGGCATAAAAACTCAATAAGAATTCCTTGAACAGCTAAAAAGGATTTTCAAAATGAAATAAGATAAGTAGAGGAAAAGTTGGGAAAAGAAATGAGAATGAGTCAAGAAAATTATGAAAAAAGGGTCAAAACCTTGGTTAGAGAGGTACAAATAAAAATAGTAAAAAAAAGCCTTAAAAAAGTTGAATTGGAAACAAAAATCCACTTCCTAAAACTAACTTCCTAAAAGTAGAATTGGCCAAGTGCAGAAAGAGATACAAAAGCTTACTGAAGAAAATAATTCATTAAAAATTAGAGTTGGGCAAATAGAAGCTAATAACTCTATGAGTTATCAAGAAACAATAAAACAAAAACAAAAGAATTAAAACAAATAGAAGAAAATAGGAAATCTCTTATCAGAAAAGCAACTGACATGGAAAATAGATCAAGGAGAGGTAATTCAAGAGTTAGTGAACTATATGAAAACTATTATAAAAAAGAGCTTACCCATCATATTTCAAGAAATTATAATAGAAACCTGCCCTGATATCCTAGAAGCAGAGAGTAAAATAGAATCTGGAAGAATCCCCTGATCACTCCCCCCCAAAAGAAAACTCCCAAGAATATTATAGCCAAATTCCAGGGCTCAGATTTTCAGGAGAAAATATTTCAAATACCCAGAAAGAAACAATCCAGACATTGTGGAACCACAGTTAGCATCATATAAGATTTGACAGCTTCCATGTAAAATGAGCAGAGGGTTTGGAATCTGATATTCTGGAAGGCAAAGGAGCTGGGATTACAACCAAAAATAATGAACCCAGCAAAAATGAGGACAATCATTCCAGAAAAAATGTTATTTAATGAGAGGTAGTTCAAATATTCCTGATTAAAAGACAAGATCTGAATGAAAAAAATTGACTTTCAAATACAAAACTCAAGAGAATAAAATCATAAAAAGTTAAACAGGAAAGAGAAAGCATGAAGGATTCAATATGGTTAAACTTTTTACATCCCTGCATGGGAAGATGATACATGAAATTCTTAAGAACTTTATCAGTATAAGAGTAGTTAGAAGGAGTAGAAATAGAAAGCACAGGTGTGATTTGGCCATGATGGGAAGATCTTTTAAAAAATGAAGGAGAATGAGGGATGCACTAGGAAAAGGGGGAAAGGAGAGGAAGAATGAGGAAAATCTTATCACATAAGAGAGGCACATGAGGAAAAGTTTTTACAAGGGATAGGAAAAGGAGGGAGGTGGTGGCAGGCAATGCTTGAACCTCACTCTCATAGGAATTGGTTAAAAAGGGAATAATACACACACTCAGTTTGGTATAGAAATCTATCTTACTCAACATGGAAGTAAGAGTGGAGGGAGATAAGAGAAGTTTGGGAAGTTGGAAGGGGCTAACGAAGAAAGCAGATTGGAGGCAGTGGTCAGAAACAGAATTTTGAGGACAGACAGGATAAAAGGAAGAAAGAGAGAGAGAGAGAGAGAGAGAGAGAGAGAGAGAGAGAGAGAGAGAGAGAGAGAGAGAGAGAATTAGAA
>NC_058130.1:495670294-495759705 GCF_016433145.1 Gracilinanus agilis | reverse complement strand
AGAGAGAGAGAGAGAGAGAGAGAGAGAGAGAGAGAGAGAGAGAGAGAGAGAGAGAGAGAGAGAATTAGAAAGAAAAAAAGATAGAGAGAAATACAGTTACTCACTATAACTATGAATGGGAATGGGAAGAGCTCACCCATAAAATGGAAGCAAAGCTCAATAGATTAGAAACCAGAATCCAACAAAATGTTGTTTATAAGAAATCCATTTGAAATAGAATGATAAACACAAAATTAAAATAAGGGATTGAAGGAGGATGTTTATGCCTTTGCTGAGATTAAAAAAAGGTGGGAAAAAAAGATAAGAAATGATGTTAAATCTTGCTAAAAGGTGTCATAAACAATGAAGTGATATCAATACTAAATATATATCCATCAAATGGCATAGCATCCAAATTATTAAGGAAAAATTAAATGAATTACAGGAGGAAATATAAAAATATACTAGTGGGAGACATCATTTCCCTCTCACACAAGATAAATTTAACCATAAAATGAATAAGAAATAAGTTAAAGGGAGGAATGGAATTTTAGAAAAGTTACATATATTCATATAGACATAACTGAATGGGATTAGAAATGAGTTTACTTGTCTCTTAGCTATATGTGGCACCTTCACAAAAATTGAGCATGTATTAGAGCATAGAAACCTTACAAATAAATGCAAAAAAGGATAAACGATAAACTTATCCTTTTCTTACTATTATGCAACAAAATTATGTTCAAAAAGGAGCTATGGAAGCATATATAAAATTAATTGGAAACTAAAAAATCAAATATTAATGAATGAATGAGTAGTTTTATTCTTCATTCAAAATGTAACCTCTTAGATATTTGAAAACAATTATTATATCTTCCACTAAATCTTTTCTTCTCTAAGCCTGCACCTTATTAAGGAGAACTGAAGGTCAGACAATAAGATATTTACAAAGGAGAGATTCAGGGGGAAAGTGCTGTGAGAAATTTGAAAAGAGAGAGCTCAATATCATTTCATGGGGCAAAAAGTCAGAGAAGGCATCACCAGACATGAATTGACCTTGAAGTAATGAAAGGACTGCAACTTGGATATGAGAGAAGTCCATCCTTTCTGTGCAGAGGGGTGAACAAAGGTTCTGTGCCAAGAAAAAAATCGAGATTAAATCAGAGAACAGATAGTAATTTGGTTACTCTGGTCTTTGGTTCCTCAATGGTTCATTTTTGTGAAGGTGTCATAGACAACTGAAAAATGATCTATCCACTGTGCCATCTAGCTGTTTTAATACTTTATCCAAGAAAACCCCAAATAGGGTTATGAAGAGTTAGACACAATTGAAAATGACTGAACAACAACAAAGAATTTAGGAAGATCAGCTTTTAGGATCAATTGGAAGAGGAACCTTCTGGAAATATGTAGGATGACCAGTTGGGAATCTATGGAAACAACCCCCAAAATAGAGAGATGTGAATCTGGACTAATCTAGTACTCTTCACTTAGAAAATACTCAGTAAATGTTGAGCCTTGAGTATTTGTTGACAATGGATTGAAGAGTGAGGAGTGGTAATGAAGAGAATGAGGACTAATTAGACTGAGAGACCTTTCCAAAAGGATATCTGTCAGGAATTTGTAATAAGTTAGCATAAACAAAAGGGAAGAGTAAAAGATGATTCTGGCCCTCAGAGAGTAGTGATATCTTTGATAGGGACCAGGCCAGATCAATGACAACACGAGTTTTTCAGAAGACATGTAGCAGCATGAAGTAGTAGACAGAAAGCTAGGAGGCTTGGCTTGGAGTCAGGAAGACCTGGGTTCAAGTTCTGCCTCTTGCATGTACTGGCAGCATGACAATGATCAAGACCCTTTAGTGTTCCTGGAAGTTCTCTAAGACTATATGTTGTGGTGAGATTGCCGGTATGCATTGGCAAAAGAAATTTCCTGAGAGGAACTTCTTTATACTGATTGCAGGTCTACTCCAAAAAAAATCTTTTTTTTAAGAAATGGATTCTACAAAAATGATTAATTTTCTTTCTCCCTTGAAGTTATTGCTATGATAAATATCTTTTGACTTATTTTGTTTTTGCTTTTAAAGTGGAAACTATCAGTCTATAGATGAGACTTACTTCTTATAATCCTAGGCATCTATAAATTGAGCTCAGAAATTCTCAAAGCATGGCACTCATATTCCTGGGAGTTCCTGAGAAGGGAGGCCAAAACTATTTTCAAAATGACACTAAGATATTATTTGCTTATTAAAATACTCCTCATACATCTGTGTGAAGCCAGATTTTCTTTATATATCTCCAAAATACACATGACAAATGTATGAGGGTGAGTATTGATGGTAGGGGTGTACCATCTACTCTATTTATCTATTCCCTTTCAATTCTTAATTCCTCCTCCACCTCCAAAAATAACAAATTCTACATTTATCTTATCCCATATTAATGTTATCCTTTCTACACTTTGCTAAGGCGGGCTAGGAAAGTTGGTAAGGGAAGGGTAGGGAATACAAGGTTCCAATACATATTTCTAACACGTGAAACAATTTTGCAACAATCAATGGACTTTTCCTAATGAATACAATATCAAAGTTTTGCAACATAGCAATTCCTATTCTTAATTTTTAAAGCTACTTTTATGTCTAAGCTTATTAAACAATATCCTTAACTTGTTTCTACTTAGCTACTTGCTCTATTTTTAATGCAATGACAATAAAATCAATGCTCTTCTATGTTTAACTCTTACTTTACCAATGTTTTGCCTATTTATGTTTTACATACAATACTATTTTATATCAAGTATAAGGGTTAGTGGATTAGTGTTGCTACTGTCTTTTAAACTATTCTTTTTTTAACCCTTAACTTCTGTGTATTGGTTCCTAGGTGGAAGAGTGGTAAGGGTGGGCAATGGGGGTCAAGTGACTTGCCCAGGGTCACACAGCTGGGAAGTGTCTGAGGCCATATTTGAACCTAGGATCTCCTGTCTCTAGGCCTGGCTCTCAATCCACTGAGCTACCCAGCTGCCCCCTATACTATTTTTAACCCTATATTCTTATTCTCTCCCTGATTCTTTCTTCCTTGAATTATGAATTTTCCCTAACTATTTCTGACCCTAATGTCTATTTTCCTAATTACCTCTACTACTATTAGTATGTTTAGCAATTACATGTTTTGGAAGTATTTACAGCCTACTCTAAGGTTTCTATCTATAATACAGATATTCACAAGATTTTTAAACTTACACAAGAGATTGAATGCAGAAGCAAATATAAGAATCTAACTTTTCTATTAAGCCAGACATTAAAGAGATTTGCAAAAACTTGTAAAAGTCATTCTCTATATTTCTTGTATTTGAAAATATACTTATTTTCAGAAACTATATTATGTTAGTATGCAATAGATTTAATATTATTATTTTGGATGGATTAATATATAGGTATATTTTAAAATATATGTTTCAAATTCTAACAGTAAATATTGATAGAAATAATTCACATAAACTAACATTCTTTAAAGTCTTCATTAATTTTTAAGAGTGTGAAGGGTCAATTAGGAGATTAAAAAAATCAGAGAATCCCTGGGCTAGTGAATTATAGGAAGCAGGGAGAGGAGAAAACATTGCCCTCCTACCCTGAGATTTCTAACATTTTATAGTTCTGGAGAAAAAGCATAATTAATGTTCATTCATCTCTAAATTCAAGAGAAAGACCTGAAATACTGGCCAAATGGCGTCCTTTCTCTTTTTACCAGAGGAGTACTTTCCCTCCAGTGCCTCAATCATTTTCCACCATGACTTTGCATTATAGTATTTGTCCATTTAAAATCTCCTTATAAAATATCTTTTGATTTGTGCAAATTGTTTTTGTGCTTAAACTTTATGTTTAATTTGGAAAGGGAAGCCACTGAATAAATTCCAGAAGAGATATATTTATCTTGACTTCAAAGTATTTTTGCTGTTGACAGTCCAATAATAGAGACCCAGTACAGCCATTTATGAGAGACCTTGAAATTGGCTGAGTCAATTTTTATAGAGACAATTTTTTTTAAATTTTAGCCCATGTGTCAATTGGACCTCAGCCCTTACCAGCAGTTCACCTGGGGCCCTATCTCAATAATAGTCTCTATAGGTCATTTTATCTTTAATCAGGGTTTCTCTTGAGAACCTTATAATTCAAATAAGGACTTTAGCTTCTCTCAAAGAATTCATACTAACAAGGGCAGATTTAAATCAGTCAAGAAAACAGAATAGTTTGGTATTCAAACCTGGTGGGAGTATGGAAAATAATCCTTCCCTTTCTTGAATGAATCAAGAAACCCTTGCTTCTAGTGGATTGTATCATCCTTCTGAATTGATTTAGCCTACATGGCTCATACTATCCATGAAGTTTCTCTGGGAGCAATTAAGATGGTATACCTTGAGGGGTGACTCCAGGTCCTACTAAGGCTAGCAACTCTGTCTCTGTATTTTTTATGATGAGGGCTCTTAATCTCTCTGTTTCTGTCTCTCACTGTTTCAGTCTCTTTCCCTTCTTTATTTGTTTCTATGTTTCTTTCTTTTGTCTCTGTCTCTTTTTCTGTCATTTTTATACTATAGTTAATTATTATTATGTCAGCCCCATATTAATCATCACTTATAACAAAGAAAATTAGCTAAATACACACACACACACACACACACACACACACAAAATGGTGATATGTCAACACTAGGGGCATCTTGCAAAAACATGAAAATGTCAAAGCTTGTAGCATTTTGCACCCACTTCCTTAGGGAACAGATGTTTCTTCATCTGTTCTCTGGGGCTATATTTGGTCATTAAAATATTCTTTTTTATGTTTATATTATCACAACCATTGTGTAGTTTACTAAATTCATTCTGCATCAATTCATGCATGCCTTATGTTTAAAAAACATTAATTCCCTATAATAATAATTTCTTATTGTATAATTATATTTAGTAACATCATATACCATATTCTTCTATTCATCCAATACCATTGAGGAAATTCACTACATTTCTAGAGTTTTGCAAGTTTTTCTATTTTTTTCCACCACAAAAAATGTTGGTATGACATTTTTGGCTTATATAGGAACTTCTCTAATGTCTTTAACCTCCTTGAGGTATATGCCCAATAGTAGGATCACTGGACCCAAATCTCCTTATATAGTAGTAACATTATTATTAAAGGTATTTTCTATAACTAAGATAATCTCAACTTGATTGCTATAGTCAGGAAATTGACCTTTCTGTTCATTCTTAGTTACCAGGAAATTGCTGAATTGTCAAAAAAGACTGAATTTTAATCATAGCCCAACTATCAATTAGCTGAACGACCTTGGGAAACTCATTCACCTGCTTTGTTCCTTAATTTTCCCACATATCTTTTAACTGTTTTAATCTGTCTAATCCCATACTGAGGCAGGTCCCTCAGGGATAATGGGAAGCCTTCCTTAGTTCAACAGCTGTCCAGTCCTAACAACAAAAGGCATCTGATTTTATCCTTGCTAAGTATGTACAAAAGCCATCCATGAGTTAATTCAACACTGAAAAATTCCTGCCTTCATTAGAGAAAAACAGTAGGTGACTCAGTCACATTATTTTTATTTTGTATATGAACAAAGGGAAATTAAATAAGTATAATAAGTATAAAAGTAATAAAGTAACATAACTAGTAAATTAAGTAAACATAATTATATTAGGTGGGGATAACAATAATAGTTTATAATAATAATATTCACACAGCACTTAAAGGTTTGTTAAATTTTACAAATATTCTCATCAAAACAAACTTGAGGGAAAGGTTCTATTATCCCCATTTTACAAATGAGGAAACAGGCTGACAAAAGTTAAATGACTTGCCCAAATTAAAAAGCCAGTAAGTGCTTGAGCCCATATTTGAATTCAAGTCCTCCTGATTTCAGGCCCAGTTTTATCCACTGCACCATATTCAGAGGTATTAGATACCTTATGCACCAACTATTATGCATTAGCACCCCTCAGTTTCTGTTTTCCCAATTTGTTTTTCAACTTCAAACTAACTCTTAATTTTCTCTTAATTTTCATTAAACTTCATCATTCTTGCATCTCTTCAAGCACAAACTCTCCAGAAACTCAGAGCATGCTGAAAAAAGAAGCTTGCATGTTGCATGTTCCTATTGCCATTGTCATGCTTATATTCTTTGAAGTTAGAGAAAAAATGATATGGGCATTATGCTGAATTATTTTTCCATTTCAGGCAAGCCGTCTCACATTTTGCTTTATTTTTTTTAAAAGAAGGTAATTTGGTATTTTATCTCATTTTTGGAGGAATAGCATACACTCTCATGCAGACCCCAGTATAATAACATTAATTCTGTTATTTGACGGGATTTCTGTGCCCCTCAGTTTTAAGTGATTTCTCTCCCTTAAAGTAACCTTCTTATACTTTAATTTTGTATTTAATTTAATTTTTTTCCTAGAACATATTGTATCTTCCCCATTCTCTACTTAGAATGTGAGCTTCTTTTTTATTTATTTTATTGATTAATTAAGAAAAATTTTCCATGATTACATGAGTCATGTTCTTTCCCTCCCCTCCCACCATCCCCCTCCTGTAGACAATGCACAATTCCACTGGGTTTTATATGTGTCATTGATTAAGACCTATTTCCATATTATTAATATTTGCACTAGGGTGATCGTTCAGAGTCTACATTCCCAATCATATCCCCATCTACTTATGTGGTCAAGCAGTTGTTTTTCTTCTGTGTTTCTAGAATGTGAGCTTCTTGAGGTCAAGGATCACATATTCTTTATATTCTGTTAATCTACCAACATATCTTGCACATGGTATTTGTTTGACAAATCAGTCGTCATTGATTTAACTTGCAGTGGATTCATCTTTTTGTCATTTTCACTTGTAGATATAATATTTATAACTCATCTTCTTTAATACTTGATAAAACTGATGATTTTATCTGTGTGGGTAGGCTCATTGTATTATGCCCTTCTTCAGACCACATCTGGAAAACTGTGCTGAGTTCTGGGTATCACATTTTATCACATTTTAAAATTTCTCGATAAACTGGAATGAATCCAGAGAAGGACAAGCAGGATGGTGAAAGTTGGGATTGCTTGGCATAGGAGGATTCTACTACCACAAATGACAACCTCTCCACATCTCCACACAGTGATTTGTCTTGGTCCTTCTCTTTTCCCTCTATACTACTTTACTTGGTGATCTTATTGGTTACCATGGATTTAATTATCATTCCTATGCTAATGATTCTCCATTCCTGTGCTTCTCTATCTCTCTGCTTCCCTCCAGTCTTGCATCTCCAATTGCCTTTCAAGTATCTCATACTGGATATCCAACAGACATATTAAACCCATTGTGTCCAAAACATAACTAATTATCTTTTCCTCCCTAAATCCTCCCATGCCCCACCTTCCCTGTTACTATAGGGAGTGAGTTCAGTTCCTCAGGCTCTCAACCTAGAAGCTATCTTGGATTCCTTTCTATCTCTCATACTCCTGTATGCAATCTGATGATAAGGCCTGTCAATTTTTCTGTCCTGATATCTTTTGAATACACTCCCATCTTTCCTCTCACACTGATGCCACTGAGGTATAGATCCTCATCACCTCACAGCTGGAGTATTATGATAGCCTGTTGGTGGGCTCACTGCTTCAAGTCTCTACCCACTTCAGTCCGTCCTCTATTTGGCTTTTAAATGATGTTTCTAAAGCTTAAGTCCAATCATTTCACACTTCTTCCGGCCACCTCTCCTCCCTTCCCAGTTCATAAACTCTAGGTCCTTCCTATTGCCAAACAGAAAATGTTCTGCTTTGCTTTCAAAGCCCTTCATAACCTAGCCCCCTCCTACCTTTGCAGCCTTCTTACACCTTACTCCTTGACATGTATTCGTGGATCTAGTAACACTGGTTTCCTGGCTGATTCATGAACAAGGCACTCCATCTCTTAGCTCCAGGAATCTTCTGTGAATCTCCCCCATGCTTGGGATGCTCTCTCTCCTCTGATCCAACTACTGATCTTTCTGATTTCCTTTAAATTCCAACTAAAGTCCTACTTTCTATAGGAAGCCTTTCTTAATCTTTCCTAATTCCAGCACTTTCCCTTTTTAAATTATTTCCTATTTATCTTGCATATGGCTTGCTTTATATAGGTTTGTTTGCATGTTATCTGAAATATTAAATTTTAAGCTCCTCGAGGGCAGGGACTGTTTTTTGTCCCTTTTTGTATCCTCAGTCCTTAGCACAGTGCGTGGCACATAGTAATCAATGAATAAATATAGAATGAATGAATGAATAAAAATCTTTTAAGCTTGCTAGGACTTGCTAGGCCTTAGTTTTCTTTGGCAGGGTCATTAAGAAACCAGCTATTTTCCCACTAAAAGAGAAGCAATACAATAGGACTTTAGTAGAAATTATAATAGAGCTGCATAGTGTGAATAAAAGATAGAGGGATCAAGACAGAATAGCTTATAAGCTATCTTATATATAGCACCTGGAACATAGTAAGAATTTTTAAGAAATGCATTATCCGGGGCAGCTAGGTGGCTCAGTGGAAAAAGCCAAGCCTGGAGACAGGAAGTCCTGAGTTCAAATTTGACTTCAGATATTTCTAGCTGTGTGACTCTGAGCAAGTCACTTAATCCTGTTTGCTTAGCCCTTTCTGCTCTTCTGCCTTGGAACTCACACTTAGTATCAATTCTAAAACAGAAGATAAGAGTTTTAAAAAAAAGAAACAGTATCTACCTTTATTTAGTCACTTTTTTTAAAAGAAAGAATTTACTTTTGAACTTACAATGGATAATTCTTAAAAAATTCTTTGGCTATTCACCTACATTATTAAGCATTTTCCAAGTAAGTATTCTTTTAAGACAAATATTTCACTTAAAATGTAGATTTAAAAATCAAACATGTTTTACTAAAAAATGTCAATGAGCCAAAAGCGAATATTCATTGCATATTCATTCCTGGAAAATAGAAAATAAGTATTTCTGATAATATCTTACTTTGCCTTTGGATAAAATGCTTATATTTTAAAAATTGTAATTCATCCATGTGGGTCTTCCCTACATAGATGCATATGGAAACTTCTTGATGCCTTGATCAGTGGTCTTTGTGTATTGTTGTATCCTTCTTTTCCCCCATCAAAAATGTTATTGGTTCTGATCTTAGTTCACATACTCCAGATTAATTGTCACTAGCCCTATGCTTAAGATCTATCCAATTTATTACTCTGTCTGAAAAAGATGTGTGTGTGTGTGTGTGTGTGTGTGTGTGTGTTATAGACTGCAGACACAACCAACAATTGTAAAGTTATTTTTCAGTCTTATCTGACTGTGACTGCATTTAGATTTTTTTTTTGACAGATACTGAAGTGGTTTGCCTTTTCCTTCTCCAGTTCAATTTTACAGATGAAGAAACAGGCAAACAGACTTAGGTGACTTGCCTGGGGTCACACAGCTAGTAAATATCTGAGGCTGTATTTGAATTTAGGAAGCAGAGTCTTCCTAATTCCAGGCCCAGGATTCTATCCACAGTACCACTTAGCTGCCCCTAGCTGTCTTGTGTCAATAATGTGATGTGACACCTAAAAAAGCTGGAGGAATATTGGGCTGCTTCAGTCAGGAGGATTCAAAGTACTTGATCCTGTTGAGATCATCTCAGGAGTATTGTTCTTGGGACCACATTTTGAGAAAAGCCTTAATAAGTTGGAGAGTATCCAGAGGAGAACAACCAAAATGATGAAAACTAGACTTTGTACTGTATGAAAATTCAATAAAGGATTTGGGGGTATTTCTCTTAAAGAAGAGGCAGCTTGAAAGGACATGAATTCTATCATTAAGCTTTTGAAGGACTGAATCCACCTTATGAAAAGAGATTATAATTGTTTCAAGGTTGAAACTGAGAGCATTGGGTAGAACTTGCCAAGAGGTAAATTTTGCCTTCATGCCAGGAAGAATTTCCGAATGGCCTGAGCTATCCAAAAGTGGAATGGGACCCACAGAAGGCAGTGCTCTCTCCCTTATTGGATGTCTTCGAGTAGAGGGTAGAGAATGACCTATTAGGTACATTGTAGTAGGCATTCTTTTGAGGTCATGGTTTGCACGATAGATTCTTCCTAATTTGGAAATTCAGTGGTTCTGTAGAGGATCTGTCAGAATTTGTGCTCTGCTAAGGTTGACTTGGAAAATCTAAGGTCACCTGCATGCCTTGATAGCCATAGGAGTAACACTTTAACATGAGGATAGAAATTGTTTTTAATAGTGGCTTATACTTATAGAGTGTTATAAAGAGAAGAGTTAGAATCAGGTAAAATTCCATGTATCAAAAGGTTTTTCACTGTTAAATCACAGAAAAACATTTTTAAAAGGTTCTATAGCATCTTCAAGCTGTTGGAAAGATCCAGAAAAATACCTAAATCTTGACTCAGCCCCCACGGAGTCATTATAAGCCCATTTTGTAAAAGTAACAAGTAAAAGGATGGGTGGAAAAAAAGAAAAATAAATTTTGTCACTCTTGAAATATGCTCAGATTCAACCTTTACTAACCCCATTGTGTAAAACATTCAGCATATTATTAAGAGAAAGCTTGAAAGTGTAAATATACTTATTCTCAATGAAATCAACACCATCCGCCTGATTTGTAACTATTCCCTTAATACTGCTATAAACTTTATTGCAGTGAAAACACTGGCCATAGAGATTGCTTTCCTCTTCCTCAGGATGTATTTCACCTTTGTGGCATTGCTACGATAAATCTCATGGCCCAACAACCCCTTGTCTGCAAGTGATTTCAAGCGCTATCATAAAAATGAAACAGACAGACTTAATTTGAGTTCCAGACTTGAGGAAACTCAACTAAAATATTAGCATAATTTCACTGAAGACGGAGGAAATTGTTAAAATATGTGTCTTAGAGAGTGTCTGCAATTCAATCCTTGTCTTCTCTGGCTCTTGAGTGCCACCCAGTGATTAACTTCGCAGCAGATTTCTAATGGGGGTACTGGGGTGTACCCCAGGCCACATGAAACTGCTCTGACCATGGGAGATGGGAATCCAAGGGAGTTAGTAAGTAAAGAGAGATTCGTGTTGTGTTAAATGTGAGCTTGGGAAAAAATAAATTTTACTTCTCATGTAGTTACTCTTCTGAGGTTTTTCTCTGCTCTTGAAATGACTATTTATTTTATGTTCTGATATAACATGTATAGGGTGATGGTGGATAGATTTGCTGGCCTTGGAGTCAGGAAGACCTGCGCTCACATCTTTCCTCTGAGACATAGCAGCTATGAGATCATGAGCAAGTCACTAAAACTTGGAGTATCCTCAGACAACTGTAGGACTTAGTCATAGATGAGCTACATATCTGTATTAGTAGAAGGAATTGCACATCTAGTGTTTCCCACACTGATTAAATCAGAGATTGGGGGAAAAATGAATGAATGATTGTATTTTTAGGAATATTTTGAAGCTATACAGGTTTGTGCATAAGGAGAATACATTCTTAGGGATGTAGACCATATATACAAAGTCACGGAGTAGAAGATGATGACCAGGGCTTCAAGCATGTTAGGGATTACCTGTTGTAACTGCATTTTACAAATGAGTATCACCACACATGCTTCTATGTGATTCATGGTAGCAAAAATCTCTCTTCCTGTTCAATGATCAATGAATAGATTACTTTTTCCTCTATTTTTTAATCCATGGATAAGATTCCAGTTTAACAACACTTTATACAGAACTTGGGAAGCTGGGTAGGCCACACTTACGGTAACATGCCTTCTCCAAAATTAAAAAAAAAAGCATGAGTTTGGGAGACAACAAGGGACAGTTTTAGAGTCAGAAGATCTGGGTTAAAACTCTAGCTCTGGTATTTACTACTTGCATGATTTTAGCAAAGTTATTTAATTTTCCAGAACCTCACTTTCTTTATCAATAAAATGGGAGAATTGGACTAGTTGTCCTCGGGGGTACATACTATTCTAGACCAGAGATTTCTATGGTCCTTAGGAAAACTTCAATATTTCTCACATGATTAAAGTGCTACCATTGCTTATCACAGAACTGTTTGAATAGGATATAAGATATAAGTGAAACCCATTAAGTGGCAATCACACTAAGACCACAAAGTCCATAATAATAAACTTATTTACTCTGTTTATATCTCTGCCCTCTACTGGCTTAAACATTTGCTTTTTCTTCTTAAATGAACACATCTAGATTTGAATGACTAGCCTAGGGAGGGTAGAGTCAGGTCTGGGGGCAGGGGTACATTCTCTTCATGTCCCTAGATAACAAGCAAGAGAATGTTTCTTGAGTCAAGTCCCACTCATGCTCTATATAAAGCAATCTGACTGATTAGCGTAGGCAAAAGGGAGTGAGAGGTTCTTGACTGAGTAGTGGATAGTCTACGCTAGTGGAAAAGACACTGAACGTGGAATCAGAGGACCTTGGTTCTGCTATTTTCTCTCTATGTCCTTCGATAAGTCTTTTGCCTTTTTTAGACCTCAGGTTTTTCATCTGTAAAAGTTGGGTTCATGATCATTAAGATCCAAATCCTGTGATGGGGTGAAAAGGAAGAGAATGTCCAAGTTTCTGGAGTTTCTACAGTTGAGGATAGCATATGAATAAGAACCCTACCTCTAATCTCCACACAAATGCCCATCTCTTTCTGATGTGAGAGCTTGCTGAACTCTTTTCAGGGCCTATCATCCACTTTTAGTGTTTACCTGTCACCTAATTCTCACCTGTGACTCAAAGAAGCTTTATAACACACATTGACCATACCTGGCAAAACTGTTTTTCCAGATGGTCTAAACCAGGTTAAGGGTAATTGACAGGCTTCAAAACCATTAGTGAGTTAAGAGGGGAATATACCCCAAGAATGTGAAGACTTCCTCCATAGGAATGGATGGATGAGAACAATTTTCCCAAAGGCCATGAAGGCAGCAGAAACAGGTGCTGTGGAGTGATTAGACTTGATCAGACATTAACAAAGCCAAGATGTACCCACTGTGACTGGTGCCACGGTCAGTCATCTTGACTTTTGTTTTGCTAGGTAGATTGCAATGACTCTGAAAGAGAGAATGAGGCTGAAGGCTTTATTCAACTTTTTCATTTAAATCCAATTCACAAGTAAGTAAAGTCGTCATCCCATGATGTCATTGGTCCTCTTTGAAAACAGAGAATGAATAACTGCAACAACAAATGTCAGTCCTTTATTATCCCCTCAGCCCTATTTCTTGTTACTTTGTCCCCTTAGTCCCTCAAGTCCTCAGATTCTCAATTGAAATGTTGAGAGAAAGAGTTGAGATAAAGGTCCATGGACTCCTATATCCAATCAAAACATTCTACTCCTTCAAAGCTTTCAATCAATTATTATAATTAATCAAAGGTACAGTGAAGTAAGGCCAGGGTTAGCTGCTCCCAGAAAGCCAATCTGTATCTGTGGATCCTACTTGGAATTACTTTGTCTGCTGTTTTTTTTTTTTTTTTTTACCATTATCCTTTCTGATTACCACTAATATCTTCTATTACTTTGCCTCCCGATTTTTAATGAAACTTTCCTAGAAGGTTATATTTGTTTAAAGAATCTCTATGTTGTTTGTTATAAAGACTTGGGTTTTGCTGATTCTAACATTTTATTGTCACTTACCTCAGTGCCTCATGTTCACTAATCATCAATTTAAACTTAGTTAAATGTTCACATTCTCCTACCACTTTTCCCTAAAGAAGAATTTTCTGTTTGGTTGAATTAGGTTTACACACTAGTAATTTATCTAATTTTACAGTTCATAATTGCTTTCTGTATTACTGTTTGGAGAGGAATTAAAATTCATAGCCACTGATTTGCATTACAATCATCACCTCATTACTGCTACCATTTCTGAAAATATAGTTAAATAAATGGAGTCAATTAATTTAAAAGGCATTATTTTGTCTTTCCACTGACTGCATATTGTCTCCCTCATTAGAATGTGAGCTTCTTGAAGCCAGGGGTTATTTTTATCTTTCTTTATATTTCCAATGCTTAACATAGCCCCTGGTATTGAGTAAGCACTTCAGAAAATCTTGTCAACTTGACTTGACTTGCTTTCTCTGTTTTAATTACAAAAAGAGAGTTCATGCTTACCCTTCTGTTCCAAAGAGAGAGAATTAACGACAAAATGAGCAAGTGGTATCCAGGGAAGTATATTTTGTTTTAAGAAGTCCCAGGGAAGATGAATGGAATGATGTGGGGTCGATTACCCTTTTTTCAGAAGGGATGTTAATGTTGATTTGATTACAGATTCTAGATGAAAAGAGAATTTTCCATGTTAATCTGGCAACCTAATTAGCATTTACATTTTTATAAGAAAATGTGTTCCAGATTCCAAACAATTAATAAAACTTTACTTTTGGAAAATACAAGTATTATATGCAGTTGAATGGGAAGTCTATCCATTAAGATATAGTTGCATGGATAGTCCATGAAGTTAACATATCTATACATATATTTTAAATAGACATTGAATAAGAATGATGAGTTGTCCCAAATTGAAGTAGATTAAACTGTATTTCATTTAGGAAGCATAATGCCTCTGTATATTGAATACCTAATAAATGCTTTTTAATTGATTGATTATATAACACTTTATATACCCCCAAGGTGCTCTATGATAGAAAAGGCATCTTTTATGACACTAATATTCTCCAAGAAAATTTTTATGTCTCTAAAACCCTTAGGTATGTTGTATCCCTATGCTGGAATGGGACAGGAACTGTCTTTGCTTTTGTATTTTGTATTTGTACCCCCAACACATAGCACCGTGCTTGACACAAAGTATGTGCTTAATGAATGTTCCCCACCCCCTCCCATCTCACACACATTGTAACTATGAATATTAGATGATTACAAATTGCTAAATAATTAGAAGTTATGAAGAGATTAATGCTAGACTGTTGCATGTTGCCAGACCAGCCAGTGTACAAGAAGCACCATAGTAGAAATCATCCAAGAAATGTGATTCAAAAAGGAGGTGGGCCAGCCATGTAGGAAAAGAGAACAAGTAGCTCGAATGCTCTCTGGGAGGCACAGAATGTTGAGACCTAGAGGCAGCAGATATTCTCTAGAGGATTGTAGGAAGCATATGGACAAGGATAAGGGATCACTGGATCATCAGAGAGAATACATATATCTGATAAGATTACAGAAAACCTGACATAGATAATAACTATGAATGGCAATCTATAATCAGTTTCTTAGAGAAGCCAACCATACTTGCTACTTACAAGATTTTGTGACTTAAATCTACAATTTCTTAGTTTGTCTCTAGTTACTTATAAAAGTTGACATTTTCATTAAAGCTATTACTTTATAATTAAAACATATATGGAATGCAGCCATGGATATGCCCTAATTTTATGGAATAGATCAGGGGTTCTGAATTAGTGGGCCACAGAAGCCCAGAGAATATTTTCCCTGGCTTGCTTCTTTGCCTGGAACAATCTTCCCATGCCTCTCATATTGCTTCCCCCAACTTCTTTTGAGACTAAAATCCCACTTTTGCAAAAAGCCCTTCCTGATTTCCCTTAATGCTAATGCCTTCCCTCTGCTGACTACTTTTAATTTATTTAGTCTATATCTTATTTGTCCATAGTTGCATGTCCTCAATTAGACTGTGACTTCTTTGAAGCAGGGTGAGAACAATTTCCTTGTTTATTTTTTTCTCATCCTTTGTATTCTCAGAATTTAGCATAGTGCCTGGCACAAATTAAGGCCTTAATAAATGCATATTGACTCAACTTGACTTAACAATAGAACTGGCTTTGTTGTGGCATTAAATTAAGTTTAAAACATATTTACCAAAAAGTTGATTAGAATTTTGCTGTACAAACTTGGTTTTAGATATTGCAAAAGAAATTGGACTTTGAAACAAGAGGGTAGAGCACACTTTCATTTTAATTTATTAATTTACATTTCTCTCATGTTCCATGAGCAATGATTCTCTCTCATTCTTTCTCTTTATAGCCTTGATTTCTGGTGATTCTTATTGAGTCTGATTTCAAGTCTCATGTCTTAGCTGTTTATGATCCTTAGAAGCCCCATTGCCTCAATTGCTTTAGACTTCTCCTGCATCCTCAGGCAGTGAAGTAAAATTGGAAAATAAAAATAGGTCAGATGACCTTTATTTGAATCCTAGTTCTACTATTTACTACCTGTATGATTCTGGATCTCCAGTAATGTCCTATTCTACTGCCTCATATTGGTGGAATGTATATAATAAGTCTAGTTTCTTGAAGACAATGTCAACATTGTATAAGCTCTGACATTCTGGGTTTACTGTAAAAAACATGTGCCATTTGAGGATAAACTTCCCTGCTTTTGCCCCTCCATTAGATTGACTTACAGGGACCATGCTATGGAGTAAATACAAAATTGCCATTCTGGCTAGTGTGACTTAGGGCTAGAGATATGACAGTTCCCTTATTGGCTAATAATAATGGTGGTAGTGCTAATAATTAGCATTTACGAAACACTTAAATATCCCAACACAATGTCAAAGAACAGAAAAAGAGAAATGTTTGTATTATTTAATTTGTAATTGTTTTGATAATGATTAGGATTATATAACACAAATCACCCTTACTTTTTCCTCATAGCTTGTCAAAATTGTCGACTCTATTTGTTTCTTCAAGGAGACAGAGGCAGGCTTAAATGCAAAACAATTTTTGACTCTTACTGAGTATCTATTGTACAGATCAATACAAAGGGTATTGTCTTTGTGAATATATAAAAGAAGGGGAAGTAATGGGATACAAGGTCATATGTGTTCATAAATAACATTAGAAAAGGAAATAACCTTTGGAAGGAAGGAAAAAGATTGTTGTCTAATTCTCTAACTGTACAAGAGGAAATTGAGGAGAAACAAATTCCCCGAGAATACCTTTTGACCATTACTTTTTTTAAAAAGATATCTTCCCTTTCTTTGAGAACTGGGAAATTCATAGTATTAATCACACCGTGCTCAGAAAAGTATAGACAAGAGACAGCTGGGTAGCTCAGTGGATTGAGAATCAGGCCTAGAGATGGGAGATCCTAGGTTCAAATCTGGCCTCAGACACTTCCCAGCTGTGTGACCCTGGGCAAGTCACTTGACTCCCATTGCCCACCCTTACCACTTCCACCAAGGAGCCAATACACAGAAGTTAAGGGTTAAAAAAAGAGTATAGACGATATCTTTGCCAATACAAAACATCAATGAGCTATGGAAAGTACTGCCTTTATGAATATGGAAAAGAAAGGGAAGTAATGGGATACAAGTAAGGTCATATTTATTCATATATAAAACATTACACTTGATCTTAGCCAAAAGGCCCAGAAGCGATTCATATATAAAACATTAGAGAAAGAAAGGACTTAGAGATCTTTGTCTAATCCTCTGGTTCCCTATACATGAAGAAATTGGGAAGAAACAGATTAAGGTGAAAATGTAAAAGATTGGCTCAAGGGATTAGAAAGCATGGGAGTAGTGGTAGTGGGGCTTTCAGACAATGATACCCCTAATGTGCTACTTTAACTTATTAGCTAATGATAAGTAGTTTTAGCATTGTAATAATTAAAGGTAGCCAGTAATTAATGTTATAATAGAAGGGGCGATAGAGAGAGTCTATGAGGTGAGACTCTGTTCTCCAGCTCTCCCTTCAGGGCCGAATTATACTGGAAGACTTTGAGAGGTTGTCACCCCCAAACTGGGTGACCTGGATGGTCGTGCTGCCCCACAGGAGTTGATGAGGTATGAGGTACCCCAATCATATTCTGAATGAGGGCAGGGTTCACACAAACCTCCCCCGAGGTCAGTCAACTTCACAGCGGGTGGTCTGGCTCCAAGATGGAGGCAGCCAGACCAAACTGTGGTTCCCCTCCCCCTTGTTGTCTCTCAGGCACTCTGGAAAGCTATCTGACTGATGAATGGCTTTTATTATTCGCAATTTAGGGGTTGGGGAAAGGGGTGAAGGGCAGAGGGAGTTTGGGGTGCCCTCTTCTCTATTTCTATGGTGTCTGTCACTTGGGTGGGAACCTTTGGGGTTCCTACTCCCAAGCTTCTTCTCTTGCCTCTTCTCCTTTTGTTTCTATTTCTATTTCTATCCTTTCTATAATTGTAAATTATTCCAGAAAGGGTCTCTCAGCAAGATTCGGTAATAGGGGAAGGAGCCTAAGAGATTGCTTCCAAAATGGAGTCCATAAACTTAGCTAACTCAATGATTGAAGTCTTGCTGGGTAAGATGCGATGGAATCTTTGACCAGGGAATCAGGGTTTTAATGTCCAAAGAAAGATCCTCAGGAAGTCCTCAGGACTGGATTTGAGCTGAGAGGTCCTCCTCCCAAAGACCTCTCCTCTCCTCCATCCTCCAGAGAATTTCCCAGCATTCTCCCTGGTCTCTCAACTGTCAGTAACTGTCACCAACTGTCAGCCACTCCTTCTCTGGCTCCTTTTGTCCCATCCCCCTTGCACAAATCCCATCCTTACAGCATTTATTTTCTATCCTGTAAAGTAAAAATGTGGCCCAGGAATTTAGGTAGAGGTATATTTAATGTGAAAATTTATAACCACTGTCAAGATCTCTAAAGATCATAGTGATGATACTAGATTTTAAAAAAATAATATGGAAAAGTAAAATTTCCCCAATGTGGCACAATTCCTCAAAACCTACATAATCAAAACATTTCTGAATCTCTTAGCTATTGAGACATTTTGATTTTTTTCAGTGAGACTCAAAATATTGAAACAATTTTAAAGGAAATTATGCTGTGCTATTTTTAGCCATAGTCAAAAGCATAGCTATCAAAACTCTTATTGGAAAGACTCTCTTCATTGGATTTCAAGTTCCATTTTATAGTCTGTAGACACTGGTATGCTTGGGATAAAATTCCCTTGAACTCTAATGTGTTCTAAACTTAAACTCTAAATATTTGAAGGATGATGCACCTAGATGCCTAGTAGGCCTAAGCCAAGACTTCTTTTGTAACAATCTTAGACCTGACTTTTGGAATTATGGTGGCTTTTTAAAGCAGTCATATCTCATACATATTTGGTGGAAAGTAAAAAAAAATGGAAAGGATACTATTAAAATCATCAAACAATGAGAAAAGATTCTTTAAAAAGCAAAATAATAGATTACCCATAATTCCCTTTGGGATTTCTGTTTAAAAAAAAAAGGATCACCAAACATTGGTTTAGACTCACAAATGGTAAGCCAAACTCTCAGTGTAAGTATCTTTGGGAATCATTTCAATTCTTTGAGGTCCTAGACTAACATTGAATACTTAAATACTTGAGAATTCTTAATTTTCTTGGTGTGGATCCTCTCTATATTGATGAACATCTTGATTTCTATGTGAATTGCCACAGGCAAAAAAAATCAGGAATTCCTGATGGCCAAGCTTCTGGTCTTGAGCCTTTCCATATATGAGTTGGCTAGTTCTTGGACAACAGGTATAGAGTTGCTGGTCTCATATTTCTAACGTTCCAGCTTGATGAGTTTTGATAGATCCTATATTCTTTGAAATAGCTTTCAAGAACCCAAGATTACAACCTCTATTCCATAACAATTGTGGTAGCATTAAATATGCCAATTCAGTGAATACACACCAAAATCATTGATTTAGCATATACTACGTGCCAGACTGTACATTAAATAAATGATACAGACACTAATAAAAAACTGAGATAGTTTAAGCTTTTGAAGCTTATTTCCCAGTAAGTGAAGATAGAACATAAAAAGGAGTAGTTACCAGGAAGGGAGTGTTTTAGTTTGGGAAGTAATAGGACTGCAGTGGGAGTCATTCAATAACTTATTAGTATATATCTTCCAGGTATGGTAGTGTTAATTTGATTACTGTCCTTGGAATTTAAGGTTGAAAAGGGATGAGTGATGAATAGAATATACCTGTGGTAGCATGACATGGCCCTGGATTGGCATAGACATGGAAAATGCTAAACATTCAGAAGCCAAGAATACCAGGAGAGGGGCTAGAATATCAGGTCAAAGAAATTCTTCAATAATGTTGTTACTTCTACATGAGTTAGCCTAGGAAGTATATTATGGTGTTATTTCATAAACATTAGGTCATGTGGTCCTTAAGAATCTACAACAGGGTTCATGTATCATTGCCCCCAATTTATAAATGAGAAAACCAAGACTATGCATTAAATGAATTATAATGTGACTTTCTTATGAGTATACGGTTAACAAGTAGTAGAGCCTATACTAGAAATTCTATGTCCCAATCCAAAATTTTTTTCACTGCACCATAATTCCTTGCTTACATTCACTCAGTAAGCACTTATATACTCTGTACATAGACATGTTCTAGATGTGAGAGAGGACTCCTCCAAAAAAATATAAAAAGTGGTTTTTGGCCTTTTTCTATTTACAATCTAGCTAGGAAGACAAGACACACAATGGTAGCAGTTAAGTCACAATGCTAGAAGCGCATAATTAAAAGTCCAAATGAATTGAATAAAGACTATATACTATCTGATTACTGAAACATATGTATAAACAATGAATGACATGAATGACAGTTTTATAATTATTTCAGTTCCACTGTGCTGAAAGTTATAATAGCACTGTAGTCAAAAAGTTAGCATAATGATGTAATTTTCTATGAAATGAGTGAAATAAGCAGAAGTGAGAAAAAGTTTTTTTCCCATCTCTCTGTGTTTCTATGTCTCTGTCTCCATCTCCCTTTATATGCATATATATTTTTTTGTTTGCACATGAACATTCACATAGGTGATGATTAAAATAATATAATCAGGAAGAACAATAAAAGCAGGGTAAACATTTCATGAAGAGTTGAGTTTAAATCCAGCCTCAGACACTTATTATCAGTATGACCCTGAGCAAGTTACTTTACCCTGTTTGCCTTAGTTCCCTCATCTGTAAAAAGTAAGCTAGAGAAAGAAATGCCAAAGGACTAGCATGTTTGCTAAGAAAACCCCAAATGGAGACACAAAAAATTGGATATTATTGAAACCACTGAAAAACAAAAACAAATATTTCATAATTGTAATGATAAAGGTTGGCCCTAGAGAAAAGAAGAAAACATGCATCTTTTTAAAGGATAGAGATAGGGGGACTATGGATTTAGAATCCTGCATATACTATTATAATTGTCTTGTTGATTAGTTAGTTTTCTCAACTAATTTTCTTTCTTTTTATCTTTGTTATAAGAGAAGAACCCTAGATAGTGGATGGAAGAAGGTATGTACTGGGGGTTTAATGTTATTTAAGAATGAGGCAGCTAGGTGACTCAAAGGATAGAGTACTGGGCTTAAAATGAGGTTGGTAGGGGTTCAAGTCTAATCTCGGAAATTCACTAGCTAAGCAAATCACTTAACTACCTGCTTCAATTTCTTCATCTATAAAGTGGGAATGACAACATTACAGAGTTGTGAGGATAAAATAAAATAAATCAAGAAACAACAGGCATTTATTAAGTATTTTCTGCATGCCAAGCATTGTACTAGAAATACCAGTACAAGCAGAAAGAGAATCCCTAGCCATAAGGAGTTTACATTCTAATGAGAGAAGATAAGATATGAAAGGAAACAGAAAATGAGGGTGTTGAAAAAGGTTGGAGGTCCATGAAGGTATTCATTTGCCCAGATATTGTGGAGAAAGTCTGGAAGAATCAAGACTACAACCTAGAGAGTAAGGAAGACATGTCTGACTTGAACTTACTCCTTAAAATGGAGGGCCTGGGAGGAATCAGAAAAATGTCAAAGGGAGAGGTTACAGGACAGTGGGTAGTTCCTACATGTGAAGTCTAGGGATAGAGTGAATTGTTAAAAAAGTTAAACAAGAGTGAAAAGTTGTCTGGGGCATTATAGAGAATCCCCAGGAGAGTTGAATACAGTCTGCTGGAGAGGAATGAAAACTATTGAAGAGATACTATTTGTAAAGTGCTTTGTAAAACTGAAAGTATCATAAAAATACTATTAATAATATGTTATTATTACCCCCAGCACTTAATACAATGCACAACACATAATAAGTGCTAATATATATTTGTGGACCGACTGAATGACAAGGCAAGCTGGGCCTTTGATCCATGCCATAGGAAGATGGTCTAAAGAAAATGGGAAAATTTTAGTTAGAGAAATTCTAGGGAGAATATGGCATCTGAAGGCAAGTATTTGAAGGGCTATCACTTAGAAGAGGGATTAAACTTACTCTATTTGGCTTTAGAGGGAAGAACATGGATTATATGGTAGTAATGACAATGAAGCAACCATAGGTTTAAGGTCTGAAAGAACAAAACAAAACAACTTCTTAAGAAGCAATGGAATAGGTTGGTTACGGCAGTATTGAACTCCCCTCACTAGAGGTCTTCAAGCAAAGGTTGGATTACCATTTGTCAGCTATGTTGTGGTGGAAATTCTTTGGGGAGTTATAGGTTGAACCAGATGGCCACTAAGATTCCAGTCTTCTCAAATCCTGGGATTCCATGAAACTTTCCAAGCCAAGCTCATAATGAGATAGGAACGCTTTGTGTTCAAGAAGATGACTACTTCATGGGCCAAGTTTTGAAAACTAAGAGATGTGTCTATGATAAGTCTTTTCACCTACAAGTGCGCTCACACCCACAAATGCCTCTCACACTCCATTATTCTGACATACATTATACAGCTTAGCATATGTAGAAACCACTATGCTGATGAGTTAATGAAATGCACATGAACACCAGGAAATGAAAAAGATGATGGTCCCAGGTTGACATCAGGCACCTCTGCGTTTTGCTCTGTGTGGTTTGTTGGCATGCTTATTAGACTTTCTGAGCTCTGGGAACAACTCAACCCAGAAATTTGGATATTACAATTGATACTCCCAAGCTATTTACTACCTTTTGGTATGAAAGCAGTCTTTGTGTGAGGAGAATAAAATTCTATATTTTGTATACTAGTAAACTACCAGCGGACCCCGAGTTATTACTCATGCATTACTCTCAGGTTGGAGGAAGGGCTTTTGAATCTGATATATTTTAGTCTTTTCCAAAAAAAAAAGCCCTGAGGAGGGTTCTGTCAACCTAATCTCATTACACTTGTAGCCATTACAGTCAAAATGAGTTTCCTCTGAGTTAGTCTGGGAGAGTTTCAAAACCAATTCTCAGAGGAAAGGGGCCATTACATTAAGTTAGTAAGTTGCTAAATTGAGCTTCCTATTATCCTAGGGTATGCACACTCATATTTGCTCAAGCAAATACATAGTGATGAGATGAATAATCCAAGTATTGTACAATAATTAGAGTTGTGCTGAAGGAAACAGAGAAAAAATATGTGGAGAAAATAAAAATAAATCTAAGGAATACATTTCAATGATAGTCTATTCCTGCTGATGATTGGATCATCTTTTAAGTCACTCCATGTTTACAAATTCAATGTAATCCTTAACTCTTTACTCTTATGTACCCATATGTTCAATCTGTTTTTAAATCTTATCTTCCTTTATCTTCTCAACATATCATACGTATTTTCTTCTTTATACTTGCATTACTGCCACCTTAGTTAAGGTCCTCCTCACCATTCAGCTGTATTGGAACAATTGCTTTCTAATTGGCCTCCTTGACTTACATCTCTGCCAATCCATCCTTTACTCAACTGCTAATGTGATTTTTCTAAGTTGTTTATTGTTTGGTCATTTCAATCATGGCTGACTCTGTGGTCACATTTGGGGTTTTCTTGGCAAAGACACTGGAATGGTTTGCTTGTTCCTTCTCCAGCTCATTTTACAGATGAGGAAACTGAAGGAAACAGGGTTAAGTGACTTGCCCAGGGTCATACAGCCAGTAACTAACTAAGGCTTGATTTGAACTCATGAAGAAGTCTCCAGACTCAGCACTCTATCCACTGTGTCCCCTAGATGCCTTCCTAAGTCACAGGCCAACAAATTCCAGTGATTCCCTATTACTTATGGGACAAAACATAAAATTCCTTTTGGCATTTAAAGCCTCTCACATCCTGGTCCCTTCTTACCTTTTCAGGCTTCCTGAATTTTACTACTCTCGCTTATAATTGCTTCTTCTCACACATGGCACTTCATCTTATAGCTGTGAATTTTCACTGAAGGTTTTCTCATAACTAGAATTCTTTCTCCCTCACCGGTATCTCATAGCTTCCTAGGTCTCCTTCAGGCCTCAACTCAAATGCCATCTTCCAAAAACCTTCCTGCAGAGATTCTTTCTGATGTCCTTTGCTGAGAGTGCCTTTCCCCATCTACTCTCCATATATCTTGCATGTATTTATCTGCATCTTGTCTTTCTCCTTAGAGTGGGATCTCCCTCAGGGCAGAGAATTTTTTTTTTTTTTGCTTTTCTTTATTTTCCTTATACTCAGCATAATTCCTGGCATATATTTAATGATTATAAGTGCTTTCTGACTGACTAATTGACTGTGCTTTAATAAAAACATTGAACATGCAATAAGCAAATTCCCAATGGAGTGTGCATATATAGATGGAGAGGGAACCAGGGTCAAAACAATTTATATGTTAATGCTATTAAATATTCAAAGAATGATTACTCTGTCTGGAAGGACACACTTTTCCTCCTTAACTTGGCACCCTTTTTTTTGTCTGCACTGTGGGTTCTATTATGTACCACTGGCTTTAATGTAGCTTTTCCTTTTATTATGGTTAATAATCTCACATTAGGATTTAAAAATATTGCCTATTTATATTATATTTATGTTTCTTTTCCATGACTTTTGCAGCTGCAGTGTTGGTTTTAGAATGGAAACATTTTCCCTCCCTTTAAAAACCAGAATCCTCCTCATCCCATACTCCCTATCAAAACAATAGAGACAAGTAGATCTTGCTTTTATATTGTAACTGAGCTGCAAGATGTTTGTGGCAATTATAGCTTTTACTACTCCGAAATATAATTGGACCTTTGAATTTCCAATCGTTTATTGATTCCCTGATTGTGATCTAAAGCTTTCTTATCATGTATGTAAACCCAGAACTGACTGACTTGATGCAATGGAATTAAATGTTTGACTTCTTATTAAAAATAATATTATATAAATTGCTTACAAATATGAGGATGATTTGATAATTAAATCATAAAGTAGATGATAATAAAAATAGATAAAAAACAAAAACATCACATTTTGCTGTTGATACAATTATGTACTTAGAGAATCCTATAGATTCAACTAAAGTGCCCTAAGTACAGTATATGAAAAAGATACTCCAAATGACTAATAATAATACAGATGAAAATCAAAGCAACTCTGAAGTTTATTATCAAAAATGAAAAATAAATGAAAATGACAATCATTAGAGAGGCCACAAGAACAGAACTGAATTCACTGTTTGTGGAACTGTTAATTGATCCAACCAATGTAGAAAGCAAGTTATAACTATACCCAGAGTCATTAAAGTGCAGATACACTTTGGCACAATGATATCTTTACCAGGCATATAATCAAGGATATGCTAGAGCCAGCTTAAACCAGTTCATGAAAGACAAATTGATAACATTTCAGCATGAACATATGGACCTTGAAAATTTGTAAACACAGTAAACCAAGGAGTGATTTATTTTTCTGTTGATTGCCTAGATTTAACAAAGTAATGGAGGAAATGTTAATAATGCAGATGTATTTCACGCATGCACTTTTCCCTAAACAGCCTATTGTTAAACATAATACCCTTAGTTGTGTGACCCAGGGCAAATCACTTAACCCCCATTGCCTAGCCTTTACAGCTTTTCGGCCTTAGAACCTATACTCTGTACTGATTCCAAGACAAAAGGTAAGGGTTAAAAAAAACCAAAACAAAACATTATACCCCTCATGTGTACATGTGTATACCTCAAAGAGGGCAAAGAATGAAAGAAAAGATATATATATACACACACACACACACAGAGAAATATTTAGAGCAACAATGTTGTAGTAAAGAATTGGGAATAAAGTAGGAACCTATTCATTAAAGTATATCTGGACAAGTTATATTTAATGAATGTAATGGAATATTATTATATTGTAAGAAATGATTAATCTTTTCCTAGAAGCCTGTGAAGATCTGTGTGAACTGATACAAATAAACTGATTAGAAGCAGAACACGTTATATATAATAAATGCAACAATGTAAAACAAAATAACTTTGAAAGACTTAACTCTGAAGGATGTAATGCTCTCTACTGGTTCCAGGAGCCAGAAGCATGCTTCTCACATTTTGGCAGAAGAGTGATGCACACACACACATATGTATATATATATATATATATATATATATATATATATATATATATATATATATTTCACAAATGACAAATGTGTGAATTTATTTTGCTGTTCTCTACTTATTTGTTACAAAGTATGGCTTTGTGTATAACTGTGATTAGGATTGTAAGACAGACTGTTGACTGAAGATGAGCATGTTTGGTAACAAATTTACTTCATATAAAGAAGAGGGGATATGTGGGAAGGAAGTAGTGCAAAATAAACGAGTTTAAAATATATATTATAATATTTTAAATACATATTTGATGTATAGATTTTAAAAATGTATACATATATATTCCAGACTTTCATAAGATGAAACAGAAAAGCCATGCTGGTGCTATATTGTTGAATTTAATTTAGAGTTAAAAATACACAAGCTATATGCATTTTTTTCTCTGTAGCAAAGAATTGGAATAAAGTAGATGTCCACTGATAGCTCAGTGTAGTGGTAAGTGGGCTTGGAAGATCCCAAGTCAAATCTGGTCTCATACACCTACTAGCTATGTGACGTTGGCAAGTCATTTAATCTCTGTCTACCTCAGTTTCCTCAACTGTAGAATGGAATAACACTCAGAATTGTGAGGACCAAATGAGATAATAATTGTAAAGTGCTTGTCATAGTGTCTATCACATAGTTAAGTGTTATGTAAATATCAATTATTATCACTATTATGGTGACTGGGGATTGGCTAAGCAAACTGAAGCCATGACTGTATTGTAAGAAATGATGAATATTATGACCACAGAGAGTTTATACTCTTAAAAAAACCTCTACATTTTTTTTCAGGCAACAAAATGCTAGTTGATTTTTTCTGAACAATTTTACATTTATGCCTATTAAAGTTTATATTAGGAGCATCGTCTTAATCAATCTGCATCTCTGTCTTTGACTCCATCATCCAGTTTTTTGACAACTTTCACAGCTTTGCCTCATTTGAAAACAAGACAAAAATGAATCCTATACCATATCCCAAATTACTAAGAAATATGTTAAACAACACAAGGATGAGTAGATTCCTGGAGCACTCTACTCAAAACATCCATGTAATTTTGTATCCCATTCATTGCTGCTTTTTGGTCCTGTAATTCAATCATTTAAAAAAAATCATCAATGTGTACTGTCAACCAAACTTATTTTACCCACAAAGATAGTATAAATGTCTTTATAAATGCTTTGTTGAAAACTAGGGAAACTACATTTATAAAGACATTTATACTGTCTTTTGTCCATTAGAGTCCATTAGAGGCAGCATAGTGGAAAGAGCACTGGGTTAGGAGTTAGGAAGACGTAATTTCAAATCCAACTTCAGATACTCTTTAGCTTTGTCACTCTAGGTAATTTGCTTAACCAATCAATTCCTTTAACTCTTTGCCTCAGTTTCCTCAACAGTAAAATGGAGACAATTATAGCATCTCCTTCACAAAGTTCTTATGAGGATCAAATGAGATAATTGTAAAAGTATTTAGTACAGAGTCTCCATATACAAGGTGTTATATAAATGCTTAGTTCCTTTTCCAGACAAGTAATCCTTGTTAGCAAATATAATGAGGCTAATCTGGCAAGGTCTATTCTTACTGGTTTTCTAAAAGGTTACAAATCATTTCTTTAATAAGTCATAGAATTTGCCAGGCTTAGAAACGAGATCATTGTTCTATAATTTGCAGACTCCACCTTCTTATTTTGGGGAACAATTTGGAAGAAAGTTGGGGGACAGAAAGCTTGGATTGTCCTTAGATGTCAGATAAACCTTCCTAACTAGCCGCATACACAGATAAGTATGTATTTTCCCATGTATTTCCAGCATAATAAGATCATTGACATGATCTTCACAAGCCCAAGCTCACATCCATATGAGGATAAGTCTCCATAGAAGATTATATTGGAGGGCATAGGCCCTCCTGGTTAGGGATAGTGAACTAAATAGCCCCATTTAGAATCAGACAACATATTAAACTAAGACTGCTCAGAGGACAGATTGATCATCTATTTAAAAATAAATAGATGGTGATCACTAGAAGAGTATGTAGTTGAGCTGAAGTTTTATGAGCAGATAAGTATTGTTGCCAGTTACCTACTTCATACAATAATCCAAGGACTATTAACCAAGAAGAACCAATTCCCTTTTATTAAAAAATGATAATTACCTTATGCTTTTTAAGATTTTTTAAGAGCACAATAACTTCTGAATGAATCTGCCCCTTACCTAATGCACTATCTCTTAGAACAATAATTTTAAAAGAAAAAAACACTTCAATGAACTATTATAATAACTGTATTTGACAGTAATATGCTATTCTGCCCATGGTTGCTCCACTTTTACCTTGAAAGAATGGAAGAAATGCTGGGTTAATGGTTTCTTACCTTGTCACCAAAGAACAATAGTTTATTAAACTAGCAGAGCCTGGAATGATTTCAGTTGATAAATATTCCATTAAATAGCTTTTCAGAACCAGAATATCTTTATTTTCCTGATTACACTACTCAAACAGCCTAGTTTATGGTAACTCTGGCCCCCCATTAGACATCTGGGTTAATTTTCCCTTCTGATTTTGTTTCATTTTGTTAAATTCAATGACTTTGACTTGATGTGTTCCCTGCTTCTATAATACTGTTCCTATGCCCCAATAGAGCTGGGGCTGCTTAAGCCTTATTGAGCAATGAATATGATCCTAGGCCCTAGGAACAATATGACCTTTAGACAGTAAAACCATGAAGATTCAGAGTTTCAAGTCTGAGGGCTTAGTTAAAGTCAAATTAGCCATGCCATTAACCTGCCCCGGATCTTGTACCATGTTTCTAAAGAGTGAATTTTTCTTTTCTTCCTTGACACCAAGATCCCACTAAGTTGCTGAGTCACTAAGCCCAAGTCTGTACTTGATGATGCCAGTTCCTCTAAGATTCACAGCCTGTCTTATTCCCTGCTCCCCCCACTACTCCACCCCACCCCAGTCTACTCAGGGACTGGATTCTATCATCTGACTTTGATTCCCTTTATTTGAGATCATCCTATCCATTTTAAAAGCTCCCTCTAATTTGACCTATCTGTATCTTCTCTTATGTTATTAATGAATTCCTTCAATATTGTGTTTTGCCTCCATTTTTGAATATTAATCTGTTAACCCTTGCTAAAACTCTTTTACACATCATTTGCCTATCTGGATTTTTCCAATTTGTCCTCATTCTGGCAGCTTCCCCAGATACATTTTCTGGCCTAGTGTTGAGGATAGGATGCTATACTTCAAGTGAAGGTTCTAATCTTCAGGTTCTTATCTCACCTCAAACAATTATGAGCTGTAGCGCCCTGGCAAGTCATTTAACTCTGCCTCACCTTTCTCATCTATAAAATTAGGATATTGGGCCAAGTGGCATCTATTGTCACTTCCAGATCTAAATCTATATTCCAGTGATCTTAGGGTCTCATTCACTAAGTCTTCACCCTTCCTTATGTGGTCCTTCTTGTCATTACTTGAATCCACGTTCTTACAAAATTTGGCTTATGGAAAAATTGTAGAGAGGCAGATTTTATCCTGCTATAGTAGGAAATTTCCCAATGCTTGGAGCTGTCCAAAAGAGGAATGGGTCATCCTGTGGAGGGAATAGATTATTCATCATTAGAAGACTTAAAGTGAACATTGGATATATGACCACTTGTCAGGGATACTGCAGAGGTCAGTTAAGAGATAGACTGTGAGTTCACTTCCAGGTCCGAGACTGTGTAATTCTGTGATGTTGTAATGTTACCCTGATACTCTGAGGATTAAGAGAAAAGTAAACTAAATGGATAATTTACCATGGCTCTGAACTCTACACCCAATTCATTCAAAATCATCTTTCAACCTTATTCTCACATGTACTGCTTAACTAAGCCTGCACGCATGGATTATCTATGGCTTCTCCCAATGGAAAATGTTTGCCAGTCCAGCTGAACTATGTGAATCACACAACAGTTAGAAACTCATTATTTTTAGTTAATGTTGGGAAAGCTAAGAATTGCCAATTAATATTGGCTATTATTTAAATAACTAAGATAGCTAATTAGAAAAGAAACAAAAAGCATATATACTATCACACTGAATAAACTTCATTTCCCATTTCTTTCATCTCTTGATCTTTATTTTTTTAAAAAATTCTTATGCATGGAAAACAGTGATGGGTTTCAAAAATAATGAAGGCTTGGCAGGAATAGACTATTCAGAAGTAGGAAATGTATTTTCAGGTTAAATGTGAGGATTTTAGGGTGTATTGATCACTATTGAGGTACCTCTGTAAAATGTTAAGAAAAGATTCTAGAATAGTTCCTCTATTTTGCAAGGATTCCTTATATGTATAGCAAGTACTCATTTGAGAAAGACAACATTGGATTTTTAAAAATAATATTTTATTTTTCTCCAATTACATGTAATAATAATTTTACCATTCTTTTCTTTTTAGTTTTGAGTTCCAAATTCTTTTGAGCCCCCCTTCCCCATCTCCCTGAGAGGGAAAACAATCTGTTATAGATTTTACATGTGTAATCATGTAAAACATTTTTCCATTTTAGTCATTTTGTGGAAGAGATCTCAAATAAAAAATGAAGAAAGTGAAATATAGTATATTTTGGTCTGCATTCAAATATCATCTGTTCTTTCTCTGTTGGAAGATGGCATTTTTCATCAAATCTTTGGGATTGTCTTGGATCACTGTATTGCTGAGAATAGCTAAGTCATTCACACTTGTTCATCATATAATATTGCTATTACTATGTACAATATTATTCTTGTTATTCTTAATTCTCTTTTCATTAGTTTATGTAAGTCTTCTAGGATTTTCTGAAATATCCTGCTCATCATTTCTTATAGAACACAAGTATTCTATTATAATTATAAATCACAACTTGTTCAGCCATTCCCCTGTTGGTAGACATCCCCTCAATTGCCTGTTCTTTGCTATTACAAAAAAGAGCTAATATAAATATCTTTATGCAAATAGGTCTTTTTCACTTTTTAAAAAATTTCTGGGCTGCAGTCTTATTAGTGATATTGTTGGGACAAAGGGTATACCAATTTTAAGATAACACTGGGTTTTTTAAAGCTTAAAATTACCTCTCTATTATGATAGTAAGGAATAAAATCATATTATTATAGGTATTTGCTATAAAGTTCAGGTAGTCAAAAGTATGTCATAGATATTTATATAAAGAATATGTTCATTAGGAGGAAAGGTAAAAAACAGGGATTCCTAGATACCTTATGACAAGATAAGAAAAAAAGAGATCCTAATGTTGTTACTAGCCCAAATTCTGGAATGGCATAGAGACAAGAACATGATCTTGCTACACCATTTAAATACTTTTTATTGGGAATAAAGGAATGGAAAAGGTCAAGGAATCTACTATTTCCAAAAACAACTACCAAAGTGACTTAGAAAACAAGAGTACCCAATTATCCCTGTTCTTTATCAAAAGTCATAGATCTAGGGCTACAAGGGACCACAGAGGTACTCTAATCTCACCATTTCATTTTACAAATGAGGATATTTAGTTTCAGGAAGATTGATTGATTTGCCCAAAGTCATACAGAAAGTAATCCAATTTTGTCTTACTTGAATAGTTGAAAGATCCATGATTATTTTTACCATGGTTTTACCCTTTCAATAGCAACAACAAATTAATAGTCATTGAGAGTTGTGGCAAAAATATCCATTATTCTTCAGCCATTTGACAGAATACGCCTCTTTAAATTAAGTTAGTCTGATTAATCAATTAATCAATAAGCATTTATGAGACATTTGTTATGGATCTCAGTCTAAAGCCATGGAGATGTTGATATGATTTGCATGCAAGAAGTATCATAAAAGATAACCTCAAGAACATATAAAATGAAGAGGCTGAACTAGATGATAACTAAAATCATTCCCTTTCATACTCCCTCCCTTTATAAGTGCCCAATTCTATGATCCTATTTTTCTATGTATGATTGTTATAAAGGACATTGAATGGCCATTTAGACAGTGAATGTGACAACAATGAATACCTTGAGAATGTGCTTGTATTTTCAGTAGAAAACAAAAGATGAGACATCTTTGGAGAATACGTAGAAAGCAATGGTCAAAAATTCATGGGATGTGGACATGGAAGGGTTATTCACATTCATAAGATCACAAATCTATAAAAATATTAGGGAATCAATTAATATAGGATAATATTTTGGGTGCAACTAGGAGAAGACAGGACAAAGGTCACCAAGTTCATTCTGTCCTTCTAATCTGACTATAGTGGCACTTTAGGGTAATTAATCAATGTGTCCTCTTAACTAGGAGCCTCACCTCAACTCAAATAGAGGGCAGATGTAAGGAAATAGTCCTTGAGACTTAGGGAAGGGAAAAAAAAAGTAGTTCAAAAGACAGACTTGACCTAATGGCTTTTGCTGATTGGTTGACAATTGATGATAATGAGTCTAACTTATAAAAGAGATGGAATAGAGAATTAGAGCTATCTTTTCTCTCACAAAAAGGGATCTGACCATGCTCTTGGAGGGAAGAGGTGACACAGAAACTAAAATTCAGTACAGGACAATAAGATGTCAGCATAGCAGAGACATACCAGCAGATGTACTATGTTGTAAGGATATTTGACCCTTATTCATTTATTGGCATGGGTATTATCAATACCTGTGTCTTGAGTGGACCAGCTATTGTTTTTGACTGTTGAGAAAGATGGCTTCTCAAAGAAGTCTAAAAGAATTCCATCTTAGGCCAATTATCTAAAATTCTATTTATTGTAAGTATAAAATTTCAGGGAAGAGAAAGTAAAAGGAAGACAGGTAGAAAGTATTTCTTATGTTTATGTAAGGTCCCTATTAATACTAATTAAATTCTATCTATAACTACCCAACCAATCTGGCCTGTGAAGGCCTGCTTCTCCCTCGATAGAGTTGAGGTTATACTCTCTTCCTATTTATCTAAAAACCCAAATTCCTTATCTATCGATCCTAATCTACAATATAAACTTATAAACAGAGAGGAATAAGTCAGGGTTCTCTTTCCTCCTGCTCAGATTTGATTTCCAGCTGGTCAGAAATTCCACTGCCTTGTCCACTCAAACAGGTCAGACTTTGCTGCCACCTACTGGGGCAAGCAAAGGTATGACACCCAACAATTTCCTACTTCTCTGGCCTGATAAGATGGTTTTTCAGGATGTGAATTCACCAAGATTTTCCAAACTCTCAGAGCTGCTTCTTGGACAACCTTCCTTGAACCAGGTCAGCCCAAAAAAGAGAGTTGTTGGTCCAACTGTCTTTCCCAAAACTCCTTGGGAAAATTCTCTCCCATCAATCATCTCTGAGATTCCATTCAGATTTAAAGAAACCCAACTCATCTTCTTATGTATCTATCAATAAATTTTGCTAATTAACCCTATTTCCTAATGATCTCATCTAATTAATGAATATTTCCCTACAACTAGTAGGTTTAATCACTAGAGAACTAGTCTAACAGTATCAATAACTGGAAACTCAACAGAGACAGAAACTTTAAGATTGAAATTGAAGTTCACACTGAAAATTCAACAATCTGTTCTTGCAAGCCAGTGTGTACTAGGTCCAGTATGTTTTTTGAGTGTCTATTTTTTCTGCATATACTTACATATGTACATGTTGTTTTTCTTGTTAGGATATAAGTTCCTTGAAAGTGAATCTGTTTTTAAAAAATTGTATCCCTGGTGCCTAGCACAATGCCTGGCATAGAATAGATATGTTAACAATTATTTATCAATTAGTAAATTAAAATTCATTTCTTACATTGATCATCCTTAAAGTTTTCAAAGTTATATTTAAAAGTGTTATTGTTATTGTATTAATTGTTCTTATCTTGCTCAGTTCAGTCTTCCTTAGTATATAAAAGTTTTCAAAAGAATAGAAGTGACTCCATGTTTGATCACTTAATCACTCATATTCTGGGAAATTTTCATGGATCCTACAACCGGCTTGGCCAAGTATGGGGCAAACTATCTGCTTATCAAATGCCATCGAATCCGGGTACATAAGGTTAACAAACTTTATGAATTGCAGTGCTTTTATGGTTGATAAAGGGGATTGCTGTTCAGACCATCTCCTGACTACCTCTAAGGTCTCCCTCTCACTTTGTCCCTGGGTGAATTTGCCCAGCAACTTCAGTGTGGTATAAAGGCAGAGACTCAGGAGATATGGAGTTCTGATCATGGTGCTCATATCATGGGTCTTCTTGAGCCATAATTCTTTTGTGAGCCTGTGACTCAAGGGCTATGTAGTTGCACCCCTACATACTGGTGAGTAATAAAATTTGTGACTCATTATCCTTTGAGTACTTAGATTGTTTCTCAGAATCCCTCACCTATGATCTCCTCACAAGAAGACAGTATCTATAAAGGCATGGAGGTGGAAGATTGAATGGCATGTGTGAGGAACAGTAAATAAGCCAATTAGATTTAATTGAAGAATGCATAACATGAAAAAATATATTATTAATCCACATAGTCTGAATGTTCTAGGAAGTTCAACAAATGCAAAAGTTTCCTTCTTAATTATTTGGCTAATTTTTACTTTGTAGACCTGTCCTCAAAGAATAAACCCCTTAGAAATAAATTATCAAATTAAGAAAAAAAGAAAAAAGAAAACATTTTCTGATTTAGAACAATTTTCTTATATCTGCCTCACACACAAATATATGTGATGGCTCTCAGTTTACTAGAGATTTGTAAATTTGTGTTTCCTGGGAATTCTAGATATGGTTTTGTAAACTTGTAGCACAGAAAGTCACTTTTTAAGACATTCCTGCTTTGGGACATTTTCATCTTTGTGACATTTACTTTCTGACCTCTTCCCTTTTTGAGAAAAGGGAAACATTACTCTTGACCCTTATTTCAGCTGGTCCTTTGAGAAAATTGCAAATGAAGTTTACTGCATTTCCTCTGGTATTTATTATAGCTCTTTAAAGCTCAAAGAATTAATGCCTTTCCTTCCTGACATAATTTCTTCAGGTGCTCATTCTAAGCTTTTGAAAACTACCCTGTCAAGTTGATCTCCACAGTGAAGGACTTTTCTACAGCCTTCAAGTACTCTTTAAATAATAATAGCTAACATTTATATAGCACTTAAGTTTGCAGAGAACTCTACATTTATTTTTTCATCTGATCCTCACAACATCCCTGTGAGATAGCATTTTTTGCCCATTTTATATATGAAGAAATTGATGCCAGAAAAGGTTGAGACTAGCTTAGAATCATCAGGCTATTAAGTGTTGGGGATGAAATTCTTTCTGACTCTGTCCAGCATTCAATCTATTATGTCAAGGTTTCTCTCTCAACAATAAAAACTCCAGTCAAACTAATTTTGAGGTCATCTTTCCTTCCTCTCTGACCAAGTTTACTGATTTCAATACATAGATATCACTTTCAAATAGTAACACCATAATAATAAGAAGTAGCATGTATGACTTCAAAATCCCCATGACCAATGGTTGATTTTCATCATGTTTATAACTGAAGCATTATCGGAGTTATAAAAAGTTAGTGTAAACGAGTATCATGCTTTGGCTATTACCATCTTACTTTGGCTCTCATGTATATGCTCCTTGATACAAAACATCTGAAATGAAGTGAGAGTTGAGGGAGAGGGAGGTCAAACATCCATTCTTCTTTTGGACTCATTTAATTTTTATCCCACTTCCCCTACTGGTTAAGGTTAATAGTAGCCAGCCTTAAGACTTCTACTCTGTGGTTTTTGCCTTTTGGTGTCACTAATGTCTTGAGAGAGTGTCTTCCAAATGGGAACTTGCTCCTGACAATTATTATTATAGGATCATAGATTTAGAGATAGAGGGAATTTTAGGCATCAGATAACCCAACTTTGATTTTACAGATGAGGAAACTGAGGTTCATTGAGGCAAAATGACTTACCCAAGATTATTCAGTAGCAAATAGCAAAACTGAAATTTGAATCCAGATCATCTGAATCCAAATCTAACTCATGCCCCAGTTCCACAAAAACTGGCAAAGACTAACTGCCATATCTTCCAGGGAATTAGTCTTGCAGAAGACAGAGAAGACAAAGATATAGCTTGGAGCAGAAAAGGATGAACAAATTGTGCTTGACTGCTTTTTCCTATATGGCTGAGGGAAGCTGCTGACTGAACATAAAAGGGAGTCACGCATGGCAGGTAGCTTGGAGGCAAGACTGCCGTTCAATGGAGTTACCTCATATTTTACAGTAAACCAGTTAGTGGTTACAAATGCTCTTTCCATTCTCCTCCTACTTCCCCACCTTGTCCATGGTTCAGTGGCAAACTTTGTGAGGACTTTTTATTTAGAAGTTTTACTGTGCCTTTCCACCTCATTTGCTACTGAGGACTATAACTCATGTTTCTCAGTGTGGTCAGTTCCCAATTTTCCAAGAAATAAAAAAAAAATGGCTAGAAAAATTCACTACCAATCTACCCCTATGGCTGGACTTCCGTGTTGTTTATTCTTTGTATTTATCCTACTAGTTAAGTGATCAAATATGGTTATTTCTAATTCCCCTTTGAGGAGGCAGCTAGTGACCTCAAACACTTAAAGCTATGTGACCCTATGCAAGTCACTTAACCTCTATTTACCTTCCTCAAAGGAAATGGCAAACCATTCTAGTGTCTTTGCCAAGAAAATACCAGGGACAAGTATTGGTGAACTACATGCTTCAAAGGGTCAAAAAGAGCTGGATGTGACTCAATGACTAAGCCACAACACAAATTTCCTTTGACTGGTGCAGGAACAATATACACTACCATGAACGCAGTGCTTCCAGGTATCAAGTTGCTTCTCTAACACAATAGTTTTAGAGCTAGAAAGAACTTTAGAGGCTAACAACCCCTTCTGTTTATCTATTGGGAGAAAGAACAGAGAAATTAAGTGACTTGGCCATGGTCCAGCTAATAAGTTTCTGAGCTAAGATTTGAACACATTGCAACCATATAAGGTAGAAAGTATGTCATTTAATTTTTTTTAATCATTATTTTATTAGTAACAACTCCAGGACAGAAGAGTGAGAAAGGCTAGGAAATTAAGATTAAGTGACTTGCCTAGTGTCACACAACTAGGAAGTGTGTCAGATTTGAACACAGGTCCTCCTAATTTGAGGGCTGGTTCTTTATACACTGTGCCACCTAATTACCCTGCCCAAATCATTTAAAAGAGAGTTTGTTGCTGAGTCACTTATGGTAACTCCCCCCCCCCTTTTTTTTTCTATAGAATGTTTTTTGTGGTAACTTTAAAGCTGCATAGAAAGGAAGAAAACAAATGTTTCCGAAGTACCTACAATGTGCTAATCATTTTACAGTTTTTATTCCATTTTTTCCTCACAATTTCCTCACAACAGCTCAATGAAGTATGTGACTATTGTGCCTAGTATGTGTTATATATTGTGTTATAAGCACTTGACAAATATCCTCACAATGACCCTATGAGGTTGATATTTTTATTATCCTCATTTTACAGTTAAGGAAACAGAAGAAGAGATTAAGTGACTTGCCCAGGGTAACAAAGCTAGTAATTATCTGTGACAGGATTAGAACTCAAGTCTTGCCTGACCAGGGCTCAGCTCTCTTTGCACTGTACCACCTTGCTGCCTCTCACCCATAAGACCTTGCCAGAAATCATCATCATAATATTGAAAGAATATCCTGTGGTTTTGAGATAAGCTAGAACTAAATTCTTTTCCTCTGGAAACCATTTCTGTTGTATAAAATCAAGGATAAGGACCCTATGTAGGAAGAAATAACATGGAAGATGGAGAATTCTCAAACATCAAGGGAAAATAAAAAGCAAAAGTAGAATGAAATCTAGTACCTTTATTCCAGGGCACTTGACCTGGAGTCAGGAGACTCAGGTTCCAGTTCCAGGGCCATCATTTATGGGCTCTTTGGCCTTGAATAAATCATTTTCACTTCATTGAGCCTCAGCTTCCTCATTTATCAAACTGAGATAAAATTACCTTTACTAACCCACTCCTAGGATTGTGAGGTTCCAGTGAAATAATATTAGGTGAAAGTGCTTTGTAATTAGAAAACACCACACAGCTGTAGAATCAATGTAGGAGTTTGCTGGGGATGAAAATCCAATTGCCTCTGCAGTGGTAGAAAAACTATTATCAAAAAAGATAAAAAAAAAAAGTAAAGTCATTTAGAGGGATAAAATAAATAATATTAAATTAAATTAAATGTAAGGAGAGACAATAAGACATAGATTTAACCTACCAAACATTTTTAATTGAAAGGAAATGCAGAAGCTGATTCAGTTGATGGCCAAAAAGAAAAGGAAGAAAAGAATGAAAAAGAAAGCAGTCTTATAAAGCATTGATAACATATAAACTGAATATAATTATAACAAGTAGCTGATTAATGTTAAGAAATCAAACTGAAATTTAGAAATGTGTCAAAATATTGATTTCAATAACAGATTTCAAATCTGTAACTCAAGATGATATTATCCAAGAGTTTCAAAGTCATTGCAAAATCCCTAATTAGGCTTTAGATTTCTTAAAGATTCTGACTGATGTGGGATCCAAGCTATTTCTTGGAATTAGTACTTCATCATTTTAAGCAAATCATTTCAAGTTTTCAGCAAAGCAAATCGGCACTGTCATGTAGTGGCTAGAGAGATGTCCTTGGAGTTGGAAGGCCTGGGTTCATGTCTTGACATCGAAACATATTGACTGAGTGAATCAAGGAAAGTATAAATTGTCAATTCTCTAGGTTACTTTCTAAAAAAATTAAGTTGCAGAGAAAGTGCTAACGTGCACTGGTAGAGGATTTCCTGTTCTGGGATTTCTTTCTAGCAACAAAATAATAGGCCTGATCCCTATTCTTCATACGAACAATGACTGAATTGTAAAAAGTTGAGATATTACTAAGTTTGAATTAAATTCAGTTTATACTGATCTGGGTATCCATAATGGAATTTTCAGGGCAAGACATTGTTGTAGCTTTTAAAAAATTAATTTTTTGTTTTATTAAAAGTATTATGTATTTCATTCTGTTCCTCCCCACCCTACACTAGAAACTAAGGTCTCATTTGACATATATATATATATATATACGTATATATATGTATATATACGTATATATACATATACATATATATATAAATAAATAAAATAAATGTGTCTGCTACTAAGGCAGCTCCTGGCAGCTACAGGGGATATTTTTCCCTTTCCCTGATGGTATTGGGAGTTGAATCTGAGTGGCTAAGGAAATCCTTAAGTGTCACACTTAAGTTGTGATAGTGAAACACTCAGGAACCCTCAGGTAAATTGAGATGAAGCTGTTGCCCTCAACTCCAATATAACAGTGTCCCAGGAATAAGTAGATTAATAAAGAAGCTGTGGTTTGTGTTTCACAGTTCTTCTATCTACTTATCCTGTTCTATAATGTGGATAATGCTATATTTGACTGAGGCTTAACTTAAAGATTGAATTAGTCCCTCTCCTTCAGATGCCTAAGGATATGTTGATAATCCTTAGGGTAAAGATGACATCCACCCAAGTTAGTTTTAGGATTTAATGATAACAAATTCAAGGAAAGGGAAACAGGGAACTGAAGGGAAAACTCGGCTAAAGCTACAGATGATCAAGTGAATATTAGCTTGAAAGTAATTCAAGGTTTGAGAACAGCAATTGTAGGGGTTTATCTTTCTCCTTTGCAACCTGGCCATGCCAGGCTGCTCAACCTGACCCGGGCTGATTGATGGTATTGATGATGCTTCTTCTTAGATGATTGATTATTAGGGTATATAGTATAGATTCACACAGGATTGGAACTAAGGTGTTGACCATTGGTGGCTGCTGGTAACCTAAGTTAATTTGGCCTACCCAACCATGACCTTCCACCAAAAAATCCCTTCACCAGAATGAGACCCTGTCTTAAGTCTCTCAGCTTCTTATATACCCTCTCTAGTAACTGTTTTTTCCATTTCTGGCTCTTGCCAATCTTTGGTTCATTCCAAATTCTAAACTGCTACATGTCAATCATTTTCCCTCCATTTTGTATAGCAGAAATATTACAATATATGTGTATATATATGTACACACACACACACATATATATATATACATACATATATGTGTATACATACTATAGCTTTCTTGTTTCTGTTCATTTCTTTCTCTGGAGGTAGACAGAGTCTACAAGTCATTCTTCAGACAATATTTATGTTTCTTTATATAATGTTCTCTTGGTTTTGCTCATTTCACTCTTCACAATTTCATGTAGGTCTTTCATGAGTTTTTAAAATTAACCTCTTTGTCATTTCTTACAGCAAAGTAGTTTTCCATCAAAATAAGTATATGCCTTCTGTTAGTACAATTTCCAGAGGAACATAAAAACATTTCATTTGTGTGTTTGTGTGTGTATGTGTGTGTGTGAATGTGTACAATGTAGCTGTAGAGAGTGCCAGATTTGCCATGAGTAGAACTAGTTTCAAATGTTAACCTAAGTTTAGGACAGTTACCTTATCTCTCAGCCTTGCTTTTCTTAACTCTAAAATAAAAGTTTTAGACTAATTGGTCTTGAAGGTCCCTGATTGTTCTTTTTAAAATTTTTTAAATTTTTATTTAATTAATTAAATGTTTTATTTTAACAACAAATTTCCATATAATTTTTCTGAAGTTATCTTAACAGTTCTAATTCAATGATCCTAGTCTCCCCATTTTATAGATCAAGTGTAGTTTCAGCAAGCAGAAAGATGAAGTCACACAGATCACCAGTAGAGTCAGAAAAAGAAGCCAGGTGGCTAATTCCAAAGACAGTATTCTTTTTATTATTCCATGCTGCTTCTCATTTTCCCAAACTGCCACTTTAGCAGACTATAGGCTAGCCTTAGTGAAGTACTGGCATGCATGCCCAGCTAGTATGGGAGGTGAACTGCTCTGTTCCCCCTCTTCCCAGTGCCCAAGGACATTTTTTTGCATGTCCTATCCCTCAGTCCAGCTGCCCCAAACAAGCATTTCCTCCCTCTGGTCTCTCTGGTAATAGGGAGGGCTAGGAGCAGTGTCATAGACACCTTGAATTTGCCCTCTGGGCACTCTAACTGGAAAACTTTTGTCCAGCTGCAATAGACTGTGATACCAGATCTCATATCTTTTGCAGGGCAGGAGGATTAGGAGAAAGGATCTTGGGGGAGATAAGCTACCCCAAACCAGGCCATTATGCCACTTCCCAGCTATCTCTAACCATCATGCTCATCCTGTTTTTTCTCTCCAACCAGAAACTTAGACATTATCCTTGAGATGCTAGGCTTTGATACATGAGTTTTCTTTTCATCTGGCCAAAAATTTTATCTTGTTGGTCTCTATTTTTATGCCTAATATTTAATACGGTGTTCAAAAATACAGTAATAAACTCTTTTTCTCTTTCCTTCTTTGTCCCTGTCCTCTGTTTTTCTCTTTCTCTGACTCTGTTTCTATCTCTCCCCTGTCTCTCTTTCTTTCTCTCTCTGCCTTTTCTGTCTCAGTCTTTCTCTTTTTTCCTCTCTCTCAGTAGTCTGTAGTGAGGCACATAGATGACTAATAAAGATCTGACTTAAAATACAACTTTAGATACTTATTAGGGAGCAAGCCACCTAACCACTGCCTGTCTCAGTTTCCTCAACTGTAAAAAGGATAATAGCACCTACTTTTCAGGATTGTTGTGAGAATTAAATGAGATATTTGTAAGGTGCTTAGCATAATACTTAGCATATAGTAGGCATTTAATAATTGTTTTTCCCTTCCTTCCTTCCTTCCTTCCTTCTTTCCTCTTTTCCTTTCTATAATTGAGAAACTTTGCCCTGAGTGGCAAGGAAGATCTGGTATCTTTTAAAAGTTAGCATTACATTCCTGTAAATGGCAATAAAACTGTGGTACCTACAGAAAACAAACTTGTTCACATCGATTTTCAGAAGCATAATCTACGGGGTTAAGATCACCAACTTAGACCAGTGGTTCCCAAACTTTTTTGGCCTACCTCTCCCTTTCCAGAAAAAATATTACTTAGCTCCCTGGAAATTAATTTGTTTTAAATTTTAATAGCAATTAATAGGTAAGATAAATGCACCTGTGGCCATCACCACTTCCCTGGATCGCTGCAGCACCACCAGGGGGCAGTAGCACCCACTTTGGGAATCACTGACTTGGACTATAATTCAAGCCAAATACCTGGCAAGTGCCTGGGTCAACTGATCTCTCTCCTACCCATCTCTTTTAGTGTAAAATAAAGATGCTTTCAAAGGACTCTTATGAGAAATATTTATTAACAGTTTTCCAATTAATTTTTATATGATAGCATTTGGGGCACGAATCCAAAGCAATTATTAAGAATGCTTTAAAATGTCAAGGACAAGCTGATTTGTTCTCCTTCCCTCAGTGTCTTAGGTACAGAAGTAGAGCAAATGATTAGGAGAAAGGGCCATGGCAAGTTAAGGGCTGAGTATAATTCTTCCATTCAATAAAGGCTTCCTCCCAGATCAGAGAGCTGAGAAAACCTAAGGGAGGATAAGAAGCTAAGGTGATAGTTCCTTCCACTTGGAACATTTGAGGAAATGGAGCTAGTTTGAGAAATAACAGAGTTACCACAGTGAAACTATCAAATGCTTAATGTGGAAACCTTCTTAATGTTGGCATAGGAAAAACAACAACATGGTTTGTTAATTTCAGAAAACAATTTTAGATTTCCTTAATCACTTTAGAATTAGAAAAGAAATTCTTTCACATGAAAAACCAACATTTTATATTATAAAAGTTTTAAGAAAAATTTTGCCTCTATACTTCCCTCGAAAAACAATAGAAAAAAAGACATAATTTTGTTTTGTTTTGTATGTATTTCTGTGACATTTCCTGTATGACAGAAGTGCTGTGCACATGGAAAAGGTAATTCACCCAAAGTTATTCAGTCTGATCTACAATTTTTAAAAAAAGAAATGATTTTTTTAGTGCTATCAAGAGAATGTAGCCATTGACAAAGACAAGGAACTGCATATGAAAGTGGTTCTGCTGAACTAATTTTTAAAAAAAAAAGATTCCTTTTAACGTTTTGGTCAGGAACCTTGACAATGATAAATCACTTTTCAGCAGCTGCAGACAGCTGTTAAAGTCTGGAGCCTAGGGAGCTTAATTGGGCAAGTGTGTTAAAAGTTAAAGTGCCAGAGTCCCATTAGGTTTTGAGGGGGACTTTGCTCAGTGGACCCAAAAGAGTGCATTCCAAAGCATAGGAAGGCACATGCCACCTCTCAGTTAATTATAGAGGTATGCCCTGAGTATTTATGTTGGCTCGCGTAATGTGGCCTTTTAAACTATATCTCTGAAAGAGGACACAGCTTGCAACACTAAAGAGAAGGCACTTGAATCCAGCCTTGGCCATGGAAATAGTTTTATATATTTGATTATGAGGTGAGGATTTGTGATTTTTCATTTTTTCAGGTATTTGAGAGTGGCTGTTCCTGATTTTCTGCAGTCTGGCTCACGTTGCCATTTGTAATGGGTAAAATTTGCTCTTGATTCATTTTTAAGAGACCCATTTAGTGGAGATGTCTACTCTGATTCATTTTCTGTCTTAATGTCATGTCATTACAATTCAGATTATATGATATAATGGGAACAACGTGGAACTTGGATTTAGAGGTCCTAGGTTCAATTCCTCCCTCTGCCATTTCCTAGTTGTTTGACTCTGAGCAAGTCTGTTAACTTCTCTGAGCCCCAATTTCCTCTTCTGTAAAATCTGGGTAATAATACATGAACTGCTAATTTCACAAAGCTATTGAGAGGAAAGTGTTTTAAGAAATACATAAATAAAGAGCATCTCCAATGACTTAGTAAAAGCTTAAAACTATCCTAAGTTTGTGAGATACATTATATAAATGTGAGCTTTTTTCCTAGATTCCTTCAAGTCACTTTACCTCTCTGGGTCCCAATTTATCCCTCCGTAAGAAAGATGATAGGCAAAATGACCTTCAAGGTCCGTAGAGGTAGCCAGGTGGGACAGAATATAGATTATTTATTTTTTTACTGAATACATGTAATAACAAATTTCCACATGTTTTTGGAAGTTATATGATCCAAATTGTCTCCCTCTCTCCTTTCCTCCCTCTAGGAGCCAGAAGTTCAGTCTGGCTTATAAATGTACCATCATGCAAATCATATTTCCATATTGTTCATTTATATAAGTGAGTAATCTTATAAAACCAAAACTCCCAAACATATACTCAAAATAAATAAGTGAAAAATCATATGGTTTCATCTGCATTCCTATTCCAACAGTTCTTGGTCTAGAGAGGAAAGACTTATATTCAAACCTGGCCTCAGACACTTACTAGATGTGTGAGCATGGGCAAGTCACTTAGCTTCTACCTTAATTTCCTCAATTATAAAACATGAATAATACCACCTACTTCCCAGTGTGGTTGTGAAAAATAAATGAGATCATATTTTTACAGCACTCAGCACTGTGTCTCCCACATAATATATGTGTGCATTTGTGTGCATACTTGTGTTCAGTTGTTTTTTTAAAGTTGTATCCAACTCTTTGTGACCCCATTTGGGGTTTTCTTTGCAAAGACACTGGAGTGGTCCATCATTTCCTTCTCCAACTTATTTTACAGAAGAGGAAACTCAGGCTGAGAGAGGTTAAGCAATATGCCCAGGGACACAGAGCTAGGAAATATCTGAGGCTGGATTCAAACCCAGAAAGATGAAGCTTCTTGTTCCCAAATCCAGTGCTCTGTCCATTGTACCACCTAACTGCCATGGCAGTGGTAGGTGCTTAACAAATGTTTGTTCCCTCCCTCTCCAAGCTCTGATAAACTAGGAATGTAGGATGAGACAGTGAGATTGTTTAATTTAAGTTGGCATGTTTTCATTATTTCAGTATCAAAGTGTTTCAAATTCAGGCATTATGAGCTTATTTTCTCAGGGGCCATTATCTGTACATTCAAATTTCCTTCTGGAGCAGCCTCCATTGGTCACACATAATTCTCTTCTCAACTGTGTCCTGCACGTAAAGATATATTTCCTCGTAATCCATCCTAAGACTAACCTGATAGTTTTTTCTATGGTCACCAAGTGTGCAGAAGTGAACAACATCTATCTGTTTGAAGAGGTGCTTTTAAAGTTAAGTAACTGTCAGTGGGTCATTTCTCCTCTGTAAAACTCCTGACATTCAGGAAAGGGAGTGAGTCTGTTTCACACTCCACAGCAAAGGTGATCTCTGGGAATTGTTTGCTGAGTAATTCTCTGATACACAATACATCACTTTTATTGGTAATAAGGCAGATGTCACCTAAGGTGTCGTTTGTGCAAGGGGAGCTCTGGAATTTCGTTTAAGACATTATGCTCCCAATCAAGCAGAAAATTGTCATCAGCAATTGCAGATTTGGAGATCACATTGCAGTGCCCAAGGACTGTTTATGATTTTTCCAGTTGTACAGAAAGAGGGCAGTTGCATGAGGGAGCTTGTTCCAGCTGTGGCTCATCTGGAAAGCATTGTTGCTGGTTGCTGGTAAATGAGTCTTTGAGACGAATGGACCATAAAGGATGTTGTCGTGTGAATGCTATACTTTAAAATGCATTTGGCTAATATTAAAGCAAATAAAAACCCACTCAACAAACATTATAATTAATGCATCCTCTGGGGCCAGAACCCCACTGTGTGGGCTGGGGAGATACCAAGTCTGGATAAGGTTCTGACTCTTCCCTCCTGGTGCTTATATTCTACTAAGTGGAACTAAGACACAAACAACAACAACCACACAAGAAAGCATTTCATTTTATATGCAAGAGGGAGATACAAAGTAATGCACTATATGAATGTTGAGGGCAAAAACCAATAATAGTCAAGAGGTTCAAGGATGACTTTGTGGAAGAGATGGCCTTTGAATTCTGCTTTACAAGGTGGCTAGAAATTGAACAGATTAAGAGGGAGGGAGGGGACATTCCATTCTTAGGTCCAGCAAAGGCACGGGAGAACACATGGAACATTATAGAAATGCAGAGTACAATTTGTGCTAGAAGGCAGAATTGAGGGAAGGTAGTAATGGAATAAGAATAATGTATTTTACGAATAAAGCAATTTACCATGTACAAAATGCATTACTTTCTTTACTTGGATCCTCCCAATTCCCCAGAAGGTTGGCACAATAGCTATTATCCAGTCCATTTCATAGATGAAGAAACAGAAGATGAAGGCATGGATTCACACAGGCGGGTAGCACAGTAGGAACAATCTGTGTTTGAGATTTCCTGTCCTGAAAAGTAGTAGGTCTAGCAAGCACCAAAAAGAGAATTCAAATGAAGTGTATCAACTCAAACTTCTCACTGACAAGGGCCAAGGGATGTGCTATATAATGAAGAAGGTCAAAAAATTCCTTTGTAATGGATGGGGCACTTGGTTTAAACTCAGAAGACTTGGGTTCTAAGCCTAGTTCTCAACTGTCCTTATGAGTGGACAAGTCACTGAACTCCTTTGAGTCTCAGTTTTCTCATCTGGGAATCAGACATGAATACTTATGCTACCTGATTTATATGGTTGTTGGAAGAGATCCCCATGTAATCTCTTAAATTTTTTATTAACAATAATTGTTAGGCAGCAGACAGTGGATAGAGCAAAAGACATGAAGACAGGAAAAAAGGTTAAAATTCTGCCTTCGACACATTAGTTATGGAACTACGGGCAAGTTAACTTTTGTAAGTCTTGGACAGTGATGCAAAACTAAGTAATTTGAGGGTTATGATCTAATAGGTAAGTGTGAGGCTTGTGAATTAAACTGGTTATTCTTATTGTTTATATAACAGGCCCGTGACTACTTATGTCACAAAACTGTAGATTTAGAACTAAAAATAATCATATCTAATCTATTCTCCTCATTTTACAGAAAAGGAAAATGAGGTCCAGAAAGATTAAGCCACTTGACCAAGGTCAAAAAGCAGACCTGGGAACTGAACCTATGTTGTCAAAATTCAAGTCTCTTTCTTTTTACATTATACCATTCTGCATCTCTTTTCCAATTTATTTCATTAAGTGAGATCATACTAATCTAATGCTTGGCTACTATTACTTTAAACTTAACTTAAAATTTTACCTTTCTATGAGTGCAAAAGAGCTTCTATTCCATTACCAAAAAGGTTGCAGGCAACAGAGTAGAGCTATAAATTTCATGTATTTATAGTGAAAATGGTAAAACGGTCCATTTCTAAACATTGTTCCAAGCAATAAATTCTCTTTGTTTTTCTCCTTACCCCTGAAGTGATAACTAGGAGGCCATAGCTTGCCAAGAAGGATAGTCAAGGAAAAGAATGGGGGTTGGGGTTTTATACACTGAGGATACATATATTTATAGATGCACATACCCCTGTGCCCCCAGGAATAGGAAATCGAATGAAACATAGCTGATTAAGTTTAAAGGGGGGGGGAAAGAACAAGATGTATCTTATTTTAGTAGGTTACTAAAAGTTTCCAAATAATATGAGTGGCTTATTTGACTAGTTTTGCTTCTGAGGCAAGACACTTAGTGGTATTATGGAAACTTTAGGTATCAGAAGAGGAACCAAATAAGTGGTTCCTCCTTTTTTTTGGTGAATTCCTTCCAACAACATCTAAAAATGTGCTGTAAATTCTCAAAGTAATTTAATATACTACTAAAAATATTCTTTTAGATTGATACATTGAATCCTTATAATAAGGGCAATGATAAAAAACCCATAATGCTTCAAATATTCTGATTTTCATTGTCATGGAGGAAAAATATATTTGTGAAAGAATGGAGCCGCTATTTACTGCTTAAGGTATCATTAAACAGTTTTGAGCTTAGACCCTTTGGATGATCTTTCTGAACCTCCAAGGGGTTCAAAAACCATTTAATGGAGACCACTGAACTAGATTATCAACATAATGGGGTCCCATTCGTACAGTGTTCTAGATGATTGTTGGATCCCAAACCTGACTCAGACTTCCCTAGGGAAAGTCATTTTCAAACTTAGAAGATAGAAGAATCAACCAGGGCTTGTAACCCCAGTAGCTCCTAAGTACATTGACTTGCACAGGTCTATAGTATAGGATTTAGACCTGGAAAGGAGTCTAAGACCCAGAAAGGAAAGAAGTCAAATAGTCCAAACTGCTCATTTTAGAAATATAGATTTGGAGGTCAAGGATGATGAAGAAACTTGTGGAAAGTCATAAAGAAAGTAAATGTCTAGAACAGGGGTCGGCAACGTATGGCTCTTGAGCCAGATATGGCTCTTTTGAGGGCCAGATATGGCTCTTTCTGCAGGGGCCATAAAGTCAATTTTTTTTCAGGCACTGTTACAGGAGCGCATACTGTGAGTACTGTACAGCTCTCATGAAATTACATTTGAAAAAAATGTGGCGTTTATGGCTCTCACAGGCAAAAAGGTTGCCGACCCCTGGTCTAGGGGAAGCTAAGTGTCACAGTGAATAGAGTGCCATGTCTGGAGTCAGGAAAATCTAGGTTCAAATCTGGCCTCAGACCCTTCCTAACTGTTGACCATGGGCAAATCATTTAACCCCATTTGCCTAGCCCTTGGCCTTCTGTGTTAGAGCGATTTGTTAGGACAGAAAGTAAGAGTAAAAAAAAAAGTCACATAGAAAGGAAATGTCTGAAGGAAAGAGACTGAAGTTATGATTTCACTGATAGAAAAAAAACTCTCTGGTTAGGAAACTCCATTCTACTAATGCTTGTAAACACCTTTTTGCAAGGGATCTTTCTGTTACAGCACAGAAAAGTCAAATGACTTGTTTAGACTATGCATACAGCCAGTATTTGGCAGAGTTGAGACTTGTATCGGGTCATTCTCTCTACATCCACTACTTTCAAATATCTTAGGCAGGGTCAGTGTCTTGATTCCAAGTTTAGCATTCTTTCTACTACTTCTTAAATATTTTTAAATTGAATATCTGTGAAAAAAGAGCAAGTATTAAAAGAAGTTGACTTTGAGGAAAGAGATCATAATTTGCAAAATCAGGACTTTTGTAAAGGAAGAAGAAAATAATAAAAGAAAAGGAAGGAAAGAAAAGAGAGATGAAAGAAAGGAAGGGAGGAAAGAAAGAAGGAAAAAAGGAAAAAAAGAAAAAGATTATTTGAAAACAGATTCCAATAGGTTATGTTCCACTTGAAAAGGCTACCTGAGGAAGAGAAGAGTTCAAAGGAGTTCTGTAGAGTAAGATATTAAAAAAAAACAATAATAAGGGCATAAGAACCAAATACAAAATAAAAGATAGGCTAAAACCAAATTAAATAAACCAGGACCTAAAACACAAAGGAATTAAAACAGACAGGAATGTTCCATCTCTTCCATCCTCCCTGACACCTCCTCATTCCCCACTAAAACAAACAAACAAAAAACAGAAACAAAAATAAATAGTGTAAGGTAAGTCTGATTCCTCAAGGAGAAATTCCAAAAACTTGAGATATAAAGTTTATGGGAGGAAAGTCAAGAAATCTAAAGCCAGAAATATGATACAACTTACAGAAGACAAAGGTTCATGGAAATATATTTACATGGATTAATAGAAAGAATGAATAAAAATGTTCCTATTTAATTACTTGGCAAGGCAGTTAAATTGATAAAAAAATAACTAAAGGACCAAAATTTTCAAAGACTTAAAAGAAAACAAGTACCCTTCTCTCTTTAAGTAATTAACTTAGAAACCAGGACCAGATAGTGACTGTAGGAAACCAAGCAGGCATAGGGGTTAGAATGTAAGTTATCCCAAAGAGGCCAATGTTATTGTGGGGCCACTGGGTGCTATTTTTGAAAAATTTTAGAGCACCAGGATGTGCCTATAGATTGAATAACAACAAACATTTATATTTTTGTAAAGGAAAAGCAGGTGACCTAGGAAATCACAAGCCTTTAATTTTTATAAGTAGAAAAACATTGGAAAGAAAAACCATAAGTCCCATAAAAACCAAGGTGATCTTTAATCATCTTGAAGCAAGCGGTTTTTATAACCAACATGAAGAACAGCTCAAATATCTTTCTACTACAAAGTTAAAGACCAATGGCCTAAAGGGAAGCAATCTATTATGACTTCATTGAGGGTAATGCTTTTCTTCATAAACAAATCTATGGAATTAGACCATATACAGCATATTTTCCAGCTCACACAACTCATAGGTCACATATCTTTTTTAAATGATTAGAAGTAGAATTATCATAATCAAAATTTTTGATAAGGTTGGTCATTCAGTGCTGTGCTCAGTGAGAGACATGTTTCCTTACTGGTCTGAGTGACGGCAGAAAAAATATTTGCATTAATACAAAGGTAAAGGCTGAAGATGGTCAATACCATTGAAAAAAGAATTAAAAGTTCTCAACAAATTGGAGTAGCCAGGGAACAACATGACATCATTTAATAAAAACAGCCTCAAGTTTGTATGCAGAGGAAGCATATTTATAAAACAGATGGTGATAGGCTAAGAAGCAAATACCATTGAGTAGAAAAAGATCCAAAGTTCAGGATTACTAATAAACAAATCAGAGTCATCAACAGAGCTTTAGGGTTAAAGCAGTAAGCAAAGCATTTTAATATCTAGATAGTCGTATAGAAAAATTAACAATCATTTCATTATGCTCTGCAGTTGTCAGGCTGCTCCTAGAGAACTGTCCAGTTTTGATCTATAAATTAAAAGGTAACACAGGAAACTTGAACAGGTTCCAAATAAGTCTCATGTGACGATAAAATAATTTAAAAAATGAACATCAAAAGTAAAAGTTCTGGCAATGAAGTGCAGAATAATTTAAAATATTAGTGTTCAATGGAAGCTAAGTGGCTCAGTGGATAGAGAGCCAGGCCTGGAGAAGGAAGGTCTTGAGTTCAAATATGACCTCAGATGCTGTGATCCTGAGCAAGTCACTTAGCTCCAATTGATTAGCCCTTACTCCTCTCCTGCACTGGAAATGATACTCAGTATTAATTCTAAGACAGAAGGAAAGGTTGTTTTAAAAATAATAATAATAATGTTCAACTATATAAGAAGTTCTTATATGGGGGATTCACTCATTTAATAATTATTCCTTATGTAGTTTCTCTGTGTTCATAGTGTGCTGGCATCTGATTATTTTCCTTCTGTTCATCTCACTGTGATAGTTATAACTTCCTTCTGTGGAAGTTACTTTCCATTAAGCAATTTAGAAATGCTGTTTCGTGGAGGCACATTTCCCAGTCTAGTGATTGCCTCTCAAATAAGCCTACCCTTTCTCCCCAGGGTGTTGTCCTTTTGTAGTCAAAGAGGATCAAAATAACACCACTATGTTGAGGTTAGTGTATGATGTGTCTACCTGTAGCTGATCAGACCAATAGGAGGTCAGGCAGTCCTACCACAGTTTGGGCACAAATAGTCTGCATGGATATTTGGAAGGGAGATGTCTCAAAATTTGCACATCTCACACTTCTTTTGAGCTTCTGTAATTCTGCTTTGCTCATAAAGCATAGTAGCACCTTCTTTGATTCCCCAGGAGATCAAGGATGCCTCTCCTGATGCCACTTATTCCAAGCCCTAATTGGTAGGCATTGTGGGGGAGACAGAACAACATAAATGGAAAAAACTCCACTATGTTATCATTAAAAGTCACTAATAATAGGATATACTGTCACTGAACATTGATATGTGATACCTAGATATGGAGATCAATGGACTGGATGACCTCAGATTCCCTTACAATTATATTTTGGAGATTTTGATAGTGAAGTGTCAGTGGAATTCTGTATTTGTTTCAGAACTTTATCATGGCTTAGGCATATGGACTTTGTCAATTTGTTTCTTCTGGATCCCAATTCATACATCTTTATATCTCATTTTGTCTATTTGTCCCTATCACTCTATTAGTCATTCGTAAGAGATTTACTCAATATGCTATAGATTTTGCCCAGTCTTTTAACAGAGGGACAATTGGGGAGTGAGGAAGGGTTGATCATTCGGACCTTCCACCTGTTGTCTCCCATTCTTGCTACATCTCCATTTTTGCTCATATACAAGTCATGGTTGGTAATGAACAACAGCCTTTTAATGTCCACACTGAATCTTTCAGTGGTCCTTGGTAATTTCTAATTTTTATTATTCTGAGATGTGACATGTGTCACATCCTTTATTATCTCTGTGGTCTTTTTGAAGATATATAATTATAGATCCAAGGAAAGAAACAGCTCAGTTCAATACAACACAAGCAAAGTAATACAGAACACTCAAGAGGATATTAAAAACTAAAGCAATTACAGTATGGAATATTTAAAAAACAATTCAAAGAAGTTCTAAAATTGAGGAATCAAAGTTTTAATATGATAATTCTAGTACCATAAAATATTGGGGGGGGGGAGGCTGTTACTTTCTAATATTAAACAAATGGATACAAAATTCAACAATTTTCAGAATTTTTTTCTCTCAAAAAACAATTTTCATACATTTAAAAATTTTCTTTTTGGTCTGAATTGTCTGCTTTTTAGCTGGCTCTTTAGTATAAAAGAAATATTAAATGAGTTGTGATTTTCCCTATCATGAAAAAATCTAGTATTATTAGTTTCATTAAAAATCAGTACAGAATAATAAATAGAGAATAGTACCCTTGGAGCCAGGAAGATTTGAATTCAATTCCTGCCTCTGACAACTACTGGCTGTGTGATGGTGAGCGAGACAATCTCTCAGTGACTCAAGCACGAAGGCTCTTGAGACTATGCACATTGCAAAGAGGGATTGGTTCATTCTTTATATCTGTACTTTCAGCATATAGTACAGTACTTGGAACAGAGTAGGCACTTAATAAATATTTGATTGATTGATTGACTACATTTTGCAGAATAGAAATAGAATTTCTTCACTAAGTGGCTCCTTCTAAGTCATGAAATCACAGGTCCAGACAAACCATTCTTACACTTCCTACCTTTTTGATCTCAGATAAGTGTTTAATCTACTTTGGCCTCAGCTGGCGCCTGAAGGAAATATGCATAATGCAGGGGTTTGAAATCATTGACCTCAGACTGGGACATCTGGCTGTAGAGGACCATGTAAGGAGGACCATAAGTAGTGGTCCATGTGATGGTCTGGATTAGTTGGCTCTGTTGAATGAAGCAGAATATTCTGAAGATGGGGCTTTGGTTTGTGGAAAATGTAATGAATAAAAGGCTGTTGAGTCAAAGAAGAGAAGTCCAAATCCCAGTCATGTAACTTGTTACTTCTCTGGGCCTCAGTTTTCTTCTCAATAAAATCTATCAAACCATTCTCTGGAATTTAGAAAAAGAAAAATTCCTTTTTTCAATAACAAATTTTACTTCTAAACTCAGCCAGCATGGTGAAAATACGTGCCATTAGGGGGCAGCTATGTGGCTCTAGAGATAAAGAGCCAGACCTGGAGATGGAAGGTACTTGATTTAAATCTGGTTTCTAATACATCTTAGCTATAAAAACTTGGGCAAGCCCCTTTGCCTAGGTCTTATCTCTCTCTTCTGCTTCAGAACCAATATATAGACTTAATGATATGATGGAAGGTAAGGGTTTAAATTTTTTTTTTTTTGCCACTGATCAACTAGGTAAGTTGATGATTAATGAGAACTAGGTAAGAAATAAGGCTGAAATTATGAAGTCATCTTTCTATGGAATATTTCCTGTGGAGTATGGGCCTATAATATATTCTTTATATAAGAAGATTGATATGTATTACATACAGAAAGATCTTTCACTGAAATGACCATGCCCAAAGTTCTCTGGGAACAGAACTATCAGAATAGGTATTTCACGTGTCCTTGGAAGAAAAAAAAATAGGATGCTTAAACAGAAATTCTAGATATGATTGATCATTTCTAGACAGTTTAAGAGAACTATGTGATATTGATCTGAGGGTATTTTTTACAAATAAATAATTTTATTAATGTATTTTGTTAATAGTGAACTATTAATTAAATAGTTTTGAATATATTGCACTAATTAATTACTTGTGAACAGAGTGGACATTCATACACATCTGTCATTATTCAAAACCTATTTCCATGTTATTCATATTTGCAGAGTACTCTTTTAGCATGAAAACCCTAATCACATCCCCAATGAACCATGTGATGGATCATATATTTTTCTTCTGTGTTTCTGCTCCCACAGTTCTTTCTCTGGGTGTGGATAGTGTTCTTTCTCCTAAGTCCCTCAGGATTGCATTGCTGCTAGTAGAAAAGTCCATTATGTTCAATTGTGCCACAATGCATCAATCTCTGTATACACCATTCTCCAGGTTCTGCTCCTTTCACTCTGCATCAATTCCTGGAGGTTGTCCATTTCACACAGAAATCCTCCAGTTTATCATTCCTTTCAGCACAATAATATTCCATCACCAATAGATACCACAATTTGTTCAGCCATTCCCCAATTGAAGAACATCCCCTCATTTTGTAATTTTTTTGTCACCACAAAGATTGCAGCTATAAATATTTTTGTACAAGTATTTTCCCCTATTATTTCTTTGAGCTACAAACCCAGCAGTGGCTGGATCAAAGGGCAGGCAGTCTTTTAAAGCCCTTTGCACAAAACTACAAATTGCCCTCCAGAACAGTTGGAACAATTCACAACTCCACCAGCAGTGTATTAGTGTGCAGGAATGAATTCTTGCTCAATGCCTCACTGTGCCATGTAGTTAAGAATAAGTTCTTGAAGACTACACCAGTAGAAGACAAGTGACAAGTCATGCACCATTGATAAAACTTCCACAAAGGGTTCAGTGACAAGTTGTTTTTACTACCCAAGAAGCAGGCAATTGGGCTTCTCGTCAAAAGACTGGCCAGGAGAATTATGGGATCAGAGATTTATGGTGGAAATTGTTGTTGAGTCATTTCAGTGTATCCAACTCTTTGTCGCCCCATTTGAGGTTTTCTTGGCAAAGATAACGGAGTGGTTTACCATTTCCCCCCCTAATTCATTTTTAAAATGAGGAAAGTGTGGCAAAAAGAGTTAGTGTTTTGCCTAGGGTCACAGAACTGGTAAGTATGAGACTGAAATTTGAATTCAGGTCTTCCTGACGCCCGGTCCAGCACTCTATTCATTACACTACCTAGCTATAGGTGATTTAGTCAAGGAGGTCTTCACTTGGGATGTGTGAACTTAAAAAAAATGTGCTTACCTTTGTAACCCTATTCATTTTATTTTATGTGCTTAAAAACATTATTTTGAGGAATCGAGAGACTTCACCAGTTCACTAAAGGAATCCTCAACACAAATAAAGAGTTGTAGTCTAACTCCATTTTATAATAGTTGAGGAAACTACAGTAGAAAGATATAGTAAGCATCTAGTCTCAGATTACAAGTCTAAAGCTCTTTCCACTGAACCACAATTGTTATTCATGATGTTCAATTTTAAATCTAACGTCAATTCAATTAAAAGGAACTTGACAAAGTTCTATTGCACAGATTCAATTTACATTTATATTATATTTTCCATTTGTACAATTCTAAGAATCTTACAAATCATAAAAATATACACCAAGTCCTTATAGATCAAATTAGTATTTTAGTTCAGTTTTATAGCTTGAGGATTTGGTTCACAGAAGCTTAGAGATCAGGTAAAACAGTATAAGCAGTGAATACATAAATTAACAATTTTTGCCATCACTATAAGATGCATATTTTTTGACTACTCAATTTTTTTGTTCCATTTTGCTCATACCTACCTTGTGCCTATATACTGGCCTTTGTGCAATACTCATTTTTAATACTTTGGAGAAAACATTAAGTTTGATGATTCATAGTCACATAATAACATTGGTACAATATTGGTATTTTTATAAAATGGGCAGTGTTTCAGGAGAAGTTTGGGGTAATTAAAAGAGATTTACTCTTTTCCAAAGATAATCCAGTTGTCCTTCTGGAGTGTCTATCAAATTTTTAAACGCTGATAAAAGAGCTGTATAGGTTTTCCATCTAATTTGCTGTTTCTCAAACCATTCTCCAAGAAACAATGAAATACATGTCTTATATCTTGTTTAATTCAATCTTATGCTGTTTGATAGATTTTACAAATATTCCACAAAAGTTTTGTTTAAATTGAATTTTTCTCCAATTGTGAAAAGTTTAAGAACCGATAACCTAACTTCATGTCATAAAGAGGACAAAAGTACTCCTTATCCACTTGGCTTTTCTTCTACAGATCATTATATTAAACTTCTATAGATCTTTAGGAATTTCATCTAAGGGGCTCTGCAATTGTCTAGAGCTTTATGTAACCAATACATATCATCAAAAATGAGGCACATCTAGATAACTTCACTGTATCTAAGGAATCCCTCTTCAAAATGAACTCTGCACTGGATCTCTGCCTTTCCTATGGGGAATTTTAGTAAGCATATACTTCCCTTATTTTCCTGATTTAATGATCACAGGGTTGTTTGCTGGGAAATTGGAGATAAACATTTAGAACAGTGGTTCCTAAACTTTTTTGGACTACCGCCCCCTTTCCAGAAAAAAATATTACTTAGCTCCCCCTGGAAATTATGAAACTATTTATTGAACTCAGAATAGAATGTAATACAAAAAAAGTGTGGCCATCACTGCCTCCCTGGATCACTGCAGCACCCACCAGGGGGCGGTAGCACCCACTTTGGGAATCACTGATTTATATAGTGCCTATTATGAGCCAGAGATTTTGATAAGAACTTTTTACCAATATTATCTTGTTTGATCTTCATATCAACCCTATGAGGGAGATGCTTATATGATCCCCATTTTATCATTTAAGAAACTGAGGCAAATAAAGGTTATATAGCTAGTAAGTATCTGAGGTCAGTTTTGAACTCTGTCTACTACTCTATCTAAACAGACTGGCAGTAGCAATTTATAAAATGACATTGAACCTTTGTTATAACATTATTTACTAGAGAGTAGAATTTATATGTGTATGTATATATGTATGTATATATACACATATATATTATGTCATGAAAGCCCATATTAGAATTGTCAAATATGATTTAGCTATTAAAGTATCAAATGAACCTCATGATAAAATGGTTTTACTTATAAAACTGCCCCATAGCACTGAGCTCAAAGACTACATTATAATTAGGCTCCAGATAAAAGTGACCAAATAGTATATTCACATAGCTTTTTGATGAACTTAACACATTTTTCTCCTCATTGGAAAAGCAAAATAAAAAAACAAAAGAGATTTTAAGTGATGTAATTCACCATTTGATTATTTAGTGGTGCTGAAGGAAAGTGATGAAATTGAATGAATTAAAAGAAAGCTTTTTTTGTTTGTTTTTAGCATTTGATCTACTTCCTAGCCTTTCCTAATGTGATTTCTTTGATACCGCATCTTTTTTTCCTTTCTTTTTTCTTTTTTTAAACCCTTAACTTCTGTGTGTTGGCTCCTTGGTGGAAGAGTGGTAAGGGTGGGCAATGGGGGTCAAATGACCTGTCCAGGGTCACACAGCTGGGAAGTGTCTGAGGCCGGATTTGAACCTAGGACCTCCCGTCTCTAGGTCTGACTCTCAATCCACTGAGCTACCCAGCTGCCCCTATGATACCACAACTTCTGTGTTCACATCCTGAAAAGCAATAGGTAACTGCCTCAGCTCTCTCTCTCTCCTCTACTCTTCCCCACCTCCCAAGACTTTTCATTCAACACAGCCAATATGAGTTGCTTTTGTGTGAAATCGTCTAGACAGATATCAGAGTCATGAGGCATGCCAGATGAGTTTAAAAATCTGGTAATGCCACTGTATTCCCTTATGGCATGGTACTTCATGGTAAACAGTTTAGCAATTGCTAAAGTAAATCCATTTATTCTGCTAAAACTATAGTGCTGATTTGTCCATTATCTGGTGGTGCTCCAACATTATGAATGTTGTGTTAGCAGGAATAATATCCTTTTTTGACTGGTGATAAATTTGGAACCATGGAGTGGTGCCTATCCACAAAGCATGACTGTCATAGGCCAGACTCTTGCTTCAGGACCCTGACTTCAAAGCAGAAAGCCAAGCTCTTTTACTTCAGCATTTTACCTGGCCCAGGGGTTTTATTTTCTTCTTCTGGCATGATGATTCTGTTTCAAAAAGAACTTAATTTTAATACACAAAGAAAGTAACAAGCATTTCTCTCATCACAGTTATCGATGAACATAACAGAGGAACTTGTAAGCCTCTGGCAATTTGAGTATTCTCTTGAGGACTGTCAGATGGATAATGAATTAATGTTCCAGAGCTTAGAAGTGGTTTCAGAATTTTTTTCTTTTAGGATGGCTGGAGGGATAAGAGAAGGGAAACCTTAATTAGTATAATAAGGGTGGGGGGAGCTCTATCTTGTATATTTATTTTGTTTTCAATGAAAATGACTGAACACAATGGAAAGACAAAATAAGAGCAGTGAGAGAAAGAGAGAGAGAGAAAGAGGAAAGAGAAAGAGAGGAGAGAGAAAGAAAGAGAGGAGAGAGGAAGAGAGGAGAGAGACAGAGACAGAAAGAGAGAGAGAGAGATAAAGAGAGAGAGAGAGAGAGAGAGAGAGAGAGAGAGAGAGAGAGAGAGAGAGAGAGAAGCAGAAAGAGTTACCATTATGCTTGGGCCAGTCAGAGCTTCTGGCTTCTTACTCAAGGGAATTATTACCATATATTGGGAGGAGGGAGAGAAATTGCTCAAAGGTCAAGTTCAACTACAGGGTCTGAAATCCAATTCACCTTGAATTTTGTTTTGCTCTGGATTTGAGAAACTTTAAATGGTTAACCTGATGAAGGACATTCCGGACTGAGATGCTTGAAAGTTTCTGAGCTATTTCAGTGATGTGTAGGAATTTGACAACATCCTCCTGTCAACACAGTCTCAAATAGAGGAAGAACTGAAAGAGTTACTCCCTGGAACTCCCCCTTCCTCCCACCCTTCTCCAGTGGGGCAGGGAAGGGAAGCAGAGAAGAGAATATTATTCTCATATATTAAGAATGTTACATTTATGAATAGCCATATTTATGTTAGACTTTTGAGAGGGAAATATTTTAGAAAGAATGTTATATTTATTGCAAAGGATGCTCACTTTGAAGGAATTTTTAAAAATGAATGTAGTATAAAAACAAAATATGTAAATAAGCATTAAAAAGTTTTAAAAAATTTAATTTATAAAAGAATCTTATAGCTGGATAATCTAAAAGGCAAGTCACCGACAAGTCATATCATCTGAACAAGAAGATTTTTCCAAATTCATTTTCATAAAATAAAAATCACGGGAACAGATCCCATAAAAAACCTCAGCAGGGAGTGGGGGAAGAAGCTCCTTTGTATGAAAGTTTTCTCATTCATTTTTGTTATCTCACTGAGGACTCAGCACATTGCTTGTCTTAGAATAGGTACTCAATAATTATCTGTGGAATTGAATTGCAAACCGGAAAATATTTCTAAGATGTAAGTCACAGGATTTGTTTTATCTTGGTAATTGACAGTAATGTGAGCATTTGATCAGTCAGGGCAGTGAAGGACTTGTGGGAACTAAGACAAAACATAAACCTTCCCTTCAGATTTTCCCGTTCTTCCATCTTAGTCACCATGCCAATCATGTTTCTGTCAGCGGTCACTAACCTGGTTATTTGTCTGTTTCCACACTGCTGCATCACAAAACATCGTGCCCACTTGCCTAGAAAAGATAATATCTAACACATATGGGGACTGCCTTTGATCTCTGTGGTCTAGCTAGAGGTCAGAGGCCTGTCTTCTCCTGTCCCTTACTTCAAATGGTTCCTTTCATTTACTGTGAAACCAAACGTTAGGAAGACAAAGGCAGGGAAAATAAAAGCCTTGATTTAATAGCAATTTATGTGTTTGGCTTATTTCAGGTTGGATTTTATTCTCCTCGGGTCACATCTAATCATCATTACTCACTGGGACACTTTCCCCCATCTCCCAGCATTTGTTTATTCACCGACATGGGGACAAATTGGTCATATAAGGGCTCCCTGTCACCTCTTTGCTTGTTCTTTGCCATTTGGGCACTTCATTCCACATTGTGGCTATCGGTCCTATCGCTCACTGATTGGCAGATCATTTTCTACGTGTCACATTGATAGATCCATAGATGGCCTATTTTATATGCTAGTTTGTTTTTGATTTTTGATTTGGCCTTGATGGGAGCATTTTACCCCCAACCCATTTGACTCAGGGATTTTCCAGTGTAAAAACGTGGAAGGATTTCAGTGATGGAGGAAGGGAAGGAGTATCAAAAATTGGAGCTAGAGCTGATGAGTAGAAAAAATTTATCTAAGGTAGGATTTTTTTAAAAAGAGCCCTTACTTTCTCTGTCAGTATCAACTCCAAGACAGAAGAGCAGCAAAGACTGGGCAATTAGGGTTACAGGGTCACAGAGGTAGGAAGTGTCAGAGGTCAGATTCGAACCCAGGTCCTCTCAACTCCAGGCCTGGTGCTCTATTCACCGTGACACTTGACTGTCTCTGCAGTAGGAGACTTAATCTGGGGTCTGTTTCTTTTTTTAGAAAAATTATTAAAATTAACAAAATGTTTAAACAAAAAGTATCTAATTAATTAAAGCTATTAATAATAATAACAGTAGCTAGCATCACATGTGCTTTGAAGTTTACAAAGCATTTTACAAAAACAATATCATTTTAGGCCCACAAAAACCCTGGAAGCTAGATGATATTATCTCGATTTGACAGAAGAGGAAATATAAAGAGGTTAAATGTCTTGCCCAGAGCCACACAGTTGGTATCTGAGGAGGCAGGATTCTAACTCATTTCTTCCTTTCAGGTTCAGTCTTCTATACACTGTACCACTTAGCTGCCAAGATATCAAATTTAGCATAGAAATGGTATTTTCACTGTTCACTTCCTCTGCCTATAGAGAATTCATTTCTTTGTTTTTCTTATTTTGTTAACTTGTTTTATGATGTAGGAAAAAGATCAATGAATTTTATGTCAGAGAACCTGGATTCAAATTCTAGCTTTGTCGCTTAACTACTTCTATGGTTTTGTTAAAGGTACTTAATCTCTCTAGATCTCTGAGAGAAGGTTTGGATTAGATGATCTGCAAGATCACTTCCAACTCTAAATCTGTGATCCTATAATGTCCTGATTTGTAGTGGGTAAACTAAATGTACCCAAAGACATTTCCTTGTAGAGACATTCATTCTACTTTAGTGGCCTCTTGCCTATTGTACCACTCAAGTAATTTTCCAGTCATCTATCAATCACTAAATAGACTTCCTCATTATCAGCCTTTCCTATGCTTTTATATGTAGTATGTATGTATGCATGCATAGAAACAAACTCTCTTCCCATTTCTGACTCTACTTCTGGCCAGTCTATTGGAATTAAGGAGAATCATGACAGTGTGAAAAGTAAAGCTTAGCCCTCTTTAAACTTTTCCATGTAGCCTATAAATAGCTGCCACCAAATCAAAAATAATTCCATATTTAGCAAAATACATTTTCCATCAACAAAAATTTGAATCCTAAAATGATATTCATTATTAATGTTCTAACTATGTTGGTCAACTATTTGATTTGCTTTTCTTTCCTTTTTTTTCTTTTCTTCATTCCCTTCATTTAAAGCTAATAAGTTACTGAGTCAGGATTTGAATTCATTTCTCCCTGACTCCAAGTCCAGCATTCTATCCACTATATAACCTAACTATGGAGGAAATAAGGGAATGAAAAGTAGATCAAATAGCTGACCAAGATAATACTGGCTAAGAGACAGAAGGGTGGATCAACAGAATAGACTAGGGGTAAATGATCTCAGCAAGATGGTGTACAATATACCCAAAGATCCTAACTTTTGGGACAAGAACCCACTATTTGACAAAAATTGCTGGGGAAAATTGGAAAACAGCATGGGAGAAATTAGGCTTAGAAAAACATCTCACACCCTATGCCAAGATAAATTCAGAATGGGTAAATGACTTAAATATAAAGAAGGAAATTATAAGTAAATTAGGTGAACATAGAATAGTATACCTGTCAGTTCTATGGGAAAGGAAAGAATTTAAGACCAAGCAAGAGACAGAAAATATTACAAAATGTAAAATGAAAAATTTTGATTACATTAAATTAAAAAGGTTTTGTACAAACAAAACCAATGCAACCAAAATTAGAGCAACAAACTGGGGAAAAAATCTTTATAACCAAAACCTCTGATGAATATCTAATTACTCAAATTCATGAGAAGCTAAGTCAATTGAGCAAAACAATCAAGCCATTACCCAATTTACAAATGGTCAAGAGACATGAATGGGCAGTTTTCAGATAAAGAAATCAAAACTATCAATAAGCACATGAAAAAGTGTTCTAAATCTCTCATAATTAGAGAAATGCAAATCAAAACAACTCTGAGGTACCACCTCACACTCAGCAGATTGGCCAAAATGACAGCAAAGAAAAGTAATGAATGTTGGAAGGGATATGGCAAAATTGGGGCATTAATACATTGTTGGAAGAGTTGTGAACTGATCGAACCATACTGGAAGGCAATTTGGAATTATTCCCAAAGGGCTTTTGTAATGCAAAGATGCAATAAAGGCTTTCGCCCTTGCAAAAGTTAACTGAAAACTTCTGGCAGTTAAGCCTTAGAATCCTGACAAACAGTCACTCGAGGTGAATGCTTTATATGTTTTCACATGCACTACCCCTTCACCAGGCTGCACTATTGTTCTGTCTACAATTGGTAGAAGAGAGACTACGGCATTTGTGGATGGTTGATTGTTAGTGGTGGTATTACTTACTAAGTACCTGGACTCCACAATCTCTAGTTGGAGAATTGTGTGCTTGTCCAATTCCCTTCCTTCCCTTAGTTGATTCAGCACTTGGAACAGTAGTTTGATGTTTTCTACCAGTTCCTGAGAATCAGCATCTTTCTTGGTTGTAATTGCATTATAATAGCTCCACAGGTGAGAGTATATGTTCTTTGAGACCACTAGGAATTGCCAAAGAGATAGGGTTATGGCTATGGCAGTTGGGATAAAACAAATACATTCAGCAAGGGTTAGGGCACACCATTTATAATAATCATAGAGGTCTAAAGCTTGTTGAAATTGGGGACTGTCCTGAACCAAAAATCTATAGCACCTTGCATAAATGACCATGACAGTATAGATATGCTAGATAAGATGAATGTTATTCTAGAAAGCTTCATTTTGGGTCTATCAAAAGATTTAAGGTTGTTCACTAACTTTGCTCACCAATAAATGTTATCAGAAAGTGGGTATCTATGGATCTTTAAGGTCAAAGGAAGGAATGAAGGTGATTGAGGTAGTAGGAGAGGAATGAAAGGGATGGCTAAATTTAGGGAGGAATGAAGAAGGCAGTATTTTGGATGGTAGGGAAATGGGTGAGGTATTCAGGAGAGGCAGCTAACACAGACTAGACACTCAGGCTAGAGACAGAGGACACTGGGGGGAAATAGGCTGAACCCTTCCAGGCAGGAAAGGTACTTCCATAGACACAAGGAGGAGGGCCAGTCAGAAATGATTTAAATCTGACTTGAGGGCTTTCTTGTCAGTTTCTCAAATCCTCAAAGGAGGAGTTGCAAGGCTCCTCCCTGTCACTGAAACTGAGGAAGATCCAGGAGGAAGTCTCAAGCAATGACTTCCTCCCAAGATGGATACCTCCAGTTCCCTCAAGAAGTAAAAGAGAATAATTTCATCCTCTTCAACCTCTGCCTAATTCTTCAACACAATGATTCACCAAAGGGTTTGATTAAGTAACAAGGGGGTTTATTGAAAATTCAGGGTTGGTCTGAAGGAGAGAGGGGTTTAGGGTTTCTGACAACTGCTATGGAGAAACTCAAGATGGGGGAGGGTCACAGGAATGGGTTAGACTGAGAGAGAACCTGCTCTCTCAGCCAGGGAAGATTTGGCTGCCTTTAAAGTAGAGAGTATATTAAATCAATAAAGTAAGGGATGGTTTGATTCAAGGATGTCTTACTTGCCTATAGGGAAACTAACCCACGAAGTCTATTCACTAAAACCCAAAAGCCATCCTTCCTCCCAGAGCCCACAGGAAAACAGGAAAGGTAATAGGGGAATAGTATGAAGAAGGTCAGGGAGAGGTCCAGAGAAAATTAGCTAAGTTTAAATTGTCCAGAGACAAGGCACAGGCCAAAAGCAAAGCTGAAAGCCAAAGGCAGAGCTCCAGTTGGTCCTTCCACTCTCCTCAAGCCTCTGAAACCAACTGACTGTTTGTCAGGATTCTAAGGCTTAATTGCCAGAAGTTTTCAGTTAACTTTTGCAAGGGCAAAAGCCTTTATTCCATCTTTGCATTAAAGTCTAAAAGAATGAATATCCTTTGATCCAGCTATACCACTGCTAGGTTTGTACCCCAAAGAGATAATAAGGAAAAAGACTTGTACAAAAATATTTATAGCTGCTCTCTTTGTGGTGGCAAAAAATTGGAAAATGAGGGGGTGTCCATCAATTGGGAAATGGCTAAACAATTTGTGGTATCAATGGCGAAGGAATACTACTGTGATGAAAGGAATGAACTGGAGGATTTCTATGTCAACTGGAATAATCTCCAGGAATTGATACAGAGTGAAAGGAGCAGAACCAGGAAAACATTGTACACAGAGATGGATACACTTTGGTGCAATTGAACAAAATGGACTTCTGTACTAGTAGCAATGCAATGACCCAGCACAATTCAGAGGGACTTATGAGAAATAATGCTATCCACATACAGAGAAAGAAACTGTGGAAGCAGAATTTCAGAGGAAAAACATATGATTGATCACATGATTTGATGGGTACATGACTGGGGATGTGGGCTTTAAATGATCATTTTATTGCAAATCTGAATAACATGGAAATAAGTTTTAAACAATGATACATGTATAACATAGTGGAATTGCTTGCCAGTTTTGGGAGGGGGAAGGGATGAGGGGAAGGAAAGAACATGAATCATGTAATCATGGAAGGATATTTTTAATTAATTAATTAGAAAAATAAAATAAAATGGAGGCTAAGAAGAGTGGAACAATAAGTGGAAGAAGACACAAGTTAGGAAGCTACTTGTAGAATATTAGTAAAATCAGTCAAGAAGCATTTATTAAATTATTAATTTATTGATAATTAATTTATATGATAATTATAAATTATTGGTTATTATGAAAAGCAATGAGGATACAAAAGAAGTGTACAAATGTCCCTGTTATCAAGGAGCTAACAGTCTAATAGGTGAGACAGCATGTGAACTGCTATGTAAAGACAAGATAAATAGATGGATAGATAGAAAGATAGAGAAATAGATAGAAAGATAATGGAAGAGATATAGATGATAAATGGAAACAGACTCAGAGGGAAGGCACTAATATTAAGGAGGACAAGAAAAGGCCATCTGCAGAAAGTAAGACTTCAGTAGAATTGTGAAAGAAGCCAAGAAAGTTAGAAGACAAAGAGGAGTGTTCCAGGCATGGAGAACAGCCAGTGAGAATGCTCTTAGTCAGAAGATGGACTATCATATTTTACTTCCTTCATTTCAAAGAGGACCAATAGCATCACAGGGTAATGTCTTGATTTGCTCATGAATTAGATTTATGTTCACAAAATTGTTGCCTTACTCTCTTCCAATGATCAAAGTCCAGTGACAAGATGAAAGTCAGGACAATTGGCAATGGCCCAAGATGCAGTGGATGACCTTGGCATCTTCAATGTCTGATCAATGTCTAGCACTATACAGTGACTGCTTCAGCTGCCTTGCTGGCCAATGGAACCAATTGTTCTCATCTGCCCATTTTTCAAGGAGGAAGTCTTCACATGCTTGGGGTAAAGATCCCCCTAATTCACCAACAGGTTTGAGGTTCATATTTTACCTTCAACCTAGTTTAGTCTATCTGCTAAGAAAGTTTTACTGGGCTATGGCTACTGCACATACTTCTTAGAGTCACACATGAGAGTTGGGTGACAGGTAAACACCAAAGGTGGATAAGCAGCCCTGAAAAGAGTCTCATACCCCAGGTGCTTATCCTCCCTATACACCCCATACACCCCATGTGTATGTATCATGTTCAAGGAATAGCAAGGTCCTGAGTGTCCCTGGATAGCAAATTGTAGAAATCTCATCAATGTGCCATGAAACATATGTGATAAGATTTTTAATCCTATAGAGATTCTGCATTAATTTGGCTCATGAAATTTAAAGAATCTACCTTCTTAACTAGGGAAGCAGAAAAATATCTGATCACAATATTTGGAACATGAAAATACCTTATTTCCTCTAAATGACAAGATTCTGGGTTAAAACCTTTTGAGGACTTTTAAACATAACCTTCTGAAATCATGAAGGGTCAAACTGCCAGGTAGTCAAACAAATGGTTTCTGTCACAACAAGGAACAGATAAATAAAAATCTTATTATTGCCTCTGCAAGACCTATGAAGGAAAAATACATTTACTTCCAATTATCCAACAAGCATTTATCAAGTCCCTACTATATATCAGACACTATGCTTAGCAGGGGGATGCAAAGTAAAAATGTAGCTGTCTCTGCCTTCAAAGAATAACTTGAGAAATATTTGCTAGTAGAAGATTCATATTCTGAAAGATGCTGAGAAGCTTTAGTTGTCTAGTAAAACCTGTAAAATAAATATAACAACTCATGTTTATGTAATGCTTCAGGTTTTGCAAAGCTTTTTCCTTCTCCACAACAACCTTTCATAATTCAAAGTATTTTTATACTCATTTTCTAGACAAGGAAATTTAGGCATAGAATTTTGATGTGAGTTACCCTAGGCCAGTGATGGAGAACCTATGGCATGGGTGCCAAATATGGCACACAGGGTACTCTCTATGGGCACATGGCCTCCCTCCCTGCCATGAATTTGTCACTAGAAAGGCAGAGGGACTCAGGCAGGGGTGCTCTTCTCACCCTCTCCACCAAGCCTGATGGCATTTTTTCACAACTCCTACCTACTGCCTAGCAGCTCAATGGGAGTACACAGGGGATAAATTGGGCAACTCACAGGCAGCAGAGCTGGAGGGGAGCAGAGTACTTGGGCTATTCCCCTCCCCCTATCTACTCACTGAGGGCATTCCTCACTTCACCTGCCCCTCCACCCAGCAGCCCAATGGGAGTGATTTCTCCCTAAAATGTGTGGAGTAAGGGGGAAAGAAGGGGCAGGGTGTGCCCAGCACTTGGTGGGGGGAAGCGGCATAGCACTTGGTCTAGGGGGTGGGATGGAGGCAGTGTTGGACATTCTATTTCTAAAAGGTTCACCATCACTGCCCTAGGCCACACTGCTACCAGGTGCTGGAGCTGGGACTCAAATTTAGGTCTCTTAATTTTAAGCGCTTTCTTAATCTACACAATATTGTCTTTAGGAATTCTGTAAGATTAGCATAAGAAGTCTGTTAAAATCAATGACAAGCCATATACTCTCTTGCTAGGGCTGAGGTAGACAAAAAATATCCAGTCAAATTCAATGCAATATGCACTTATTAAGCACATATTATATACCAAGTGTTGTGCTTGGCATTGGAGATAAAAAGACAAAACATAAAAAACCCACACCTTTAAGGACTATACATTCAGTTAGGAGACCACAAAACCTAAAGAGGTGTATGTAGTGTGTATATGTGTGAGTGTGTATATTTGCACATATCTGTATTTGTATTATATATACAGAAAGTGAGAGACAGAGACAGAGACAGACAGACAGACAGACAGAGACAGAGACAGAGAGATGAGAGAGAGAGACAGAGAGAGAACTAAACTAATGACTAAAGAAACCAGCAAAAGTTTCCCAAAGGAGATGGAACATAAATTGAACTTGGGATTTTAAGAAATTAGAGTGCAATGAAAGTGAATTCCAAGTATAGGAGATAGGCAATACAATGTCTCAGGAGTGGGAGACAGAAGTCATTTTAGGCAATATTCCTGGTTGTCCCAGAAATTTTTTGTTGCCTGACAAGGAGGTGTGTTTGACTTTTCCCATTACTAGGTAGTAGAGAGGAAAGAGTTAACAGTCATATTCTGGATTGAAACCCCAGAGGTGAAGGGGTAGATCAGAACAGAGGAGTATAGGCTGTCTAGTTGTCTCAGGCAAGGAGCCAGAAAACTAGAACTGGAAACCCCACCCCCACCTCCCAGAAAAAGAAAAAAAAAAGTGGTTGAAGCACTATGATGAATCCATCATGAACCACAAAGGCATGGAATTTAGAACCAGGAAGACCTAGAGATTTTAGAGATGAAGGAAAATTTAAAAATCTAGGGAATTTGCTAAAGGTTATTAACGTAATGGGAGAGCTGGGTGGTACAGTGGATGGAGTGCTGGACCTGAAGTCAGGAAGACTCCTCTTCCTGAGCTCAAATTTGGCCTCAGACACTTACTAGCTGTGTGATCCTGGCAAGTCACTTAACTTTATTTGCCTTGGTTTCTTCATCTGTAAAATGAGCTGGAGAAGAAAAAGGGCAAAACACTTCAGTATCTTCACCAAGAAAATCCCAAATGGAGTCATGAAGAGTTGCACAAGACTGAAATGACAACAGCCTACCTAAGTGTCAGAGGGGTAATAGGAGCACTCTCATCTCACTCTCTTCTACTCCTTTCTCAGCTATTCCTATTGACTACATACATCAGCTCCTCTTTTTGGACTAGTTCAGGAGTTTTTTGCTTGTTGATCCCTGGGCTTATCTTTCTCTTTCGAAACCTACCTGACCACTGAAAGTCATAAACAAATTACAGTACTTAGCCTCCTGGACCTTACCAGCAGAGACAGCTTATGTACTTAAATTCAAAGATTTGTTTCAGTTTTCCTTCAATTTTGAAAAAAGGAAGGAATCTAGGAGATCATTGTATAGAAGAGAAAACAGGCATGAAGATATTAAGTATTTTATCAAATATTAACTCAGATAGTAATGGGGTCAGATTTTGAATTCAAGCCATCTGACTACAAATCTCAACATCTTTCTGGTACGCTTAATGGTCCTTCTTTCTTTGTGACCAATACTTTATCTAAATGTCCAGTTTTAGAAATAACTAACATCAAAACATCCCTGGTAGTTTTTAAGTATATAATAAATTAAAATTTAAAAAGAATGACAGTAGATGTCTATTATCCAGTTTCTTCAACTGGACTCTTTTGGTAAAGCTTTTCAAGAATTATTGTTTAAAAAATGCAAAGCAAACTTTAATGGAATTTTTTGCATAGGACTAATAAAATGATTGTCATTCAGCAAAAACAAAAAAACAAAAAAAACCCTATAGGTGGAATGATTTTTCTGTCTGGACATATTCCTAGAAACAGAGTCAGAAGGGACTCCAAAGGTCATCTTGTCCAATCCCCTTTCACATTGAGTCTGAAAGGAACCTATGAGATCAAATGTGCATCTTTGCATTAAGATTTTTTTCTTTCCTATACTTTTTATGTCTCCTTTGACCTTTTAAATACAGATATTTGAGAATGTAAAAAAAATTAAAAACATCTACTCTGTATTTCACAGTACGGTATCCTAAAGATACCAAGGGGGAAAATGGTGCCACAATGAGTTTATATCCTATTGGAGGGCTATAAAATGTCCCCAAACAGATATGATAGTGGATAGGGTAGAATGGAAACATAAGAGAGGCCTAGACAAAGCACTCTGGGGAAATTTGAAGAGAAAAAACATTAAGCTAAGGGTATTGACACTTGATTTCTTCTTTCTCTTTTATCTCATTTCCAGACACCTTGGAACCAAAGTGATGGATGTTTAATATTCTCTAATATACAAATTCAGGAACAGTCTTATAAGGGAAGATAATTGGAAGTGTATGTAAAATAAATCTATCCATTGTAAAAGTAAATTACACCTTGAACTTTCTAATCTAATTATGTGGTGAAACAGCTAGAGTTAGAACAAATCTCAGAGACCACCTAGTCTGTTATTTTAGATATGAAGAAATTTTGAAAATCCAGAGAATTTGTGACTTGCTAAAAGTTTTTCATGTAATGGGACAGTTAGGTGGTGCAGTGGATGGAGTGCTGGACCTGAAGTCAGGAAGACTCCTCTTCCTGAGTTAAAATCTGATTTCAGATACTTACCAGCTATGTGACTCTGGTAACCTTATTTGACTCAGTTTCTTCATCTGTAAAATGAATTGGAGAAGAAAAGGACAAACCACTTCTTTATCTTTGCCAAGAAAACCCCAAAAAGAGTCATAAAAAATTGGATAAGTCTGAAATGACTGAATAACAATCTACCTAAGTGTCAGAGGGATAATAGGAGCTCTCGCATCTCTCTTCCCCTACTCTCTCAACTAATTTTACAACTCCTCCAACAGGACCTTCCAAACTGAGATTATTGGTTTATTTTTCCAATTCAGACTAATTCTCATCCAAACAGAAAGCCTCCTGAGCAAAAAAGAGGTTATTTAGTACTCTTCCCATGTTATTATGTAATAATTCTGCTAACATTCCTATCTCTTCCCACCCCAACACACACCCGAAAGTAAAGAGAGGGAACAGAAAGAACTATTTCATATAGTTTTTTCCATCACCAAAAACCCTGAACAATTCAACCTAAAACATAATTCATCCTCGGAGTTTACCAAAGATACCATTTTTTCCAACATAGGAATTATGAAGATAATTGCTAAATCAAAGAATGATAAAACCTATCCCAAACCAAAATTGTACCTAGATGACTAACAGAACAGGGTGGTCCTACAGGGCCAACAGCAAGCTAAGATGCTCAGTGGAAGATCTTGGGATGGTCACCAGACATGGGACAATTTGCCAGGTTTGCACTTATTCTGTTGTGGCTTGCTTTCCATGGTGGGCCAGCAGCTGCTGGAAATCACTCTTCTTTCTCCTTAAATGAGACAGTTTGTCAACAGTTCAGATTCAAACTGCAAAATGTACTTAAAAGCATTCCACTCTGGTTTGCTGAAATATTCTATGACTTTTTTGGTTAGACTAGATGTGATTGGGGGTCTTGGGGTCTGATTGATCAGCCTTTTATGGACTAATAACTACTTCTTTAACAAAGTGCAGGAGAATTCAGGATCAGGCACCTAGTGCATTACTCATTTCAATTTTATACATATATATGTAAAATTATGTAAATAAATAAAATAAAATATATAAATATTTTAAAAATGTAAAATAAATCATGCAAATAAATGAAAATATGTAAAATATACATATATGTAAGAACATAGGATCAGTGTATTACTAGTGTATTGCTCACTTCAATTTTATATATATGTAAAATTATGTAAAAAATAAAATATGTAAACAAATAAAAGCATGTAAATATATATATACATATATGTGTAAGAATTCAGGACCAGACTCCTAGTGCATTACTCACTTCAATTATATATATATATATACATATATATATATATATATATATATAGAGAGAGAGAGAGAGAGAGAGAGAGAGACAGAGAGACAGAGAGAGAGACAGAGAGACAGAGAGAGACAGAGAGAGAGAGAGGACAGAGGAGCATTTTTATATATATTAATACATATGAGGGTAGAGGGTGTGTGTGTCTATGCATAAACACAATATATGTGTATATACTGTATATATACTAAGTAAACGATATGTATATGTTTGTGTATATATGTAGTTGTTCAGACATTTATGCTCTTGTGGCTATGTATTCAGTAGCTATTGTGTGCATACTTTATATACATTGAGAGTCAAATAAAAAGAGTTTAACATCCATCTGCCTTGACTTCTCTCAAGGGATTCTCTTCAAATGCTGGAAAGATTTTGATACTGAAGTTGAAAGGGGGTGCCACCTCCTACAGGCAGCTTTCCTTCAGTCTCATCCTCCCCAATCTCCTAGTTCTTGGTGCTTCCTCCCTCCTGAAGTTAGTTTGTCTCTACTTTCCATTTCTAAACACTCCATCTCCTTGGTGGAATTCATTAAGAATCTGGAGGATAAGACTTTTTTTTTTTTCATTTTGTCTTTGGTCTTTGTGTCCCCAGAGTCTAGTATGGTGTCTCACACAAAGTAAGTATTTGCAAATATTGATTGGATCGGATCGGATTGGATTGAATTGAATTGACCTAAAAAGGGGCTCATAGAAGAGAGAAAAAAGAGAAAGGAGGTATGTAGGAGGAAGTAACTTCTTTGTCAGCTTCAGAGAAACAAGCCCCTGCAGGAGGCGGTCTGGGGTGGCAGGCCCTGGGAAACATTTTCTCTTACCACTTCTTCCTGGTGGCCCCTGGAAGGAGAGGCATTCAGTTTTTCAGGTGTGCATTCCTCTGTGCAAAGGCGGCCACAAGAGGATTAAAGCCGAAGCACCTGGGACAGCCAGCCTGAGATCTCACTGACCTTGGCAGCATTAGATGATAATCTTTCCTAGTAAGGAATTCTTGTTCAGGGTCATGATTGCATTTAGTATAGCCCTTCTTTGCTTCAACTTCTATGCACCAGAGTGCCATCTCTCTCCTTTCTGCTTAAAAGCTATTTCCCCCATCATCTTGGCCCCAAAGCTCTCAAACTCCTCCCATGCTTACTAATCTCTCTGCTTATGGTATGTGCTGGAGACTGAAAACCAGTAATGTTTCCCCACCTGCTTGTCTTCAAAACAATTATACGCCTAGAAGCTCAGGAACAAAGCAATTAATAATGTTCTGAGATCATATTCCTTCCTATTCCCATGTCCTGGGTGATGAGTTGTTTCTTTGTCCGGTAAAGGAAAAGTGCTTCTTGAACAATAATTGGGAGAGAATTGAGAAAGAAGTGGGGAATTCATAAGCTCATAGAACTGGAGTTGGAAGAGGCCAAGTCCAACCCCTTCATTTTGCAGATAAGGAAACCAAGTCCCAGGGAGATTAAGTGACTTGCCAGTGGTCAGAAAGACAGTGTTTAGTGATAGGAATTGAACTCAGGTCCTTTGAAGCCTGAGTCACTGCTTTCTGAACTGGGCTAGTCTCATATCCCAGACCTCCTCTTGTCTAGCCACTCAACTCCTGATGATTGGCTCTCAGAATATCCCTTTTAACTCTGACAAATTCCTTTTGAAGGTATGGTGTTCATTCTTTAGCCTGTTCATAGGTTTTGGCTTATTTAATGAGTAATGGGAAACAAAGCTTTGGGATTTCATCAACATGGGGGACTCCCTTCAGTGAACTAAAGGAGGAAAATAATGACACCTTCCTCATAGGATTTTTGGGAAGATCAATTGAGATGATGTATATGAAGTAGATTTGTTCCATCATGTTCAACTTTTGGTGATGCCAAAGCCCATAGCACACCAGTACTGTCCATGGGGTTTTCTTGGCAAAGATTCTAAAGTAGTTTGCTATTTCCTACTACAGTATTACAAGCAAAAAGAATTTAAGTGACTTCCCCAGGGTCACCATAGCTAGCAAATGTCTGAGACTAGATTTGAACTCGAGTCTTCCTGACTCCAAGCCCAGGGAGCCACCTAGCTGCCTCTATGAAAGAATTTGCAAAACTTCCAGTGAACTGTAAAAAGAGAACTATTGCTATGCAGATTAACAACCAAGGAAGATTTTCTAGATGTTAGAATCATAGATTTAGAACTAAAAAGGATTTCAGAGGCCATTTCATACAACTTCCTCATTTTGCAGATGAGGAAACTGAGACACAGGGAGGTCATATGACTTTTTCAAGGTTATGCAGCTAGCAAAATAAATGGGATTCAACCACAAGTCTTCCTGACTTTGAGTAAAATACTTTACACTATTCCACAATAAATCTTTACTTCATGAATACATTTGGTTAGTACTTGGTCCATTGTCTCTCTGTCTCTGTCTCTGTTTCTCTGTCTCTCTCTCTTTCCATATATATCTCAATATCATATTTACCTCGGATCAAAATTTCTGAAGGGAGCGAGGGCTAGTCTGTTACCTCACCTTATTAACAGCAACAGCAGTGGTTATGGCAGCAGCAGCAGAAGCAGTAACATCGGTAGTTGTCATAACTTACATTTCCATAACACTTTATACTTTCCAAAGTGCTTTCCCATATATTACCTCATTTGATCTCACAATAAAACATCTTAACAAAACCCTTTTTGATGATGATGCATCTTTGATGCTAATATTGTATATTCTGTCATCTTCCACTGGTGGATTCTATTTCTACTGAATATTTATTCATGATGGTGGTGGTGGCAGAATTAATCATTTTGTGAACATGAGATGTAGTCTATTCCAATATTGCTTATTTTCAACAAGAAGCTTCTAATTTTATGTGACGTGATAGATGGCACATCTCCCTTAAATACATTTATAATTTTTTCTCTAGAATTTCTCTTTTGAATTTATTTACCAAGCTAGAGGCTTGACTGAATAATGTGTACAGGAATCTTTCTTATATTTTATGTTTGGGTGAAGAAATCTGCAAGAGAAAGCACTAAAGTTTCTTGTATTTTTTGTTTCTTATAACAATTTCTTGCATTTTCAAAGAAGACACTTATTCTGGATGATATCTGATATAATAGGAAAAGTGAAGGTTATATTTGAAAATGTTATTTCGAAAGTCATGGTGTGGGTTATAAAAGTTAAAGTGATTTATAAGGTCTTAACTATGTTGTAAATCCTTCAGCACATTTTCAAAGTCTTCTCAGTGCCTGATCAGACTAAAAGAATAAAAACTATATTATCTGTTCAGGAAGCAAGGATGGCATGGGATGGAGCAAAGTGAACACCACAGCCCCCTGGTGGATGCTGGAGCAATCCAGGGAAGTGGTGATGATCACAGGTGCATTCATCTTTCCTATTAATTACTATTAAAATTAAAAAAAATTAATTTCCAGGGGTGCTAAGTAATATTTTTTTCTGGGAAGGGGGCTGTAGGCCAAAAAAGTTTGGGAACCACTGGGATGGAGGGTCAGCTAATACAGTGACCCAATGATGGGCAGTTTGCCCCTTTCTTCTAGGAGGGGTGTCTTAATATGGGATAATGTGTTCAAGGAGAAAATTAGAAACTGAAAGGAAGGACTTTTTGGAGGCCCCACATAAACTCATCAGAATGAAGACCTCAAGAGAGAAGAAATGTTGCATTAAACTGTCTTGGTCAGAGATAGTGGTGAAAAACTGAGGCATCACCATGGTCAAACTTGGGCAGTCTTACAACTCCTTTCTCTTTCTCCTCATTTCTAAAACATGGATATTTTGGGAACTCAGAAAAGCAAAATTTCTACTCTTAAGCATCCTGTCTCAATTCTGAAATCCTATAGGAATTGGGTCAAAAAAGAGCGTGGAAAATGTATACTCTTTCATCTAGAAAAGGAGACATTGCATAGGACAGTTTCCAGATTTAGACTAAACCAGACAGTTGTATTTCTCTTTCTAGGGGAAAGCAGACGATCCTCTATGTATCTCCCATGAACTTCGAGTCTGCTTTGTTTTTGAATGATCCCACTGGACTATCATCATCTATAGTCACAATAAAATTATATGAGCCAATATCACCTAGTCTCTGCTGTATCTTTAGCTGTGCAGCCAAGAATCTGCCCATGAATGCTTACTAAGGAATAATGATATAATGATATCACCAGGGCTAAGATGGTTTTCCTGTGTCCCTTTGAGGTAGCAGAAGCTTAGGATATCTGGGACATCAGGGCAGAGAATTACAAAAAAGCTGTTACTAATCCATTAATAGTCCTAAAGAGAACCTATAACCCTCTAGCAAAACCAACCATGATTGAAATAAGAATGACTTACTCTTTCCTCCACTGCTACCCATCCTGAACATGGAGTCAATTCCATGTCCAGAAGGATTTCCAATTTCTATGTTCTCTTGGACTTAAGAATAGTTATCCATCAGAATAAGTGTCAGCTGGCATTAAACAGTCAAGCCTTCCCAAATCCTACTTATAGTTATGCACTGAAATATTGCAGAATTCTTTTGGATCGCTAATCAGCAGAAAACTTAGAAATAATGCAGCATATACTGAATTTCCACAATTCTATCATGTCTATTAGCCAACACTTCTGAATCCCACAGAATATTGATAATTGGTGTCCTTGATGACTCTGAGCTCTAATAAATCTTGAAGTACTGTCTGAATAACTGAACACAGCTTACATTAAATTTTGCTATGAAGAGGTAGTGAGGAATAGTGACAATGATAATAATATTCTCATTTTTCTAAGATATTTCTCAGGAGAGAAAAATGGCTTCCACAACTAGTCAACCAATTTATTGAAAGCTTGCTGTGTTCTAGATATTGTACTAAACCCTGGGAATATGTAGAAAAAGTGAAAATGGACCCTGCCTTCAAGAAGCTTCCATTCTAATATGGGAGGCAATGTGTAAAAAAAGCATATACAGGATATAAAGAATAGTTGGAAAGTAACTTTTGAGGGGAAGGCATTGGTAGCTGGAGGGTACAGGAAAGGCCTCCTGCCTAAGACAGTACAGCAGTTGAGTTATGAAGGAATTCCAGGAGTAGTAGAGTTCAAGTATTTTGATGATAAGGATTTTAGATGAAGTGCTGAAAACTCAATGCATAGCAGCAAATGACCCATCTAGGACTTACCCCAGGCTTTTTGATACTAAATCCAAGGCTCTTTCCACTATACTAAGCCACCTCTACTCTAACTGGATTTGGAATTGGTAGTTTTCATTTTGAGATTAACAATACTGATAATAATAATAATTAACATTTATATAGTGCTCACCATGTGCCAGGTATTAATATGTACTTTATCATTACTGTCTCATTTGATTCTCACAACAACCCTTGTTGGGAGTTGCTGTTATTATTCCCATTTTACAGTTAAGGACACTGAGACAGACAGAGGTTGTGACTTCCCTAGGATTGTACAGCTAGTGTTTGAGACTGGATTTGAACTCAGGTCTTCCCAACTCCCAGATCCAGCATCTACTGTGTCACCTAGCTGTCCTAATATCTACCTACTATCTATCACTTAGTGTTTTGGGGAAAGTATTTTGTAAAATAGGAAGCATTTTATTAAGGAGAGAGATTGAATGCATGATTTTGATTTTATTGATATAGAGAACTACTTCTGTCAATTCTATTCTTTTTAATTAAAAAAATCCATTTTGGATTACTAATGACAAGTATGTGTCTTTACTGGACTTGAATCCCCATCTTGCTGACTTTGAAAGAAACTCTTTACCAATATGCCAGAGCTACCTCTCTATGCCTTATAGCTTTCCATATTTAGTCTTCATAGGTTGTCATGGAAGGAACTCAGCTGGTCTCTCAAATCTATGCTTTCTTTTATTACATTGTTTTTGGTTTTGTTCTGTTTTTCTGTACACCTTTGGAATGGGCTCCCTCAGGAGCTAGTAGACTCCTCAGCTTCTCATTGAACACCTGAAAGTCTGCCTGGATGACCATTTTTCCAGGCCAAAGCTAACATCATTGGCAACAACCATTATTGAGAAAGAAGATGAAATTGTCGCCAATTCATCAATCTGACAGGGAGAGTAATGACAAGAGACTTAGTGTGGTATGCAATTATTATTATTGAAGGAAGAATAGGGGTTTTTTTGGACTAGCTTTCAAATTGCTGAACTAAATCAGCTTTGTACAAAGTACAGTCTCTACAGGAGCAACTGTTTTGGGCAGATCGCTCTATTGTAGATACTCACATTCTGTTGATCACTCCCTCAAAAATGATCCCAAAATTCATGATGCCAACCACTGCACTCTGAAAGCATTTATCCAGATCTTTAAGGAAAACTCCGTTGGGGTCAATAGAGGATGATACTACCTAATTATAACCATTGTATATCAAATGGCTTAATTTCCTTCAGCATGATGTTTAAACCCTATAAAAACATGCTTTATCTAAATTACATATTTGTCATTGTTCAGTTGCTTTTAGCTGTGTCCAACTCTTTGTAATCCCAATTTGGGGATTTCTCCACAAAGATACGGGAGTGGTTTGTCATTTCCTTCTCCAGCTCATTTTATGGATAAGGCAATCGAGGCAAAGAATAAAGTGTTTTGCCTGGGTCACACAGCTAATAAGTGTCAGAAGCCAGATTTAAACTCAGGAAGATGAGTCTTTCTGATTCCACTGTTCCACCTAGCTACCCAAATTACAGATGCATGCATGTATGCAATATAAATTACTAACATAAGAATTTTTGATAGAACTTTTTGTTGCATTACCACTGCAGAGGCATTTGCATTTTAACAAAAGACTGGTATATATATATATGTATATATATTTATATATGCACATATATATATATTCCCTAAAAGTAGAATTTTAGCTATCCAGCATTAAAAAGTTCAAACACTGTTTTATTCTCTAGCATATTTTGATGGCATCTTTCTAATTTAACATTGTCCAGATTTAGGCTTATAATCTGTTGTACTCTTAATACCTCACACTGAACTATGATAAATCTCTGACTTATTCAATCAGGTGAGACATAACCCCAAACTTTAATATTTATAAAGATTTTTTAAATTCAGTGATTTTTGGAACAATAATTATCATGTTATCATTCATTAATGACATATGGCATATGGCAGATAGGATGATAGGCTTGAAGAGCTAGGCTCAAATTCTGCCTCTGACTCTTATGAGCTCTCTGACTCTTGGCAAGTCATTTTTGCTTTTCTGTGTCTCAGGTTGAGACTTACCCAATGAGTCATAGAAGTAGTTAGGTAATATAGAGCATAGAGATCTAAGACTATAATCAGGAAGAACTGAATTCTAATTTAGTTGTAGACACTTACTGGTTTTGTGACCCTGAGCAAATCACTTACCCTCTGCCTGTAAAATAGATAATAAGATAATAATTTCACCTGTTTCACAGGGTCATTGGGGGGTTTCAAATGAGATCGTATCTGTAGGATGCTTCCCACAGTACCTGACATATAGTAAATATGTCAATATTTATTCCTTTTCCTCATAGAATTACGTTATTAATTAATTAATAATTGTAACAATTATCAGTGTATCAGTGGAGGATGTTCTTGTTATGAAAATTAGTTTTTCTCCCAATTTGATCTTCATTTCAAAATTAAAAAATGTAAAACATTAATGAATTGATTCTGGAAAACAAAGACAGCTGAAAATAAGCTAAATGTTGTCATTCTATAATGACGATTGGTTATTCAATGAAATTTTTAATTTTATATTTTGAAAAATGTAGCACATATCTATACTCAAAAGTCTGAAATTCCCTGAGATTTTTCTCAAAGTGTATTCCCTCCAAATAATTTTGACTTAAGTTTTCTCTTCTTTAATCTCTTCAACAGATATCCTCATATGATATGATCTCCAGTCCTCCCCCAATCCTGGTCACTCTTCTCTCTTGTTACAGTTTGTTAACATCCTTCCTAAAATGTGACTCCCCCAGGATTGAATACCATGTTCTGCAGATTGTCCTTCTCTGGCTTAGGCCAGGCTGACTTCTTCAGAAAAAATGAAGTAAAGGAGAAGACTGGGGAGGAAGGGGACATTTTATTTCAAATGAAGAGTCTATTCCGAAAACTGTTTTCCATTATAAGACTGTAGGGCAAGTTACAAAGGAAGTGAAGAAAAAAAGGGAAGGAGGGGGGAAGAAAAGGATAAAGGGAGGGAAGAAGGAAAGAAGAGAACAAGGGAGGAAGGAATAGAGGAAGGAAAGGAGGAAAAGAAGGAGGAAGAGAGGGAAGAAAAAAGAAGGAAGGAGGGAAAGGAAGGAGAAGGGGATGTAGGGAGGGAGGGAGGAAGGAGGAAAGAAAGGAAGGAGGAAGTAAGGGAGGAGGCTTTAGAATTCAAGAAAACTGGTTCTCATCTAAGTGTTGTTACTTCTGCACAGTATCTTTATGGTCTGCCCCATTTTTTCTAATGGTTAACTCCTAAGAGACAACGACTGTGCTATAAATCTTCATATCCCTTAGAGTCTATACAGTTGCATATAGTAGATGATCACGAAATATCTGGTAAATGAATTTTAATAGAGCATAATGCCACACAACTATAACTAACCCAGATGGAGGTTAAGAACAACATAAGGAAAAGGATTTCAATTTTTTTTTCTATACAATTACTTTAGGTTCCAAATATGATAATCATTATCTTATAAAGTCAAAAAAGCAATGAATACTTTACTGGCATTATTTCCATGATGTTTTCTCATGCAAAGGGGAAAAACCTTTTTTGAAAGGTTTCAAAAACACCAGTGACAGGAGAGAATGTCATAGGTAATAAACACTACTTCTCACCATGGCCATACTGAGATTATTATTGAAGCAAAGCCAAGAAGAAAGATAAATGAAAGTAAACTTAAAAAAAAAAAGGTATTTTTAAAGGCATTGTTTGAGTCTGAGTCACACTAAAAACTTAAGGAAACTTACAGTACTGAATATCTTTAAAATAATGAGAGTAGTTGAGAATTTGTTTTCGTTTTTGTTTTTTTCTGAGCCTATAAGCAATTATTTAGACTGTTTCAGATAATTGCCAAAATTAGGTAAGTGGATGCATTATATGATCGTTCAATTCTTTCTAGCTCTAAAATACCATGAGCACATAAGTCTAGATAAAATAATTTGCATCTAATGTATATTTAAAAACATAGAAAACAGTATAAACCCAAATTTAGACTCATGGACATTGTGAAAAAGATAGACTGAAGGTGAAATAAATGACAGGCATCCTCAGAAATGAGAAGTGTTCTGCTAAAAATTCATATGAAACTCCAAATTAAACTGCAGAAGTGCTTTCTCCCATCGATTGGCATAATTTTAGGTTAATTCTTTAATTATTTTATTTCCCTTAATTTCACTATGCACACCCTCCATAGGATTTCCTAAAACTTAATGCGCTCTCTTCCTTCTCCTAATATTGACTACTTTTGTGTTCATGCTCATCCACACATATGTTGTTTCTATTCTCCCTTTAATCAAATTAGTCTTGAAGACTTCTTAAACCAAGGTGTTAAAATGAGTTTATCATCTTTCTCCATAAAACCCTCCTCTCCCTTATTACTTATAGAGGGCACCATTATTCTCTCAGTCTCTCATTCCTGATCTAGGCATCACCCTCCACTCCTTGCTCTTTCACATTTTTATTGTTCAATCATGTTCAACTCTTCATGATTCCAGTTGGGGCTTTCTTGAAAAACAAACCGGAATGGTTTGGTGTTTCCTTCTCCAGCTGATTTTACAGAGGAAAAGACTGAGGCAAACAGGGCTAAGTGACTTTAAGGTCACACAGCTAGTAAGCCTGACTCCAGGCACAGCACTCTACCTATTGTGCCATCTAGCTGCCCTCTTTTGCCCTTCCCATATCCAACGGCCAATTCCTATCAATTCTACTTTCATAAGAGCTCTCATATGTGCTTCCTTTTCTCCTTGTTGCTATCGGGGTCCAGACTCTCATTACTTCCTACTTGGAGTATCACAATAATCCATTGTCATAAACCCCTCTCCATTCCAGCCCATCCCAGCTGTCATCTGTCAAACTAATCTTCCTAAAGGGCAGATCTCAACATATCAAACTATACAATAAAACTCCATATTTGTGACTCCATATTATAACTTAGGATTAATTATAAAACTTCTGTTTGGATTTTAAAGATGTTTGTAAAGTAGCCCTCCCTATTTTCTGCTTGCTTACTATTGGTTAAGAACCCCTTATTCCCCTCCAATACTCCATGATTCAGTGACATCAGCTTCCTTTTTGTTCCTCCGAGATCTGGACATTTTCACAGACTGTCTCATGGAGCTAGAACACTGTCCTTCCTCATCTTTGCCTCTTGGCTTTGCTGGATTCCTTCAAGTCTCAGATTAAGTCCCAACTTCTACAAGAACATTTTTTTCAATACTCTTTAATCTTAATAACTATCCTCCAATGCTATCTCTAGCAAGCATTTACAGTAAATGATACTGTTGATCATTTGTACATGGTTATGCATTGACAACTTCTTGAGAGCCAGGGCTGATTTTTGTATTTCTTTGTCTCCCAGCATTTAGCACGGTGCTTGGTACATAATAGGTATTTAAAAAATATTTTTACTTAGATATTTTCCTTGAAGGCAGGGATAATTTTCATATCTTTATTTTATATTTTCATATCTTTATTATTTCTGTATCATATCTTTATATTTCTAGGGAGCCATAGAATAACTTTCTCATTGTAGGCATCGAAATGATGTCTATTGAGCAGAATTCTCAAATTCATCTCTTTGAATATTTAAATCTTTGAAAGAAACCACACACAGCGGTCCTTGGATTCAAGTCCATCAGCTCGAGACAAATAATTCTACTTCTTCAATTGTTGTATTAGCTTTGGGAGCAGTTAATATGTACTAATGATGTCTAGAGTATGCTATACAAGTAAGACAGAAGACATACATTTCAATAACATGGAAATACAACATATTAGTTTGTATTTTTTAGAGACTGACTAAAGCTATTAGTGACTTTAAAAGGTTTCACATATTTTTCTGAGTCCTTAATGTCTTTGTGGAACTTATAAAGACTTCAGTTAAAATAAGATAAAAAACTTTATAATATGTTATAATATAATAATATTAAATGTATTAATATTAGAATAAAATAATCAGTTCAAATACTGTGTTTTATATACTTAGTTGCATAAGTATTTAAAAATATAAAACATGATATAACAATAGCACAGAATTTTCAGAAACAGAAAAAAATGTTTATGATGACTTTAAGAAAACTTGGAACAAATAAGCACCTTCATGATAAAGACAACAACTGTGATCTAAAGTCAACTAGGAATATTTTTTCTCCCATTGAAACAAACCGGTGTTGAAGAAGTTAAATTGTTCAAGGTTAACCAGCCTAATCTGAAAGAGAGGAAGTTTACCCTTCATTTCCCCACAGATTCTCTTTAATTTTGAAGTCACATTGACAGGTGGCCTCATCACTCAGGGCATTACAGACCACCTTGAAGATATCAGCACCAGTGGCCTTTGAAGTCAGAATAATCAACAAGCCATTTGATCCTCTATCAGAAGCAATGGCCCCACAGAAAAGGGCAGCTCTCAGGTAGACTGATTGTCTATCAAATGGGGAAAACTTGATATGGTTTACTGGAGTAAACTCGTAGCCCTCTAATGGGACAATATAGTAGAGAGCAATTTGCATTATAAGCAGATTTTCACTTAACAAGAGATTGCCGATATTTTCCATTTAATCCCTCATTGAAACTTGCCCTTGAAGATTTTCATCAAAGGATGGAATGGCTAAGTATGTGTGTATGTGTAAAAAATTAATTTGCTTTCCTAATAGGAAAATTAGGTTGTGCTTTATGGGCAGTTAAAACATTTTATGAACTGCAAATGATGTGATCAATGTTTGCTTCATAAAAGCCACAGATGGTCCAAATAGAGCAATAAGATTATTTTTCCTCTAAGATATATGAAGGACAACGGGGGAATGATGTCTTTACAGGAAGTAGAATTTTTTCCCCCGTACAGAATAATTTCTTAATCCCAAACTTTCTTCCTTATTTAATGATTACTGTTAAATACCTACTCATTAAACCTGAGAGACCCCCCCCCCAAAAAAAAAGACCCATTTTTTTTTCAATTGACTTCTAATACATAGCAGGGATGTACACTTAGTGCACTGGTTAAAAGCCCACAAATCTTCCTTTTTTGAGTTCTTTCTATCCTTTGCAGAAAGCAAGCCCCATATCTCAGGGCCAGAGTTAGAGAGTTTGTGTTCATGCACTATATTCAAGAGGGACAAGAGCAACATTTATGTGACCATCAATGTGTGATTTCCATGTTAAGTGAATGTTATGCAAATACTAGAAAGGAAGTACTTTTCTCCTTAAATGGCCCTGCTTTTCTCAAGCCTAATTATACATGTCACGAGTAAAATGTGAATATAGTTTCTTCACCATGAATCAGTTATTTGATGTGCTTCCCATGGCCTGGGGTCTTAGGACACTTCTTTATTTCCACATTTCCAGGTGTGTCAAACCTTGCAGTGTGTATGTATGGGGAGTGGGGGTGAGGTTCACACCGAATCCATGACAGAGGACAGTTCCCATGATTTATTGGATACCGGGGAAACAATATTGTGGCTGTTACCTGCACTCCATCTCTCATGATCCTCTGACAGCTGAGGCCTTGAGCCTGACTGCCCCCCGGTCATCTCTTCAAGTAGTAACTTTGACACTGAGAGCAAATGGAAGGGGGAAAGAGGAGGGGGAGGAAGTGTGGAGAGAAAGAGGGAAAGCTTCTGAGGACTGATTGTAGATAGGTTTCCTAGGAGAGGAGGTTAATCTGACTTTTCATTTTTGTTTGGGTGATTTTTCTTGATAATCCACTCCTTCAAAAATCTAACCCTTGTGTGTGCAAAGCAAAAGATGTGAAATTTTTATCACAGGAAAAGAGATAAAAGCAAAACAGGGAGGTAAGGAGGAAGTCAGCTTAGTCTTTCCCTTCCCTGTCTGGGCAAATAACAGAAAGAGGGGCAAGTATAGAGAGGGGCATCAATAGTTGGTAAGTCCTACCATGCAGAAAACGATTTTATCTAGTTTTATTTCTTCTCTTTTACCCCTAAGCAATGATTGTTCCATGTGTAAGTAGAATTGAAACAGGTGTCTACCATACTGTACTTAGAGTTCTGGAAAGAACTCAATGCCTACTTTCTCTTCCAGCCCAAAGCTCTCTTCTAACAAACTGTTTTGGGGTCTAAAATTCAAATAACCTTCCTTTCTTCTCCTATTTATTCCTTCGGTGTTTATTAACAGATTAACACTGCACAGCATCAAACCAATTAGACTTGTAATTATTCAAGTTGATTTCCATTCATAAAAGATCATAACAATTTTTAGTCATTTCCTCTAAGTTCTCATTAATCTTCCTAGTTTTCTATTCATATACCTTATTTTATAGTAGTGATGAATGAATACTCCATTCTTATGGTTCTACTTTTTTCTTGCTTGCTTTGCATTATAAAATCTAACCATCCTCCATAACCTTTGGATATTAGGAAATTGCTATCTTCAGGAGCCCGCTGACTAAATGATCTCAGATATTCCTTTCAGAGCTGACATTTCTTCATTCTATGGAAATAGAATATCTTATAACCTTTGCAGTAGTACTTTTTTGATTCAGAGAGAATGTTGAATTATTTCACTACTATAGCAGACAGGATCCCTACTGTCATGCCCTAAGGAGGGTGACTCTGGTAATATTTGAGGTTGGCAGAGGTGAGAGAGATGTCAAAGTACTAGTAAGAGGGCACACATTCCTAACAAGTGAGAAGGATATGGAAAAAAGAGGTCAAAGGAGATCCCAAAGCACATTCTCTCTCTCTCTCTCTCTCTCTCTCTCTCTCTCTCTCTCTCTCTCTCTCTCTCTCTCTCTCGTGTGTGTGTCTGTGTGTGTGTGTGTGTGTGTGTGTGTGTGTGTAATATTGCTTAGAGGTGACACCAATATTTAACCATATTTACATAGAGAACACAGCATTGCTATTTCTACTCTTCCTCTCTTCTTCCCTGATGTTGATAGAGATAGAGTGGAAAGCTAAATGGGATTTCAAAGATCTCACTCTCTGGCACTCTGGTACTCTAAAGATTACCCGGGGGTTAACTAATATGTAAATTTCAACAGTGCCACTCAATTGCTGGTCATTTTTAACCAGAAGCTTTCTGACCCAAGTTCCATTTGAGCTTTATAGCAGTTGATTAAACTGAAGACTTCAAAAACATTTTTGATCAGGTGTGGAGCAGATGTGATCCTACAAAGATTTAGCTAACATTTTCCAAGGTATTTTCAACAGTCACTGTCTTTTAGTGAAAGTCTAAAACTATGAGCTCACTCTTTGCTTCATGTCTCATTCATATTCCTCCTCCCAGCCTTCTCCCTCTTGCTTTCTAGCATTCTTTTGTGTGTTTTCTTCCTCTATTAGATTGGAAACTCCTTGAGGGCAGGGATTATCAGTTCTTGTATTTGTGTCCAGCACTCAGCACAGTGCTGGGTACATAATAGACATTTAATAAATATTTATTGATGGACTGATTTTTTCTGACACAAACAATGGTTGACAGAACTTGGGAAGCTTAAATCACTTAGTATAGGTATATTTTGCTTTCATTTTGAGTCTAATTTTATATACTGTTCTTCCAGAAAAAAAAGGAATGCCAAATATCAATCGCACTTCTAATAAGGCATAAAAAACTCACTTTTAAGGAAACTAATAAGATTTTAATAAAAATAAATAAATAAAGGGGAAGAAGAACCCTCACTCCATACTCCCCCCATTGTAGATTTTAAGCTGAGGAAGGATAGTTATTAAGGTGAGGAAGGAGGTTTATTCCATTGCTGGTAGCTGTCAGCACAAGCTCTAAAATGTTACAACTAGAAGTAACCTTAGAGATCAATGAATACAACTCTTATTTTATAGAAGTATTATTGTATCATAAGTTTCTTAAAGGCAGGTCCTGAATCTGCTTTGCCCTCTAAAGAGCAGAAGCCTTGTGATGACTTTAATCTCTGTTGCACCCAAGCTGAAGTTTTGCTGATCTTGGGTCATTGAATGCTCAATGATATATTTACTTACAATTATTTTGCAAAATAGAAGGCAGGATTGGACAAGGGAATTATATATGGTCCAAGTTCCTTCCACAGCTAGTTTTCTTATCTCATGATATTTTCCATGGGACTATTGATAGAGTGATGAGTTCTTCAAACTCGAATATGACTTGTCCTTTCAGACCTGTTTTCTCTTATGTCAGAAGAAGGGCTATTGATATGTGATCACTGAAGTCTGCAATTCTAAGGGGTTCCTTACAACTCACTAAAAAGGAAGTTGTCAGAACCTAGAGCAGTAGGTGGAGGGTGGGTGGCTTGTACTCCTCTGTGAGCCCTTTTATTTCCAGCTCCCCTCTCACCCCAGTGAAACAGACCATCTCTGCCTAACCGTCATGTTGTTTTCTGCATGTATAAAGGTATTAAAAATTTACCTGATGGGGACAGCTAGATGACTCAGTGGATACAAAGCCAGGCCAGGAGATGGGAGAGTTCCCGGGTTCAAATCTGGCCTCAGATACTTCCTATCCATATGACTCTGGGCAAATCACTTAACCCCAATTGCCTTATCTTTACTACTCTTCTGCCTTAGAACCAATACGTAGTATTAATTCTAAGAAGGCAAGAATTTTTTAAAAAATGTAATCCATTTGGAGACAATCTGCAACAGGAATACTTAACTTTTTTTTTAATAGACTCTTTAAGAAGTATGAGAGAACCCATGGACCACTGTACAGAATAATGATCTTAAATATACAACACAAAATATAGAATATAATATAAGCCAATTATATTGAAATCATTATTGTTTTGTTTTTAAACAATTTCACAGATTTTCAGTTAAATTCTATAGGGCTGAGGGGAGGTTAAACTAATTAGAAATGAAGGAGATAATCTTTACCTGAAAAGACAACCATTTGATTCACGATTGGTAATATATTTGAATTTGATCAGAATTCAGAAAGAAGGAGAAAATAATGAGATAGGGACCTTTCCCTTTATAAAATTTACATTGTATTCTGTTTTGCTCTTTTTAGTTATTTTTGTTGTTTCTGAAAAGTAGAAACAAATATTCAACATTTTTTTAATAGACAGCTATGTGGCATAGTGGATAGGGTATTGTGTCTTGTTATAAGGAAATCATAGAGAGGAAGCAGGAAGGGCCAAAGCAAGGGCAGAGTGAGAATTCCAGAACCCTAGAGACACTGACTCTGGTGGGACAGTTGGCCGTACTTTGGCTCTCTGGAGAAAGATCCTGTCTGTGTTTGTGGACTTATTCTTCAAGTCTGTTACCTTTTGGGGAAGTGGCTGAGTTTGGGTTAAACTCCACGGGTGGACCGTGTGAGTAAAATCCTTACTCCCCTTCTTATTGGATCTATTACCTGCTGCTGTGATTATCTACTGGGTTCCTGCCAGCCACAGAGGACAGCTGTTTGTGAGATATCTCCCATTGACACAGTGGATCTATGTACCTTCTAGCTTCCCTTACTTTGAATAGCAGCAAAGGGGTAGGGGGGGATTCTGGTTAGGTCAGGTAGCTGGGATCTTTAGGTAGAGATTTCAGTGTAATAACATCTATCTGTTGGACTTTGGTGGGAGGAATTAGTTATAATACCAATTAGATCATCCCAATTCCCTTCCCCTACCTGTCCTTAGTTAAATAAATCCCGATTTATGTAGAGTGGTAATTTGTCAGTTTCTCTCTGAAACCCTTCCCAACCTAATAACTTCCAATTACTGGTCCAAAGGTCTTTACCTTCAAGAATCTAGAAAACCACCTAAACCATATCTACTATACCTACATTATTTATTTTTTTATTTTAATCTGGAATCAAAAAGACAAATTCAAATCCAGTCTTAGATACTAATTAGCCGTAACCATAGGCAAGTCACTTAACCTGTTTGCCTCAATTTTCTTATCTGTAAAATATGGATAATAAAAGCACCTACCTCCTAGGACTGTGAGGATCAAATGAGATAATAATTTTAAAGTGCTTAGCAAAGTGCCTGGCACATAGTAGATGCTATGTAAATCCTAGCTATCATCAACATTATTATTATTACTTTTAGGTGGCACATTCATCTCACATTCAAGATGAATTATATATGCATTTTAACCCACTCTTGAATATGCTTGCTACATAAGAAATTGGAAATGACTCAAAAGCAAACCAAGACCAGAGAAGCAGCTGGACTCAACCAAGAGCTCACAAAGAATAGGTCCGTGCTAGAGGTGACACAGGGCGTGATTCTCAAGGTATCTGAAAAACAGAAAGATAAACAAGCAATAAAAAACCCTCAAAGCTCATTAATTATTCCACCAAAATAGTATGTATGGAGAATATCAATAATTATTAAGCTATTTGACTACTTTCACATGTATATATAATATCTCTGAAAAGAAAAATATTACATATATGCATTTAAAAATTTAAAAATAGAAATATCTGCCCCTAAATTGAAGGTTATCATTGATGAAGATATGAGAAGGGGACACAAATATTCTACAATAAATCAAATGAAAGAATGATTGAAAGAATAAGAAAAGCCTTTACTAAACATTTATTATTTGTCAGACACTGTGCTAGACATTGAGGATGCAAATAGAAAAGCGAGACAATCCCCCCCTTTCAAGAAGCTCACATACTAATATCAAAAGACACACATAAGAAAGGCTGAGATATAGGGGATATATATATATATATATGTATATATATATATGTGTGTGTGTGTATATATATATATATATATATATAT
>NC_058130.1:495624094-495666040 GCF_016433145.1 Gracilinanus agilis | reverse complement strand
TTTTTTTTTTTTTAATTTTAAACCCTTAACTTCTGTGTATTGACTTATAGGTGGAAGATTGGTGAGGGTAGGCAATGGGGGTCAAGTGACTTGCCCAGGTTCACACAGCTGGGAAGTGTCTGAGGCTGGATTTGAACCTAGGACCTCCCATCTCTAGGCCTGGCTCTCCAATCCACTGAGCTACCCAGCTGCCCCCAGTACCATATTGTTTTGATGGTTCTTTATAAGACAGTTTAAGATCTGGTACTCTTGTGTATGGCTAGGTTAGTTTTCATGCCATGGACATATTCTGCTCTTGAGAATATACACTATCACTACTAACTTGATAGAACTTGTCAGAACTTGGGGTCTAAAGAAATAAGTAATTCTTAATTTGTTATTATATGCCAAGCCAAAGGCAACATGACGTGATAGATATGATGCCAGTCTTAAAGTCAAAACTGAAGATTATTCTCATTTTATCCTCTGTGTGTGCGTATATGTGCATGTTTACACAAGAGCATGCTTGTATACATATACATAAATTATGTATGCAGGATAAACCACAGATAATCTGTATGTATGTGGGTACATATATATGTGTGTGAATATATATATATATATATATATATATATGTATATATTTGTTGTTTGTTTGCACATACTTCTTAGCAAATTATTTCCCCTCTAGCCTATGAATTTTTTGAGACAAAGGATTGTTTCTGACCTTAAAAAAAAAAAATTCCTACTGCTATCACAGTGTCTGGCCCATAAAAGGTGCTTAAGAAATGTTCATTGACTTGATTTGAATTCAAGTCTTTCACCTGATACATACTAGTATAACAATGTGGATTGAATTTTGCAAAGGAGAGCAGGCAATTGGAGTTGAAGCTGGCCTCATGGAACCTAAAGGAAGTTCTATTTGGGAGGGGCCAGTGAAGGAGGAGTTTGGTGAAGATTCTGAAGATTCTAAACTGCTAACTGAGAACTGCCACTTACCAGAGAAGACATTCAAGCTCTCTGGTGGGCTAGGGATGTATGGTTGTGGGTGGCCAGGAGGATCTGGATAGGAATTTAGCTCTTCTGAACCCAAAATTCAGGGACAATCTGGAGATTTCAACAGCAAAACCTTTCTACTGATTTCATTGCCAACAGAAGAAGATACTGAAAAAACTGTGCTCCATAATTGGCCTTAGTGCACAGACTCTGGTGGGAGTGGGCACTTGGGGGACCCTTCCTTCATCCATCTTGTGCCCCTTCCTTTCAGTTATTCCCCTGTTTGTTAACTAGTGTTAAGGATAAGATATTGTGAGGAGAGAGGGAGTCAGTTTCTGGGTCCAAGCTACAGAAGATACCAGAATTGCACTCGTGTGGGGTTCAGAGTTGATAGAGAAGTTATCCCAGTACCTTCCTTCCTCAAAAATCCTCAAACATCCCTTACCCTGTTATCCTGAATTCCCTCATACTTATAATAAATCTTTATAAGTTTATTAGTGGTAGTTTGGGGCTGTTACTTTGAGGGGAGGAAGACTGATCTAGTGACTGAGGGGAAGACGAACACCAAACGCTATCCTGAAGGGTAAAGCTACTTGAACTTAGGAGTGGAGAGGTTTGTCTCAGTATTACCGGCACTGAGGGTTAGTCACAACTCAACCCCAACACCTTCCTTCAACGTCCCCACTATAGCTTTGCCAGTTTGGGAACCTCTTTGAGTTTATTCTCTCATAGGGTGGGGGTGAGCAGTTAGCTGTTTTGGCCCATTGATAATTATCGGGTGGGAGGTCCTGATAAATAACTCCCACACCATCAATACTCATCCTCATACACTAGCTGGTAATCTTAGATAAGTCACTTAATGTTTCAGAAGTCTAGACCCCATATGTTAAACATTGGTGACCCATAATACTCCTGAGTGCCAGATTAAAATGTATTTGGGAGATATTTAGCAAAATAAATAAAAGTACAATAAAACGTAGATAATATTACATTTTAAAACCGAGTCACTACACCCACAAGGATCCTTATTTACGATTTACTGGCCCCTTTCCCTTTTTGCATTTGACATCACTGGTTCAGATAATTCTATAAGATTGTAGGCTGCTGCCTTTGACAAAATACAGCATCCATTCCTATTGAAAACACTGAAAAGTATAGAATAGAAGGAGCCTTCCTAAAAATAATAAACAGTATATACCTAAAACCATCAACAAGCATCATATGCAATGGGGATAAATTAGAAGCCTTCCCAATAAGATCAGGAGTGAAACAAGGATGCCCATTATCACCTCTATTATTCAACATAGTACTAGAAACACTAGCAATAGCAATTAGAGAAGAAAAAGAAATTGAAGGTATCAAAATAGGCAAGGAGGAGACTAAGCTATCACTCTTTGCAGATGATATGACGGTATACTTAAAAAATCCTAGAGAATCAACTAAGAGGCTGGTAGAAATAATCAACAACTTTAGCAAAGTGGCAGGATACAAAATAAATGCACATAAATCATCAGCATTTCTATACATTTCCAACACACTAGAGCAGCAAGAGGTAGAAAGAGAAACACCATTTAAAATCACCCTAGACAATATAAAATACTTGGGAATCAAGCTAACAAAACAAACACAGCTATTATACAAAAACAACTACAAAACACTTTCCAAATAAATAAAACTGGACCTCAACAATTGGAAAGCCATTAATTGTTGATGGGTAGGACGAACTAACATAATAAAAATGAACATCCTACCCAAATTAATTTACCTATTTAGCGCCATACCTATCAAGCTACCAAAAAAACTTTTTTACTGAATTAGAAAAAACTATAACAAATTTCATTTGGAATAACAAAAGATCAAGAATATCAAGGTAAATAATGAAAAAAATGTGAAGGAAGGGGGCCTAGCAGTACCAGATATTAAACTATACTATAAAGCAGCAGTCATTAAAACAATATGGTACTGGCTAAGAGATAGAAGGGAGGATCAGTGGAATAGACTTGGGGTTAATGATGTCAGCAAGACAGTGTATGATAAACCCAAAGAGCCCAACTTTTGGGACATGAATCCACTATTTGACAAAAACTGCTGGGAAATTTGGAAAACAATATGGGAGAGATTAGGTCTAGATCAACATCTCACACCCTACACCAAGATAAACTCAGAATGGGTAAATGACTTGAATATAAAGAGGGAAACTATAAATAAGTTAAGTGAACACAAAATAGTATACCTGTCAGATCTGTGGGAAAGGAAAGATTTTAAAACCAAGCAAGAGTTAGAGAAAATTACAAAATGTAAATTAAATGGTTTTGATTATATTAAGCTAAAAAGCTTTTGTACAAACAAAAACAATGTAGTCAAAATCAGAAGGGAAACAACAAATTGGGAAAAAATCTTTATAACAAAAAACTCTGACAGGGGTCTAATCACTCAAATATACAAGGACTTAAAGCAATTGTATAAAAAATCAAGCCATTCCCCAATTGATAAATGGGCAAGAGACATGAATAGGCAATTTTCAGGTAAAGAAATCAAAAGTATCAATAAGCACATGAGAAAGTGTTCCACATCTCTAATAATTAGAGAAATGCAAATCAAAACAACTCTGAGGTATCACCTCACACCTAGCAGATTGGCTAAAATGAAAGAAGGGGAGAGTAATGAATGTTGGAGGGGATGTGGCAAAATCGGGACATTAATGCATTGCTGGTGGAGTTGTGAATGGATCCAACCATTCTGGCTAGCAATTTGGGACTATGCTCAAAGAGATATAAAAGAATGCCTGCCCTTTGATCCAGCCATACCATTGTTGGGTTTGTACCCCAAAGAAATCATAGATAAACAGACTTGTACGAAAATATTTATAGCTGCGCTTTTTGTAGTGGCAAAAAACTGGAAAATGAGGGTATGTCCTTCAATTGGGGAATGGCTGAACAAATTGTGGTATATGCGGGTGATGGAATACTATTATGCTAAAAGGAATAATAAACTGGAGGAATTCCAAGCAAATTGGAGAGATCTCCAGGAAGTGATGCAGAACGAAAGAAGCAGAACCAGAAGAACATTGTACACAGAGACTGATATACTGTGGTAAAATCGAATGTAATGGGCTCCTGTACCAGCAGCAATGCAATGACACAAGACAGCTCTGAGGGATTTATGGTAAAGATGCTACCCACATTCAGAGGAAGGACTGCAGGAGAGGAAACATATAAGAAAAACAACTGCTTGAATGCATGGGTTGGGGTTGACATGATTGGGGATGTGGACTTGAAGCTACCACACCAATGCAACTAACAACAATTTGGAAATAGACCCTGAACAAGGACACATGTTACAACCAGTGGAAATGTGCATTGGCCATGGGTGGGGGGAGTGCGGTGGGTGAAGGGGAAAGTAGGGGCATAAAGTATGTAAACAGGTTAAAAATGAATATTAATAAATGTTTAATAATTTGAAAAAAAAAGATTGTAGGCTGCTGAGAAGGTACCAATCTTCTGTATAAATGAATATAGTTTAGTGTTGTGGTAATGCCTGTTTCACTTGTAAATAGTTAAGTATTTATGACAGGCACTACTTTTGACCTTTGAAGATGTTTCCTCATCTGAGAGTTCCCTATAAAAAAGAAATATAGTAGAACTAATGCCTCAGTTATCCAGACCCTCTACTATGCCCTAGGAAAAACTTTCAAGAAACCAGGCTCTCCGAGGCTATGATAAAGGACCAAGGTAGGATTTTTGTGATGTTCTTATCAAAGTAGCCCTTAAAAATGTTTTCAAAACTGTTATCAACTAATTCATTATTTCCTTGATTTTTACCTACCACACTTACTGGCTGCTATGTGATCCTAGCCAAGTCACAGAACTTCCTTTAGCCTCTACTTTCTTCATCTATAGAACAATAGGGGGACTCTATGATCTCTGAGATGCCTTCTAGGTCTCTATTTCCTATCCTATAAGACTGGTTAAGAGATGGTTTGCAATTATAATAATCAAATACTCAAACTGATTTGTGAGCTTATCAATGTAGAAGTTCTCTTCAGTGATACAGTATGCTTGTTTCATGCCTGTCCAGCCTTTGAAATCCATTTCTATGTCACCCCACAAGATCAACCCAGAAGGTTGACCCAATGGATTTAGACTTTCCTCTGAAATTCAAGACTAGATAGCAATTGTCCTTTTTTTCTTGTGATGTGATCAGGCCATCTCATTTTGTGATCATTCATTTATGTCTTGAAAGCCTTTATTTCTTAAGAGATCTTTATTCATTTTATGTTGCAGCCTGTTGCATGTGCCTTTCCATGGCTCTCTGAGATGTGCTCATTTTCAATTCTTCAGAAACTATTATGTTCCATGACTCATCATCATGCAAAATGGGTCAAATGTTGGTTTTTAAATGGGATAATTTAATGTCATATAAAAAACTTTGTAAATTCAATTCAAATTTATTGTCAGCTCTGTGCCAGGCACTATACTAAGTGCTGAGGCTACAAATAAGAAAAAGAAAAACAATCCTTGCACTCAAGTTTAAAGAAAATCGAATGGGGGAAGACAATAAACAAAAGGAAGCTGAAAAGTAAGAAGTGGCCATTAGAGGGCGAAGCCACAAGCCACTGGTGGAAAATGAAGAATTTAACTGGAAAGTTCTGAGTCTGAATAAAGGAAGATTTGGGGAGCAGTCTGCTGCTCTGCCCTCTAACTCTCCTATCAGAGAGGAGAAGCAATTGAGAGAATTAAGAAGATGTTGAGTATCTGAAGCTGAGTGAATCAGGAGGGTGGGGAGATTTTAGGCACTAAAGCTGAGTTACATTAAGGACTTACTCAGGTCATATAAGTCATACCTGAGGTAGGATTTAACTGAGGTCTTCCTGACTCTATATCTGTTGTAGTTTCTTCATTACTCCTTTCCTCCCTGATCCCCCGGGCAGCAGCAATACTTCCTGCACAGGCACACTCCAACTCCTAGAAGAAGTGGCCATAGCAATAGCCCTGCCTCTATAAGCATGAGCATTGGAGTCCCATTTTTCCATTTCTCCGGTATTAATAAGGGGTTGGGCATATAATGAGTATATATTTTATCAGGGCAAAGTTTTGAGAAGATAATTTCCACACACACACACACACACACACACACACACTACACAATCTTGGAAGAAAACTGGAATATAAGGTGCAATTAAGACTTCCCGAAAAACTATGCCAGAGTAAGACCTGCAAGAGAGTGACAGAGACTAGTCTGCCCAATTGACTTCAATCTAGGGAAGATACATGTCTTTAGTCATCCCCACCCCCTGTTCCTTCCTGTGTTACTCTCAGTTCTTTTCCTTAGCCAGACAGCATTTCCTAAGAATTTAAACTGGTTGCCTATACTCCCAGAAGGTGTTAAACTAGTGCCCTCTTGTGGGTTTGGGAGAGAATGGGTCCCGCTGGACAGAGAAAATAAACACTTAGTGCTATGGTACTCTGTAGAACCGTTGTGCAGGTGCTTTGGAAACAGCAAACCTCTACTCTCTGAAACGACCTAGCTGTAGTCAGATGCCATCCTGAATAATTTTTTCTAAGATGATATGCAAAGTACCATTAATAATGACTGATAAAATAATTTAATAGATCCTTCCAGATGTGGACAGGCAAATTTCAAATGCTTAATTCTGACAATATCATAGATATGGCACTATATACTTAAGTTTCCATTCATTAAAAAAGATCTTACTTTTAAGACTCTTGAAGACTTACAAAGGTTCAGACTTCTACTAATGAGAGACATGAGATATAAATGTTAAACATCAGTTGATTTAAATTAATTTTTTTCAAGAAAAGATCTAAGGATTGATGAGTTCTGATATATATCACAAAGTACCCACAAATTAAGGCAACTAGGTGACACAATGGATAGAATGCTAGCCTTGGAATCATAAAGACTCACCTTCTTGAGTTCATATCTGGTTTCAGACATCTACTAGCTATGTGAGCTTGGGCAAGTCACTTAATACTGTTTGCCTCAATTTCTTCACCTAAAATGAGCTAGAGAAGGAAATGGCAAACTACTCCAGTATTTCTGCTAAGGTAACCCCAAATAGAACCATGAAGTTAGATAGGATAAAAAATGTCTAACAACAAACAACATTCAAAAAGCTCAACAGAGACAAGCATGGTGTTTAGGATGAGGATTAACAAAAAATGGCATACATACTCAGCAAAAGGAGAGGAAGAATCTTAAAACTCTCAGTTCCTTTATTGGGAATCAAAGAGCAAGATCACTGATTTACCCATTTCACATTTTCTATAGTTTTCTCAATTTTTAAAGAAAATCACAACATGGGAAATAAAAAACTCATTCTTTAGGATCTGAGTTAGCTCAGTGCTATTGATGTGATTGTGCTGACATGTTTCCATAAGCCAAACTGACCCCTTCTTTTACTTTCCCTCAGCGTCACTGGGGTGAAAAAAAAAAGGACATAAGGTAAAATGCCCAATTTCACATTCCAAGCAGCTCTGTGAATGTGTGGAAAAACTTTGTGGTGAGGCAAAGGAAAGTGTAAATTTTTACACTCTTAACCTGTAAATAAAGAAATAAATCACTTTATATTTCCAGCCCAGAAAAGGAAGCTTGAGAGCTTTCACCTTTGACTCTTAATGTTTTAATTCATTCCATTTGTGTAGGAAGGTGTGCCCTGTGAGACAATACCTTCCCTCCCCATCTGGAAATAACACTTAGGTCCTTAAACAGATTTAACTTAAAATGTTAATGATCTGAAAACTGACATTTATGGTAGTTAATTCCAATATGTTGTTTATTTCACCCATTTCCCAAGTTAGGGATTTATAAGTTCATTGTATGGTTGTACTACTAAGGAACCATATTTACTAGCATTACAAATGCTAAAGATGTATAATTAGAATGAAATCCCAGAATACTCAATGGCTTATTTAAGACTCAGTTTATATCCATGCAATGTTAAAACATCTAAATTATAAGAAGAAAATTCAATCAATTATCCCAAAATACTTGATGACAACAATCAAGATTCCTGCGAATCCCATTTCCTTTGGGGTAAATCAATCAATTTTTCTGGACCTTAGGGATTGATTAGATGGGTCTCTGATGTCCCTTCCACTTCTAAAATCATGAATCCCAAATCTATAATTAACTAGTGAAAATTGTCCTCGTCTTCCATGAGACTACCTAGAGATCAGGAGTGCCTAAGATCTCTTCAGTTTATTAAGCCTCAGCAACTGTGAAGATCTTATCACCGTTGGCAAAAATGGAGAAATTGGAATTGAGATCTGATTAGAAATAAAGATGATGAACTTAAAGATTTGATGTAAAAGTAGTATGTCATTGTGGAGATTGTCTGTAAAAACAAATGAACGTATGGACCTGAACAAAATATTTGTTTTCCAGTTGGAGAACAATTTTCTAAGAGAGTAAGTAAGAAAGACAAAGAGCAAAATGATAAAAATTCATGATTGTACTTAATCAGGGTTTGTTAAATGACTAACTGACTTAGCAGATGAGTCCTACTTGCTGCTTAAAGTACCCACAGGTTAAATTACTTGGTAAAATAAACTAAAGTCAAACAGCTAAGAGGTATTAGGGAAAAGCTTTGAACCCAGGTCTTTCTTGCATCACACCTAGCCTTCTATCCACTAAATCAGTGATTCCCAAAGAGCCCACCACCGCCCCCTGGTGGGTGCTGCAGCGATCCAGGAAAGTGGGGATGGCCACACTTTTTTTGTCTTACATTCTATTCTGAGTTCAATAAATAGTTTCATAATTTCCAGGGGGCACTAAGTAATATTTTTTCTGGAAAGGGAGCGGTAGGCCAAAAAAGTTTGGGAACCACTGCACTAAATCATGATTACTCTAATTAGTTGTTATAGTATTCTAAGCAAATAATATTCCAGTAAGAGTCCAAAGCAGAGAATACAATATCTTTGTACTCAGAGCCACCATAATGATTGTTCATGGGAGAAGAACAAGAAAAGAATGTATATATGGATATACAGAATGGCCAGAAAGCTGAAAAGAGAATCAAGAGAAAATCAAGAAGTGAGTAATCTCAAATGTACATGAATGGTCCAGAAAGATGAAAATAAACAAGAGGTCAGTAGATTCAGAGGAAACCAGTGATCTTAGGAAGAAGTAGATAAGGTATATGGCATGATAACAGCATTATGGTCTGATTTGAGGGCTATTAAAAGCCCCACTAATCAAAATTATCTCTTATTAACCTGCTGAAATGCTAGAAATACCCAACATAACAATCAGTCCTTTGGCATAAAATGCAAATAAATAAACTTAGAAAGACAGCATGACCTATTAGTAGAAATGTGCTAACGTTAGCGTGCATTAGTTTATGGAGTTAGTCATCTTTAAATTCTGCTTCTAAAAGAAGACAAAGATTTCAAAATGAATTTGTAGAATTGTCAGCATTGGTTTAGAAAGATTTTCTTTAAATTTTTTTTATTGATATTTTCTGTTTCTTACATCACCATAGTTATTTCATACATCTCTCCTCTTCCCCATCCCAAGAGACTCATCTCATATAACAAATAGTATTTTTTAAAAAAGAAAATAAGACCAGCACAACTGATTGGTACATTGGGAAAGACTGAAGACCTATGCAATGCATAACACCTATAAAGCTCCCACCTCAATGAAGGGGTATATTGGGAGAATGTTCTCATACTTCTTCATTTGAGTCCTCTTTGATCTTTATAATTTTGTTATATTTATTTTAGATTTTTTAGTGCATCATTGATCTTTCCATTTACATCACTGTAGTTAGTGTGTGTATATATATACATATACATTATATTAGTGTGTGCATATATATATATAATTATATTAGTATGTGTATATATATATATATATATGCTTTCCTTCATTCTACATCAGTTTATAGATTTGTCCAAGTTAACCATACAAATTTCTTTTTTTTATTTTTTATTTTTCAATTAATTAATTAATTAAGAACATTTTTCCATTCTTACAGGATTCGTGTTATATCCCTCCCCTCACCCAACCCCTCCCATAGCCGATGCACAATTCCACTGGGTTTTACATCACACTCATCTCTTAAAAAAACCCAGTAATTTCTGTTACAATCATGTCCCATAATTTGTTTAGCTATTCCTCAATTGATGAGCATCTTTTTTGTTTCTAGCTATTGTAAAAAATGCTTTTAAAAGTATTTTGGAGTATATAAGATTATATATTTTTCTCTAATCAATGGCTTTCTTGAAATATATATCTAGTAATGGAGCTCTGGTTAAAAGAAAATGGACATTTCAGTGATTTTATTCACATGATTTCAAATTGTTTTCCAAAAAAATTTTTTTTCCATTTCATAGCTCCACAAACAATGTATTGTTGTTTTTTTATCTTTCCACAACCCTCTAACATTGAGAGTTTCTATTTTTTCTTTGGTCATTTTTGGCAATCTGCAGGGTATAAATAAAACCTTAGGGGTCTTTTTGATTTGTATGTCTCTTATTTTTAATCACCTGGAGCATTTTTCATGTAATCATGAATAGTTTGTAGTTCTTCAAAGAGCTATTTGTTCATATCCAAGATATGTACATAATATATATATATATAAATATGCCTACATGGGCATACACATATATATCTATATATAGTAAAGACTTCATTTTACATGAATTCTCATGCAAATTCAGGTATACATGATTGACAATAGGAAAAAATAAAGGAAGAAAATATATAAAATACAAACATTTTAATTATACTATAAATCCTCAACATTTTCCAAAGCAGTATAAATTCTTTCAGCAGTTCTTCTAATGTTCTTACATATACCCATTATATTAGTTATATAAAAATGTAGGATAATGGTATCTGAATAATGTATATTTAATAGTTATAGTTACATACACATATGTAATAGTCATTCACCAATTGATAAATGGTCAATTTATATATAAGTAAAATAGGATCTTATTTTACATGACCAAATACATTCTAAGAATCTTCAGGTAAGTTGAAAATTTGATATAGTAGTGAATTCCATTATTTAATAAGTATTTCTTATCCAAACATACCTAGGCATTTTAAGACTTAGAATTACCGGAGCTATGAGCATCATTACTCTTGTACTTTGTGGCCAGTATTAAAAACTAAATAGCCTTAATGAAACAAAGAAAAGCGGTGCTCTGGTGGGATCTTAATATTTTACAAGTGAGAACTCCAGACAAAGACTAATGTGGGAGCTAATGTTTAATGTAAAACAATGTAATGATTCATTAATACTTCTGAGAACAAGAATGAGTGGGACTGGGCAAATTGCTGCAAGACTTTACATCACTTTGGGAAATGGTGTGGATTTATTGTGTAATTAAAAATGTTTATCTTACATATTTTTCCTGGAAGTGATCTCTAAATTCTTTCAATTGAAATTCCCTTTTCTCTGCTTATAAGTTCTGGGCAATTCACTTCTATTATTTCCATCATTATGGTGTTAAAGTTTTTTTGTCCTGTCACATTCTTCTAGGACAGTGATTCCCAAAGTGGGCACTACCACCCCCTGGTGGGTGCTGCAGCGATCCAGGAGAACGGTGATGGCCACAGGTGCATTTATCTTTCCTATTAATTGCTATTAAAATTAAAAAAATTAATTTCCAGGGGGCTAATATTTTTTTATTAAGGGGGAAGTAAGCCAAAAAAGTTTGGGAACCACTGTTCTAGGACATCTGTAATCTTTAAGTTGTCCTAATTTGTTGCACATCCTGTCTTTGAGTTCAGTATATTTTGCTTGAGGAGTGAGCATATTTTCTTTTAATGTCATTGACTTTTTCTTTTTCTTGTCTCCTAGGTTGTCCTTACTTCTTTGTATTTGTTTTCCCAAACTATTGTTCTATCTCTCGTTTCCTTGGTGAGATTTGTCATTGCAGATTTAATTTTTTCTGTTAGATCAAATCCAATGTTTCACCTATAATATCCTTTGGTTCATGTACCCACTCAAGGCTTTTTTCCCTAAGAAAATCAGAATTTAGCTCATGTCTAAATCTCCACAAGAGTTAGAAGATTCATCTGCGATACTCAGTGTGAGCTTCCTTTTCTTTCAGTCTTTTTTTCTCTAAATGTCTTGGCAAATCATCCACTCTTTTCCTTTCTGTCAGTCTTTGACAAAGAGTTGTTCCTTCTTGACAAGGATAGTCTCTTTACATGTGTACCTGTTACCATTCCATCCCATCTTCTCTATTATATATTACAGTTTCAACCCCACCCCTTCTCCCTAATCTTCAACCTCTCTTTGCTCTTTCCCTGCTGCCTTTGAACAATCCCTTTCCTTCTTTCAAAATATCTTCATTAATTCTTACTGTCCCATCAAGCTATTATCTTGTTTTCCCTATATTTCTCAGCCACACTACTTCAGAAAGTATTTACAGTTGCTGTCTCTACTTTCTCTTCTCTCACTCATTCTGTAGCTCTTTTCAATTTCAAATTTACCACTAATATTTTGTCAGATATAATGGCCTTTTCTCAGTCCTCATCTTTATCATCTGCATTTGATACTGTTGGTCACTTTTTCCTCCTGGATACTCTCTCTTTTCTGGATTTTTGTGACATTAATTCTATATATGTCTCCTTCTCCATGTTTCCTTTCTTGCTTCATCATCCATTCCCCATGTTCAGCCCTAAGCTCTCTCCTGTTTTTCCTCTATATTCTCTTTCTTAGAAACCACATCTGTTCCTGTGGTTTTATTTATCATCTTTATACAGGTAATTCTTATATCTATATTGTAATCAAGTGCCTATTTGTAAAATTCTTTTAAAAAGTTATTTATTTGAATATTAATAAAAAAAACTTGTTTCAAAATCTCTCCCTATCTCTAGTCCTTTGCCCACTGAGAGGGCAAATAATATAATATCAATTATAGTTGTCAAGTCATGCAAGATGTATTTCCAAATTAGCCATGTTGGAAAAAAAAAGAAAAAGAAAGAAACATAAAGAAAAAATTTAAAAAATATGTGCTTTAATCTACACTCAGAGTTCATCACTTCTCTCTCTCTGGAAATGGATAGAATATTTCCTCCTAGGTCCTTTGAAAATGTTTTGGATTGATCAGAGTAGCTAAATGTTTGTTAACAGCTGATCATCAGTACAATATTGGATTTACTGTCTGCAAACTCCTCCTGGTTCTGCTCATTTCACTTTGCATCAGTTTATACAAGTCTTCTTGCTCATTTTTTCTTTTAGCCCAACAGTATTTCATTAGAATCATATTACATCACAACTTATTTAGTCATTCCCAAATTGATAGGTATCCCTTCAATTTTGAATTATTTGCTAGAACGAAAAGATCTACTTTAGATATTTTAGCATATAGATCCTTTTCCATATTCTTTAATCTCTTAAAGATACAGACCTAATAGTGACATTGTTGGATCAAAAACTATACAGAATTCTATAGCTCTTTGGACATAATTCCAAATTACTCTCCAGAATGTTGGTACAGTTCACAATTCCACCAATACTACCTATTTTCCCACATCTTTCAGCATTTATAATTTTCATTTTCTGTCATAATAGCTAATCTGATAGACTTGAGATCATACTTTAAAGTTGTCTTAATTTGCATTTCTTTAAGCAATATTCATTTAGAACATTTTTCATTTGATTAGTAATAATTTTGATTTCTTCTAAAATTGCCTATTCATATGCTTTAACTATTTATCAGAGAATAGCTCTTATTATTATTAATTTGTCTGTTTCCTATATATGAAGGCTTTAATCAAAGAAATTTATTATAAATTCTCCCATTTCCTGCTTTCCTCCTAAACAGAATATAGTTGTTATTGTATATAATTGTTATTTTTATTATATTGGCTTGGCTTCCTCATGAGCTATTATTATTTCTCCAGCTGCTTAGATTTATCTTTATTCGTACAAAGCATTTTGGAATTATATTCATAGAGTACCTAAGTTTTTCTTGGTAGGTACACTTCTCAGTATTTCATAGATATTTCAGTATATCACATAATATCTGTGTTTTTATGGAATTTCTCTTTCTGTCTCTTCTTGCTGGACTTTGTTGGTAATATATAGAAATGCTGATGATTTGTGTGGATTTGTTTTGTGTCCTGCAGTTTTGCTCAAGATTTTAGTTGCTTCTATAGGATTATTGAAGTATACTATGATATCACTCTGCAAAGAGTGATAGTTTTATTTCTTCATTGCTTCTTTTTATTCCTTTAATTTCTTTTTCTTGTTTTATAGCTATAACTAGTATTTCTATTACAATATTAAATAATAGTGGCAATAATGAATATCCTTGCTTCATCCCTGATCTCTTTGGGAATGTTTCTAGCTTATTTCCACTATAGATAAAACTTATTCTTGGTTTTGGATAAATATTATGAGTCATATTAAGAGTAGCTTCATTGTTTTTATTTGCTTTCTGATGTTTTTAATAGGAAATGGTGTTGAATTTTGTCAAAAGCTTTTTTTTTCTGCAACTATTAATACAATCCTATGATTTTTGTGGGTTTTGTTATTGTCAATTATACTTATCATTTTTCTTCTAATATTAAACTAGGCTTGTATTCTTATTATAAATTCAGCCTTGTCATAGTACATAATCTATTTGATATGTTATTATAATCTCATCATAAATATGTTATTTAAAATTTTACATCAATATTCACTAAAGAACTTGGTCTAGAGTTTTCTTTCTCTGATTTTGTTCTCCCTGGTTTAGGTATCAAAATAATTTTTGTGTCATAAAAGAATTTGGTAGGATTCTTCTTTATCTATTTTTTCAAGTAATTTTATAGTATTTGGATTAATTTTCTTTAAATGTTTGGTAGAAATAACTTTTGTAACATCTAGTCCTGGATATTTTTTTCTAAGGGAGCTCATTAATGTTTGTTAAATTCTTTTTCTAAGATAGGGTTATTTAGATATTCTCTTTATTCTTTACTCACCTGGGCAATTCATATTTTTATAAATATTCATTCATTTTGCCTTGATTGTCAGTTTTACTAGCATATAATTGGGTAAAATAACTCCTAATAATTACTTGAAGTTCATCTTAATTGGGGTTACATTTACCCTTTTCACTTTTATACTGGAAATTTACTTTTCTTCTTTCCTTTTTTAAAATCAAATTAATAAATGTTTATTTTATTTATTTTTCCCAACACCAGCTCCTAGCTCTTTGCTTTAGTCAACTTTTTTTAACTTTAATTTTGTTAATTCCTCCTTTGACTTTTAGGATTTTCATTTTGATATTTAATTTTGATATTTTAATTTTAATTTTTTTCTAGTTTGTAAAAAATTGCATGCCTAATTCATTGATCTCTCTATATCTTTTATTAATGTCTGCATATGGAGATATACATTTTCTCCATGCATTTTCCCACTTACTGTGGGCTGTATAAAATAAATTTTAATCTATTTGTTGGTGGTAGTGGTATAACATTGTTGTCAGCTTTAAAAAATTTATAGATGTTAGATAGTGTAATTCTTTGTTTCATGAACTATGCTAAGCATTGTCCAGATGATAGAGCAAAAAACTTGTCCCCAAACTCTCCATTTAAAGAGGGTTCCAAATCTTGCCATTTCTTAATTTCCTACCAGCTGAACTCCATTGAGAAGACTCCACTGTGACCTGCTTTAGGTGCATGTCCCTTTTCCCAACATTTTTTCAGCTTTCTTCAATAAGTATTTTCTTCCTCCATTATATTGTAAATTCCTTGAGGGCAGGGACTGTCTTTTTTCATATGTGTAACACTAGTACTAAGCACAATTCTTGGCACATAGTAGGTACTTAATAAGTGTTTTTAAGCTTTTGCCTATTTTTTAGGGCACTGAGGGTATAGCAACCAAAATTATACAGTATGTACAAGCAAAAGGTTTATGCAGATAAATAAAAAACTACATGCAAAGTAAGTGAAACTAATTTCCAGTAATAAGAGCACTTAAAAAGATATTATGGTAGAAATGGCACTTGAGATGAGCTTTGAAGGGAGATAGAATTCCAATAGAGTTAAGAAGGGAGCATATTATAGGAATGAGGCACAATATGTTCAAAGATATGGAGATAGGAAATAGAATATCACATAGAAGAAAAAGAAAGAACTCCATTTTGATTGGTCTATATAGATTATTGTGAAAGAGTAGTGTGAAATCAGAGTGGAAATACTAATCAGAACCTGATTGTGAAGGCATTTATGTACCAAATGGAGGAGTTTGTATTTTTTTTTCCTTTGAGGCAATAGCTAAAGGCTTTTGGAAAGTGATATGGTCAGACAGGACTTGTGCTTTAAGAAGAGTTATTAGGTAACTCAATGGAGGACGGATTGGAATAGAAAGAAGCTAGAGGTCAGGAGACTAGTTAAGAGGTTCTTACAATAATTTAGGTGAGCAGAGAGAAGGATCTAAATTAGGTTGGCTATGGTGTGAGTGGAGAAAAAGAGACATGTGAGATATTAAGAAGTCAAAACAGAAAATATCCAGCAAATAATTAACATAGAGGCTGAGTGAGACTGGAGTCAAGGATGATGCCATGGTTGAGAACTTGGCTAACAAGAAGGGGGTTAATACCCTTAAAAAAAACAGGAAAATTACTAAGATGAAAGGGCTTGAGGCAGTAGTGTACTAGTAAATGTTTAACAATATGGCTCCCTGAAAAAAGTATGACACACTTTTACATTTAATTTGCATTATTAACATCTTACCCATGATTCTCCTAAGTTTCAACAATAAACAAAATAATAGACCAAGGATTTGTAGTATTTGCTGATTTCCACTGAAAATTTAAAATTGATTCTCTTGATTCTGTTCAAGTCTGCAACACATTCCTGATTTGGGGGAGGTGTAGAGATAATGAGTTTTGCATTTAAGACATTGAATTTGGAAGGCCTTTAGTACATATAGATGGAGAAATTCAGTTGCACTTGCTGATACAAGACTAGAACTCAGGAGAGAGATGAGTTTTGGTTATGTAAATTTGCTTTAAAAATAATATTTTAAAAGCCTCTTCTTATTTTATCTATTTTAACCATGCTATCAAGAAGTAATTTCTAGAGCAATAGAATAAGAATGGGAAGGACAGCTAGCAAGTAACATGGAAATACTTTTCTTCAACCCTTTCTCTCAACTGAAACTTCATCTTCCAATTTTCTTTCTTTTTCTCCTATATGTATTCTAGGTCAGCTTAGCTTCTTTGACATTAAGAGCTAGGTCCAGGGATGCCTGAAGATATCCAGATGACTACTTTACATCCCCCACCTCTACCTTCATTGTCACTCCAGCATTTGTCATGAGGGCAACTAGTTTTTAGTGCCAGGATTTCAGGAGAAAATGAAGAGAAAGACATATTCTCATGACTACTGTTAAAATTCCCATATTCTTTCAAGATCCAGCTCAGATAATATTTTTTTTGGTCAGGAACAATATCTTAAGTTTTGTTTCCTTTACAGCTGGATTTTCCTTAAAACCATATTGATTGTCTCATGAGTCTAACATCTCAGAGTGTTTATATCACTTACTGATTACATGAGTACAAAACAACCACACAAAGCTCCAACAACTCTCCAGTGCTTGGCAAACCAACATGGACAATTAATGTAAAGGAGTTACAGTCAGCTAAATTAGCTCAGGGTGACCTTAATACCTAACCTTGTTGAATATCCTTGTGCTTTGTCTAAATAAATATCCTTTTGTTAACTGCTGAATGACTTTAAAGTGTTTCATTTTCTTCCACTATCAACCCAAAACTACCAGGTGACTGGCTTGAATCAGGTCCAACTCAGAACACCTTCCTTCATGAAGATTTATCTCATCTCCTCAGTAGAAATGACTATTTTTCTTTGAACTCTCTCATGTCTCTGTTAGACATCCTTTATGCATTTAATCACATTCTAACCTTTTTTTAAAATTATTTAATTTTTATTGATCTGGTCTTGAAATTCCAAGCTCTACTTACAGAAAATAGGGCCTAATAATGAGGTGTCAAAACTTACTATAAAAATGAGCTACTCCAAGTGATTCCTTTATAATGTATGACAAGTACCTCAAATAATGTTAAGAAGATAAATAACAATAGTCTATTCCTCCTAAATGACCTTCTTTTATTTATTTGTTTGTTTGTTTGTTTGTTTATGTATTTATTTGCTTATTTATTTTAAACCCTTACCTTCCGTCTTGGAGTCAATACTGTGTATTGGCTCCAAGGCAGAAGAGTGGTAAGGGTAGGCAATGGGGGTCAAGTGACTTGCCCAGTGTCACACAGGCGGGAAGTGTTTGAGGTCACTAAATGACTAATAGATAGTTAAGTTAATTTAAGAAGACTCAGAGACAATTCCAGCTAATGAAACTGATATTTAATTATTTTTTTATGCTTATACCTAGACCTATTAATTAAATTCTTGTTAGAAGTGTTCTTGCTAGAAGTCTTCCTCCATGGATATTCTCTCTCTCTCTCTCTCTCTCTCTCTCTCTCTCTCTCTCTCTCTCTCTCTCTCTCTCTCTCTCTCCACTTCCTCCTTCTTTCATCATATTCTTCTTTCTTTCTTTCTTCTTCTTCTTCTTCTTCTTCTTCTTCTTCTTCTTCTTCTTCTTCTTCTTCTTCTTCTTCTTCTTCTTCTTCTTCTTCTTCTTCTTCTTCTTCTTCTTCTTCTGCTTCTGCTTCTGCTTCTGCTTCTGCTTCTGCTTCTGCTTCTGCTTCTGCTTCTGCTTCTTCTCCATCCTCCCCAGATATATGGTAATTTGAATTTTTCTTGATGATTCAACCTTTATTCATCAGGTGGTATAACTCTATATGGGAATGGCCTAATAAATAAATGCTTGAAATCTCACATGCACAAATACATACTTGCACAAATGCACTCTCACACACACACACACACACACACACACACACACACACACACACACACACAAAGGTTCCACTTCATTGTGTCCTCTATCTAGGACCCACAATTTTTCATAAATGTATCTCATTTTTCTTTACTTATTTTCATAATTTTCCATTAACAAATGTAAGTACATTTATTAATCCTTCCTCTATACTCCACAATAGGAGATTCTTCAACTTCTACTTGGCCCTGTTCCCTTATTGCCCTTACATTACAGTTCTATACTTTTCAACTTTCTTTTCTATGTTGTCTTCCTGTATTAGAATGTAAGCTTCATTAGTGCAGGGACTCTTCTTTATCCTTGGGGAAATTCTGTCCCAAAGCCCATCAGAATAGGACTTTCTTCTTATTGATGAATATGAAGTCCCTTCCCTGCTTCGGAGATGAAATGGAGTTGGTTAGAAGAGAAATCTTCCCTTCTCAGGCAGTCCTCCTTTTAGGACTCACTATTTAGGTGCTCTCAGCTTCCAGTTTTGAGAGAAAAGATAGAAGAGGCCTTCCGCACTTCAACCTGCTGAAAGAAAAAAACTGGGAATTTATGAAAGGTCTAGAAAGTCTCCATCATGCCCCTATTCTCAGCTTATTACTCTAGAGATTTTGGAGGAGTTTCCCCGTTTAATTGTTCCTTTGTAATAGGTCTTCAGTCCCATATTTAACTTGTACAAATTTTGTCTTGGGTCACCTAGTTGTAACATTTGAGATTCCTGACCATAACTCAACCCCCAAGATTTACCAATCACTCTTCAAGACCTCATAGCTTCAATGCAATTTGCATGTCTTAAAAAGAAAAGTGTTTCACCATTAACTCACCCAGTGGATAGTAAGCAAACACTTCTTGGCAAATATTCAGAGAAAAATCCTCCAACTCATTCAACATTATCATTTAACACTATATAACTATTTTTAAAAATCAATACTGGAAGGTTCACAAAATACAAGTCTAGTTTTTTTAAACAGGAATTTTAGGCTCAATTAGCATATCTAGTCGAGGTGATAGACTAATCCCGAGTGAAATAAAATTATAGTTTATATTAAATCTATTTAAAGCTCAAAGCACTAAATGATAAATCAGTTAATTCATAGCTATGCAAGCACTTTGATAGGGAACCTATATTAAAGTGCTGACAAATGTATTTAGTATTCCATCTCAGGCTTCCTTTCTAATTAGTTTTTCAATACAGAACTGGTTGAATGACCACATACAAGGAGCAATAATTAATAATAAGTGTAAAAATGGAATGAGGACAGAAATTAAGTGTCACAGGGTTCTGTCTTTGGTTCTAGTTAATATTTTTAAAATCAGTGTCTTAAATGATAACAAACATGTTATAACTACCAAATTTATAAATTGGAACTAACATATTGGATAACAGAATCGGGATTCAAAAATATTTTGACAACCTAGAATAATGGACCAGGTCTAATAAAAAGAAATGCAATAATGATAAACACAAAGTCCTATATTTGAGCAAAAGTTCAATTGCATAAATATGTTATAGAATGAATGAGTTATAATGACTAAATAATTTGTGTGAAAATATCAGAATTTTCAGTGGACTACATATTCAAAACATTAGTAGTGTGCTGTGAAGGCTAATATATAAAGATATAAATAAGATATAATATAATATATAAATAAAGATCATTTCATTTTAGCCTTAAGTAAGAGAAGCATAATGTCTAGAACAAGTGAGGTGAGACTCCTCTGTGTTTTGCCTTGGGCATATCACTTTGGGGGTATTGTATTTCATTCTCAGTGCCTCATTTTGAAAAGGACACTGACAAGCTGACATACATTGAAAGAGCCAATACCAGGATATTGAGACCCAGAGAATTCAAGAATTAGTTGAAAGAACTGAGACTGTATAGCCAGGAGAAGAGAAGATTTATGGGGGCCTGGGAGTAGAGGGGTGAGGGATGTCTTCCAGCATTTGAAGGGAAGAAAGGCATTAGATTTATTGTATTGGGCTTAGTGAGTAGAACTAGGTTGAAGCAACAGATTTTGGTTCAATGTAAAGAACCACTTCCTAATAATCAGAGTTGTCCAAAAGAGGAATGGTCTGTATGTTTACTTTGACTAGAGGTCTTCAAGAAGGGACTAGATGGCTATTTGTTTGGAATAAAATAGAGAGACTTTCTTCTAAAAAAAAATGGGACTGTTCCAGTTGACACTTCCAAGTCTCAGATACTGTGCTTTTATGATGTGTATTTCTCATTCCCATCCCTCCCCCCTACCAGTACTTCCTTCATTTTATCTCCATTACCTCATCCTTTCCCCTCTCTACTACAGTGAAGCTATAGTAATGATCAAAGAGCATTAGAGTCTTAAAGGAAGGTAATTGATACAATTATGTCTAACATACTCACCAGAAGAACTTTTGAGTTCAAACCAAGACACTGTCACCAGCTCATTTTCAGAACTTCCAGTGTCAGGATCTACACAATGGATTTGCTTATAAGACTTCACAGAGATGTTCCTTCATGATGACTGCATACGTTTCCTTTGGCTGCAGAAACACCAAATGCTAAACAATGACAAATGATTTTCCAAACGCATTCCACTTGAATGAGGGCAGGAGGTCTGTAAAATTATTCTTCCCTCAAAATGTCAATCACATCGACTTCAGTAGAGCTAGAAAGATACCTAGTGTATATGCTTTTTAACTTGTAGGAAGTTGTAATTAAACCTAATTTCTTTTCAATGGAGCCTGAGGGAACTGTCCAGAGAGTGAGTGGGTAGTAAAACCTGTTCTGCCTTTTGCAGTGAAAACTGACTTTATACTTGTATTTGTTTCAAAGGTGAAGGAAAGCAGGAAGTTACTTAGAGCCCTGTTTTTTTCTTTTCTTTTCTTTTTTTCTTGCTTATGTACACAGGTCTCTTGTCCATTCTTTGGCCACCTGGAAGAGTTGTGGTTCTTTTTCTGTATAAGATATCTTTGAATGACCTCAAACACCATTAAGTTACCTTGAGTGTATTGCTAAATCTTGGACATCATAGTTTAGAGAATTATAGAATTTCATAGGATGTTAGAAATCATCAATTTAATCCAATTCGAAAAGATTTAAGTGTCTATCATGTGTCAGGCACTGTCTGAGGAACTGTGGATATATAAATAAAAATGAAAGTCTCATCTCAAGAATTTTACAGCTAGTACACAGATTGTTAAGTATGAGATAGATACAATGTAAATATAAGGTAATTTATTGATGGATGAAAACACAGAAACTGGCAGAATCAAGAAATCAAGGAAGGCCTTATAGGAGGTTTTGATTACAAAAGGCAGAAGTGAAAAGGGAGAGAATTCCAGGTACAGCTTGTGCACAAAGAGGTGGGATATAGATTTTTTTTCTGAAAACAATAACTGTGCTAGATTGGTATGTAAGGAGTGTAATGTGGAACAAATTTGGTAACTTAGACTGCAGAAAATGGTGAAAGGCTTTCAAATAGAGGACTTTGCCTTTTATTTTACATGCAATAGAGAGTGATTGAAGCTTCTTGAATAGAGAATGACATTCTCAGATGCTTTAGGAATACCAGTTTGGTAGCCATGTGCAGAAATCATTGGGCAAAGAGTGACTGGAAACAAGAGGATGAAATACTGAACTAGGGTAGTGGATATGTGATGGGACAAAGCAGATGGATGGTAAAGATCTTAGAGAAATAAAGCTAGCAGTGCTTAAAAAAGTTTGGATATGTAGTGTGAAAGAAAAAAAAGTTAAGGATAATGCTAAAGTTATGAAACTGAGAGTGATACCCATAATAAAAATAGGGAAAGCGTGAAGTTAAGGGGAACATTGATAGTTCTGTTTTGCACAAGTGGAGTGAGATGCCAATAGACACCCCAGATAGAAAGAGATAGAGGCTGGACCTGTTATCATATAAGGTCCTTCTACCACTGGGGGTGATCATATCTTTGCTGAACCTTCTCTTTTCTCCCCAAGGTTTCTCCACTACCCTAATCCCTCTCAACAGAGGACCATGATTCATATTTTACTGAGAAAAATGAGGACATCTACCAACTCCCTCTTTGCTCCAGTTCTATGCCTCAAATCCCTTCACATAATCCTTACTCCTAGTCAATCCTTTTTTGTTCCAATTTCAGATATTTGTCAAGGCCATCTCAATACCCTTGAACTTATCTATTCTTACCTGTTCGTATCTTCTCTAGAATCTTGCAATTATCCTTTCTCTTTCTAATCTATAGTCTCAATTCACCAGCTTCTTCCTTATACCCTTAAAACATGTGCATATATGTTCCACCCTTAAAAAAATCCTTGTTTTTCTCAATTATGTTCCATGGGCTCTATCCTGGGTCCCCTTCTTCTCTCTCTATATTCACTGATATCATCAACTACTGGGAGTTAAATTATCATCTCTGTTCATATATTTTCCAATTCTACATGTCTACTCATCTCATACCTGAACTAAAGTCCTACATTATCAACTTGTAGAATTCTCTGGGGGAATGTAAGCTCCTTTGAGGTAGGGACCAACTGGTTTCTGACTTTGTGTACCCAGTCCTAGTGCAGTGCTTCGTAAATAGGGAAAGGGATAGAAATTGGACCAATGACTTAAAGGCTTAAAGGCTTCCTAATGATGTAACTAGGGCAGCTAGGGGGCACAGTGGATAGAGTGCTGGACCTGAAGTCAGTAAGACTCATCTTCCTGAATTCAAATCCATCCTCAGACTCTATTCGTGTGACCTGGGGCAAGTCACTTAACTCTGCCTAAGAGTTTCATCTAAAAAATGACTTGGAGAAGGAAATAGCAAATCACTCCAGCTTCTATGCCTAGAAAATCTCAAATAGAGTCATGACTAAACAACAATGGCTATAAGAACAAAACAATTCAAGTTGACCAGTTTTTGACATAGTTTTGGTGTCTATATAGTTTGTCAATACAATGATCAAATTATTTTTGAGAATAATAGAGTAGAAACAAAATTGTCTATGTATAGCTTCCTTTTTCAAAAACAGAACAAAACAAAACCAAGTAATTTTCCTCCAAGAAGAAATGCATTTGATAATATTCTATTATAAGTATAAATTTATAATCCCTATGTGGGATCATATGATTTCTTAAAATACAAAAAATGCCTAAAACTCAAACAAAAAACAATAGCTAATTAGTTATTCTGAGTCACACTTAATTTAAGATGATCCAGTTATTCAGAATTGCGAGAATGTAATGGCAGGGGGATAGCTGGTGGCTCATTGGATTGAGAGCTAGATCTAAAGATGGGAGGCTTGGTTTCAAATTTGGTCTCAGACATTTCCTAATATGTGACCATGGGCAAGTCACTTAGCACCCATTGCTTAGCTCTTACAGCTCTTCTGCCTTGGAGCCAATACACAGAATTGATTCTAAAAGAGAAAGTGAGGGTTTAAAAAAATAATTTAAAAGGACATTTATGGCCCATAAATGCAATAAACATGACTTTACTAATAATAAAGGATAGAAAGGAAGGTCAGAAAGAAGAAAAACATATTAACTATGTTATTATTAAAAATGATGAAGGCTGAGATTAAAAGGGAAAATAGTATTTTAATAAAAGCCATGCTGATAGAGATAAATCATTAAACCATGCGCCTGTAAGAAAATTTTTATCCCACCACCCTCATATAGAAAATTTAGGTAAATAAAGTCAAAAAGCCAAATTTTTGGCCAAGTCAAGGTAGAATTTTAGAGTTTATTGGAAGAGGGCCAAATCTCCCATATAAACCTAGAATCTCACACATGTTACATAGTTGGATCCCAGAGAGAGACCAAGCCAGGCAGCAGAGACCTGGTTTATCTACTAGGACAGTAACGAAGTGAATATTTCCAAATAAGGTTGATGACTTATATCCTAAGGCACAGCATCATGTAGATCTTTTTTAGAAACTGTTACCCAGCTACACAACTGATTGGTTAGTTCATTTAGGAAAACTCATATTAGTCTTAAGGTAAACTCACAAGACAATACCCCTTTTTAGAGAATAGAGATGACCATTACCTCAGACTCATCTAATCTAGGGAGAGGATGGTTATTTCCCAATAAGGAAGGGTGTGCATACTTGCACTATATTGGGACATGATGTACCATATCAAGACATGAAACTCAGATGGTCAGCATCTCATGATAGAAGGGAAGTGTCAATTTAGGGAGGTTTTGGAAGTCCCCTTAGAAGCAGTTTTATGCTTTAGTTAGAGATCCTTATAAAGATCATGAGTTCTACTAATTGTAATTAAGATTACAATGGAATTATACTAATCATTTTAGAATTCCAATATGGATTATCTTAACCTATTACTGTCACTAAAATCCAATCAAGTATAAGGGGGTAGGGTTCTATCTTCTCTACAGTTCTGAAGTTGGTTCCATATTAGCCATTAAAACAGCAACTCCCATCTGCCCCTGTGTTCAATGCAGCAACTACTTACTCTTAATAGAAGTCATAGAGACAGTGCAAAGGGACAAAAAAAGTCCAATAAAATCTTAGTAACCAATTCTCTCAATATATATTTTAAAAGAATAGCATGCTTTATTTACATAGCATATCAGTTATATGCTAAGAAAACTGAGAACACACTTCCAAAAATATAAAGCATCAAAATTAGCAGAGGTCCAGATAAATCTCTTTTTTAAAAAATCCTGTTCTCTATACCCTGGACTTTTTGTAATTGAAGCAGTAAGAAAGCCAGACCAAGAATGTTTTTGAGAGTGAAGAGAAACCAGCCCCAAAACATTAAAGATGTGCTGTTCTTACCATGTTGACACTTATATGATAATTTCTGTAAAATATTTTACATATGCCATCTCATTTGGATCTAACAACAGCCTTGGGAGCTAGCTGCTACTGGGATTATAATATACATTTCAGTGATGAAGAAACTGAAGCTCAGAGAAATTAAATGACTTGCTCAGTGTTATGAAGTGGCAAATAGTAACAGAGATGGGGTTTGAGCCCACGTTTTCTTGACTTAAAGGATTGTACCAAATAAACTTGTGCTTTTTCCTCCCAGTCTACTGAGTTGAAAAGAATTGTGGGGAAAAAAGTCTCCCAAATATGGACCCCCAAATATATCAAATTTCTATCATGGTCAAATTTTGATTGAAGTTTTTATTAATCACTGAAATTATAATAAGGGATGTCAAATACTTTACAGGCATACAACAAACGCATCCCCTGGATTAACTCCCTTCATGAAGAACAGAAGCTTAGATATTGCCACTGAGGATGAAGGACTACATGACAGAAGCTGAACTACTGATCAAAAGAATAAAGGATGACATGTTTTGTCTGTCTTTTGGGGACAACATGAAAGTACCATGTAAAATGACTGGAATGAGACTTTTTCTCAAAAATATTTTCTTGCGTACAAATTAAATGTAGGTTTGTGCCATCTTGTAAAAATATTTCAGGATGATTTGCTGTATAGGATTGTCCTATTGTCTTCCATCAACAGGGTAGACCTATTCTAGAAATAGCTTGCAAATGTGTCCTTTTGCCAAATTAGAACAGTTTTAATTAGTTGAAAAGCCACCAAAGCCTTCGTGACCAATCACTGGCAAGTGAAGGAGATAAAATATTATTCCATTTACAAGATGTTGGATTCCAACAAGAATGAGAGAAGCACCTTGGGTTTGAATTTGACATGTCTCTCTTCAGCCTTTAACCTGACCTTCTCAAAATGTCAGCTCAGAAACAAAGCTGAGGTGCTCAGAGTGTCTGTTGTACCTTTAGGCTAGAAACTCTAGCATCTCCCTAAGTGACAGCCACATCACATCTATTGCCTGCCAGGAAGTCTTTGAATACCATCCAGCACAAAGCTCCATAAAATTCTTTGTGGTAGGCTTAAGGAATTAATCTAATGTGGTCATTTACTAATTGAAGAATAATTTCAACAAGGACAGTATGGTTTAAGGCTTGGAGTTAGAAGATCTAGGTTCAAATCCCATTCTCTATCCCTTTTGATACCTGTGTTACCTGTAGGAAGGAACTTCACCTCCTTGTTCCTCAATTTCTCAATCTGTAAAAAGAGAAGCTAAAACTAGATGGTATCTGAGGATATCTCCAGCTTTAGATCTAGAATATGATGGTCCTATGACTATTTGAAACATGGAAATCTACCAAGAAATTACAATTCTACTACGGTCCCCTGGATAAGCTGAGAAACTGAATTTATTTATAGAAGGAATTGAATGAATTGATCAAAATAGCATTTGTTGAGAACTTCCTATGTGGAAAGTACTGTACTATGCAGACTGAATTATTTGTTGCCATTTTGTTAGTAGTTAAAGAAACTCTTTCCTCTGCCATTCACTACCTGTCTCACTTTGGATAAGACTCTTTAATAACCTCCACATGCCTCAGTTTCCTCATCAGAAAAATGAGGGATTTGAATTAAATTACCTACAAGGTTTCTTTAAATTGTGCATATTTGATCCTAATCCTTTGTGTGTTGATTAGGTCTATTTGAGTCTTTCTTTGTTATAAATAATACTAGTAGGGGAAACATGTATTTGCTTCCATGTTGACGGTGAAATTGAGGTTAAAGAAAACTGGAGGCTTGGTTGCTGTATTCTTTCAGCTAAACTAAACAGAAACAGAGCCCAAGACAAGATTGAAGAGTTGGCTTGCATCCTGGCTCCTGTAATGAAAATAAGGATGAGTGAATCCATTTAAATGAAATGAGAACCAACTTCTATTTAACCAGAGTTGTTTGAAAGTTCAAAAGAAAATGTTTTGCCTTACATTGTTGTTTTTTTCATTTTCATGTAATTACGTTCTTTCTCATTTTGTCTGATACTGTCAAATTATTTAGAGATAATTAAAAACAATCCAGGTGATATTAAAAGATATTTTACTATAAGGTATTTCAAAGCGCAAGGGCCTACTTTAAACTTTTTGCAAGAGGAAAGCTAGTTTAAGGGGAGAATTTACCCTTTTCCCACTGGCACTGAGGAAGAGAGTCATTGGGAACTGAATAAACTATATACTTTCTCTCAGTTGGCATGCTATAAGAATTTATATGGTGTTTACATGTATTTGTTCATGTTGTTTTTCTATTCTCTTTTGAAGATCTTTGAGGGTGGTGCCCAAGATGTGTTGGGCTGTGCAACTGGGTATTTGCCTAATGGACTGAGGGTAAGCTGGGTTTCTTTATTTTTATCCAGGAATTGGAGAGAAAACAGAAACACTGTGAAACACTAGAACCTTCCTTCTCATTGGGAATGATGGAAATTTGCCTGGCTTGTTTTCTTAAGTTGTGCCACTACAAACTCATCTGTCTTTCTTCAAAGACAGGTAACTTGTAACATTTGACAAATAATTGGCAAAAAATAAAAAATAAAGAACTAAGTAGCAGTCTCAGATTGGATACTCCAAAGGATGATTATATTAGGTTTAAGGTTCCTGGTGGGTCCACATTCCTAAAACTCCTAAAGCTCGTATGACCCCACCAATAAATTTATATTTAGTAATCATTCCAAATCATTATGTATAATTAACTTAAAAAAAGACTTTTTCAGAAATGACATCATCAGAAGAATAACTACAAAGTATCCTTCTCTAAATATGGGTTCATTTTTTCACAAATACAACATTATTGGGAAGACTAGGCATATACTTAGAAACTACTAGTATAGAAGCATTATATTTAGGGAATGCATGAGACCAGAACAACTCAAGTCTCTAGGACTATAAGGCTTTGATTTCATTCATCTTCTCATGGAATCTGAATATTGCTTCTTCTCTATACAGTATCTCTTCTGGAAAGTCACAGATCAAACCCTGACCAGTTATTAGCTCTTTCTGCACTGGCAAAATTCCTGTCTTCTGCCTTCTCTCATGGCTAAATTCCAGTATACTGGACACTGTCATGTGGAGGTCAGGGGAGGAGGAGAAAGAAATCCTTCCCTCCCCTTTTCTGGACTCTGCTAAAAGGGCCCCTAAAGCCTTATCATCTTGGTTCCTTAAAGAGCATTTTGCTTCTTAAAGGGTGACCAGGGTGTTAATGATCCTTTAATGAACCAATGCTTACCTGCCCTACAAGTACATCTCATTGTCTCTGTTACCTTCTTTATGTTTGGCGATTTCATCAAGGGCATTGGGAGAGATGGATCTCAATTGAACAGAGGTCCTTTACTAAATCTTTTCATTAAATTAATACAGTTTTTGAGCTGTTATATTGTGGAAATACCCAGGAAATATTTGTTACTCTTGGTTTCAATGATTTTTATGTTCTCAGATCCTTTAGGGAGAGTAGTATAAATATTTTCTTCACTTGATCCACAAAACAACACTGCAAAGTATTGGTTGTTATTATCCCCGTTTTACAAACAGAAGTTAAATGGTTTACCCAATGCCTCAACTAATAAGGATCTGAGGCAGGATTTGAACTTTTGCCTTCCTGACTCCAGGTCCCATACTCTACCCAATGAATTACCTAGATTCTTCTAAAGTAGTGATGACTCAAGAAAGGGAAGCAATGTTTTCAGTGGTCCATTTAGGGGACTCTTCCATTTTTGTGGTGCTTCCTGATCAAGGAGACCCTGATTAATACTCCTTATCCAATAATTCTGACTATATTCAAACACACATATAGCTCTGGAATCTACTAATACCCTGTCTTTGGCCCTAAATTTGCCATTTTGAAGTTGTGAGCTAAGAATGTAGAAGGAACAGCGACTTTATGAAACTGGTAGTAGGATTTTAGGAACAACATTTGTATAACAGAAAGTATAACTACCAGTAAAAATAATTAAGTTGTCCCATACTTTCAATTTCATTTGCAGTTAGATATTCTGCTTGATTTCAACTCTATAAGCATCGGAGCCCTGTGTTAGGTACCCACCTCCTCCCCAACTTCTTTCATCTCCTTTTGGGTATATCTTTCTCCATCAGACTGTAAATCCTTTGAGAGCAGAATTTGTTTTTCTTATTTATATCTTCAGAGTTTACCACAGTGCTTGGTATAAAGTAGGTGCTTAATAGAGGTTTGCTGACTAATGTTTCTCAGGTCTATTGAGGACAGTATTGGTGATTTGATTTTGATTAGTCATTGGTTTTCTTTCTTAATTTAAAAAAAAACAACAACTTACTTTCATTCTTCCCAAAGAAGACAGCAGGTAAAAAGTTGAATATATCATTGTTTTGATTACAAATCACTTCCTGCCAAGATCTTTTTATTTATGGTTGCTTAATTATGCTTATGTTGCTTAATTATGCTTTAATTATGGTTGTTTAAATAATTTCATGACCCCTTGGACCATAGTTATCTGTGGAGTTTTCTTGGCAAGGATATCAAAATGCATTCTTTTCTTTCTTCAGTGGATCCTCTTCTGAGACAGTCAGAGGTTAAGTGATTAGACACAGCTAGAAAATGTTTTAGGCTGGATTTGAAATCAGGTTTTCCTGATTCCACACCCACTACTCTAAACCCCTGAGTTATAGATGTTTCTGTTAAGATCTTACCATTTTGGGGTATACCAGTCATACTACGCTTATGAGTGCTGCCTTTTTTTAGAAAACCAGTCACTTTACAATAAGCTTATTTTTGTGCTGAAGGAGGAGTTTAGACACTTGAGAAAGATATGTTATAGTGGACTTGGAAATTTAGAGCATATTTGAACTTTATGTTGCCAAGTTTAATTCTGAAATCTTCTCCTTCAAAGTTAGATGTCTTTTTAGCTCAGAATCCAACAGATCCTCATGGGATTCTCTGTCCAACGAGATTTTGACATTTTGGAACAGCTTCCAAGCTTTTGTTCTGAGTGTTGGTACCAAACTTACTTTTACCCAATCTTTCTGAAGCCTTCCAAGTTTTCATGATTAAAAGAACAAAGATAAATAAAAGTGGTTCAGCCACTTCCTTTAGCGGGGTTATGTTATTGAGCTGCTTTGACTTTTTCAACCTTGCATTTTCCAAACTTTCCCTTGACTATTTGTCAATGGCTATCATTACAGCTATTCTTTGATTTCCTTCCTATTCACATGGACTAGAAGTTTTATGTTAAAAATAGATTTCGTAGTATGAGTTCAGTTTCTCTGGCCTTAATCATAATTTATTCACCTTCTGACCTCATGAGTGGGTGACACAAATTCCTCTTGGAACCAGATTCTTCCTGGTGCAAAGGGAGCCTCATACCTTCTTTCAGGTCACTTGAGACAGGTCCATTACAAGTCTAGCCAGAATATTCTAACACTGTCAGAGTATTCCATTTTCCTGTCTGCTATTAGTCCCTTTTGCTGATACTTGGTCATCAGTCTTGACTGCCTTTATAGATTTGCTCTCTCACCAGTAAAATCTTTGAAAGTCTTTGTTTCTATTCTCAGTTTTCTTTTCCCCCAAGGGACTACAATTTCTCTGTTTGCTTACAATTATTTGGGTCATGGTATGAAATTATAATGCTTTTGAGGATGTTTTTGGTTTCTCTCCCCACCAATCCTTTTTTCCTCATAAAAAAGAAACATCTCTACATTGTTTCTTGAATCATATTGTTTTCCAAGAGTCTAGAGTAAAAGCAATAGAAGGGAAAAAATGATAGTCAATGGAGAGTATATCTCAATGCATTCTCTGTGCCAAGTTCCAAAGCAGAATATGATCTAGGTAGGCCATATAATCACATATTTCAATCTGGAAGGAACCTGATCTAATTTCTCATTTTACATATGATAATACTGAAGGCCAGAGAGATGAAATGTCTTATCTAAGGTCATATAGGTGGTAAGTAGAAAAGCCAGTGTTTGAACTTGTATCCTAAGATTCCTTGTTTATATTAATACAGGATGCTTTTCCCCAGTACCACAGGTTGTGGTTGCATCTAGTGCCAAAAGGAAATGAAGTTCTGGGTTTATATACTAAAGCAGCTAAGTATGGTAGGAAAGATACAATAGATACCAAAATATTTGTGGTGTGGCTTTGTGTACTATATCTCCATTTTGTCATAGTAAAGAAAGAAAAAGTAGGTGTCCATCATGACTAGAAGTGACTAAAAATTGTGATAAAATGGAATATTATAGTACCAATATAATAAAATCAGCAAAACTTGGGGATACATGTGAATTCATGAAAACTGAAGCAAACAGAATTAGGCAAAGAATATACACAATGAATTAAAAAATGTAAGCATAAAGAACAATAATATGAAATTGAGTAAAATGTAATTAAAATGATCGTATTAGTCTCTGTTTCAAGATCACCAAAGAATGGAAGGAAGGAAGGATATATTTGGAAATGGATAGGACATAAGAATAAAAAGGCATGGATAAAAAAGAGAAATTTAACTAACTTTGAAAAAAGGGTTAATCCCACTTTTCTCCTAGCTGTTATTTATTATGTATATGAAATGTTTGAAGAGGACTAGCATATCTGTTGTGAGGACTTGCTCAGCCCTTTTCACGGCTGGTCATCCACCTTTGGTGTCTATCTGTCATCCAGCTCTCACCTGTGGCTCCAAGAAGCTGTAGCATATGTAGTGGCCACACTCCAGTAAACAGTAGACAGGTTAACCCAGGTTGAGGGTAACTGAGAAGTCTCGAGTTTGTCAGTGATTTAGCAGGGTGGTCTATCCCAAGCATGTAAGATTTCCATGCTGAGAAATAGGTGGATAAGCACAATTCATTCCAATGGCCAGGAATGCAGCCAAAGTAGACACTGTGAAGTGCTCAGAGCTTGGTCAGACACTGAAGGTGCCAAGGTCATCCACTGCATCCTGAGTCATCCATTACCAGCCCTCCTGACTTTTCCCTTGCTATTGGGCTTTGATGATTCTAGAGCAGTGATGAGCAAACTACAGCCTGCAGGCCAGATGCAGCCCCCTGAAATGTTCTATCAGGCTAGGCAACATTATTCCTAATCGGAAGAATACAATGAGTAGGATACAATGCAATGAAACTTCAAAAGAGTTGCCTTAGAGATAGACTGACAGATGAGCATTTCCTTTCCCTTGGCCCCCTCTTTAAAAAGTTTGCCCATCACTGCTCTAGAAGAAAAAGTGAGGTTGACATCTTTGTTCAACTCTGCCTCATTTATATATATTTCATTCACAAGTAAAGATATCATTCTGTGATAGCATTGGTCCTCTTCAAAAATAAAACAAAAGACAATGAGCACTACTAGATCAGCAAATAAGATGACTCGGGTATTATGAATCTCTGCCTAATTTCCTCAAGTACCTTACATGATTAAAACTAAAGTCGGAATTTGGGTGAGTTGAGAATAAAAAAAAATGTTCATGGGCATAAATGTAGAATTAACTATCTAGTCCCACCTCTTCTTTTTAGATAAATAAATTCAGGACCAAAGAGATAGTCATTACCCAAGATCATGCAGGTAATAAGGCAAGATTTGAACCCCAATACTATTATTCTAAATTCGGCCTCTTTCCCAGTGTGCCACATCCACTTAAACCCATGATGTGACTCCAAGAACAAAGTACCTTCCTTAATAAATGATTGTTGAAAGAATGAATGATTGATTGAAGGAAGGAAGCATCATTTCTGATTAAATCTCTCTCACACTAGATCTTCATAGTTAACCCCTGTTAACATGATTAACTTTGATGATGTCAAATACACATATTTCATCTTAAATAGATTCTGTTTGATTTTCCATGCTTATTTTCCCTGAAATTGAGTACTCACATTACAGTACCTCTTCCCAAAGTGAGTCAGATGTGCTGAACATTTGAATACCAAAGTGGTGGTTCCCATAGCAGCCACAACCACAGGGAAGCATACAATCACATACCAATAGTGTCCTCCAAACCACGGGTGAACTCAGCTCCAGAAAGAGTGAGGTAGAAGGGTAGAGATGACCCAGCATCCATGTGAGTTCTACATGAATTTTCAAAACAGAAAGAACCAACTCTTATTCCTCTTCCATAGGCAGCTTCTTCTTTAAGGGAAAGGTAATATTCTTGGTGAAAGTTCTTGGGTTTTCTCTTCCACATAATATGTGCTAACTTAAAGTTGTAGACCTAAAACCAAAAACAATTTAAGCAGTACCAGGAGAATAATTTATGTAGGGAAAACAGTTCTGTAAAAACAAACAACTAAGAAAGATGTTAGAACTCTGATCAGTGTAATAACCAATTATGATTCCACAGGACCAATAATAAAAGATACCATCCATGACAGAAAAATGATGGATTTGGGATACAGAATGAAACATATATTTTGAGAGAATTTGTTTTGCTTGACTAAGCATATTTTTTTTAATTTCCTTTTTTCCAATGGGGATGAAAGAGGGGAAGGAGAGATATATATTTCTGTTAATTATAAAAATAGAGAGGGAACATGCTACAGATCTGAAAAGTTGCAAACATCTTCCGAAGAGATCATTGTATTATCAAGTTGATTTTACTGTCCTCTGTTACAAGATATCTCTTATGAAATAGAAGTAATTTTTCAATATATGTAATATAAAAACAAAACTAAATTGTAAAAACTAAAAGTGACTAAAGAAAAGTCAAATCACATATTCATTTTCATCTCTATATAGACAGAATAAAGATTCAGTAAAGGCAAGTAAAGGCAAGATTTTACAACTGCCTGACCTATTTTGTTTGAATATTCAGTGATAGCTACTCAAAATGACCCCTTTGGTACAATACCAAGTGTTTATATTGAAATTTTTCCAGCTCACTGAGTCATACTATTGAAAAATAATAATAAGGCCTCACTAGTTTTGAATATTCATCCTTGAAACGGGAACAGAAAGGTGGATAAGAACAAAGATTTAGGATTGGAAGAGATCATAAAGGCCTTTTTGTCCAATCTTCTCATTTTATAAGAAAAGGAACTGAGATTCAATGAGCTTAAGAGACTTGTCTAGGCTTACACAGATGGTAAGCAGCAGAATAGGCCTTTAAAACCAGAAATCAAATGTCTGTTTAAAGAAGTAACCAAAAAACACTTTGTTGATATTATCCAACTGGGTTTTGTTTTCAATTAATTAATTATTTTATGGCAAGCATGAACAAAGATAAATTTCAGGGTCAGGAAAAAATAATTACCCCCAAAAAGAAAGAAAAGAATACAAAGGATATGGCATATCAGTGTTTTGTATATGGGTCCATTTTTCTGACACTTTAATTGGTGGCAGGATGCATAGATCGCTTATCTTGGAGTCATAAAGACCTTAGTTCAATACCTGCTTCTGATACTTGTAATTACAGGCAAAGTTGCTTAGATTCTCCATTATTCAGTTTCCTCATCTGTAAAATGGGGAGAGTAATACCCATAGCACCTTCCTGACCAGTTAGTTGTGAGACTCAAATAACAATGCTTATAAATCGTATCCCAAACTGAAATTACTTTGTTATTGTTTCCTTCTAGATGAGAACTTTAGCAATTTTCGTCATTGAAAAATTTCAAAATCTAGGTCCAAAATGCACATGACTTTTCCTCGGCATCCTCTGTAATGCAAAGATAAGAAAACATCTCCTCCTTCAGATGTCCCTTTATGCTACGTCTCTAGTAAGAGCAGTTTATATTTTACCTGTTTAAGAGAATTGCCCTTAGAGCAGTGATGGTGAACATTTTAGAGACTGAATGTCCAAACTGCATCCTCACATCACATATGAGTTGCTCCCTTACCCCAGGTAGGGGAGGGAGGACATACTCCCATTTGACTGCTGGGCAGATGGGCGGGTGATGAGAGAAATGTCCTCAGGGATGGTGGCGATGGGGAGGGCAGTAGCTCCCTCTGACACTCATGCCATAGGTTCACCAACACAGCCCTCTAGGTTCTTGTGATACTGCCAATAGAGCTGGACTTAAAGTAATGTTTCCTTCAGCACATTTAACTTCCCCTAAACCCTCTCACTTTCAGGATTTCTTGTACCTGAGGGAAAGATATTTTTCCCCTCCATGGAAAGCAATGGAGGACATCCCTTCCTCCATGAGCTGATGACTGCCTCCTTCCCCACCCCTAGGGTAGGGCAAACATAGTACAAGGTTTCTTTGAGAAGATTTTCTTCTAGTGAGAAAGTAAATCCTAAATAATAAATCTGAACTACTATAAACATCCAAGATATGTATGAGTTATTTTTTTAAAAAGAAGAATCCATATGTGTATACATATGGACACAAGCATACATATTTTTCAAAAGTTGGATAAAAGCCTAAGCTCTGGCAATTTATGTGAGGATTAGAAAAAAAATAATTGTGTACAGAGACATGAGGGAGTAACAGCTCTCACAAAACATTATTGTGGCATGCCAGATAAAATAAAAATGAGTTGAGTGAGCAAGAATTCCTAATGACTCCAATGTTATCCATTTCTCCAGCAGGTTAAATAGAGTTGGAATGAAATCAGGGCAAAAACAGCTACATAGGCACTACCCTAGTTCGATAAATCAAAAGAGCCAAGATATCCTCAATGGGACTATCCCCTGCATTGATATAGATTGCAACCCAGTCACATCTTCTCATCTTGCGTGATTCTAGTCCATGTCCTCCCAAGAAAATCTCACCAGTGACCTAGAAGTCTTCTTTCAGCATTATAGGAGTAACAGTTATTGCTATTTAGTCGTTTTTCAGTTATGTCCAACTCTTCATAACCCTATTTATTTGTTTGTTTGCTTTTGGCAGCAGTACTGGAATGGCTTGCCATTTCCTTCTCCAGCTCATTGTAGAGATGAGGAAACTGAAGCAAAACAGGGTTAAGTGACTTGCTCAGGGTCACACAACTAATAAATGTCTGAGGCCAGGTCTAAATTCTGGAAGAGTCTTCTGACTCTAACTCCAATACTCTTTCCACTATGCCACCTCACTGCCCAGGGATACCAGTATAGGACTCAAACTGTTCCCTCAAGCTATCCCTCACTTGCTCTTCTTACATGATCAGCCTACTGCCTTTTCCTATCATAACATCTCCTGGATGATGCCTCATGTCATTTCTTTACATTCTGGTCATCTTTGGTGATATGTCATAGCCTATATATTAGTAATATACTGTACCAGTTAGACTACACAGCAGTTAGAGATCTGGGCCTAGAGTCAGGAAGATCTGAGTTCAAATGTGGCATCAGACACCTACTAATTGTGTCACCCTGGGCAAGTGATTCAACCTTTTTCTTCCTCAGTTTCCTTAACTGTCAGATGGTGACAATAATAGTACTGATATCCCAGGATTGTTGTGAGAGTACAAATGAGATATTTTAAATTATTTAGGATTGCACTTAATAGATATTTAATAAATGCTTGTTTCTTTCCTATGCATTTTTCCCACTTGTAAATCATCATTCCACTGGCCCTTGGATAACTTAGCATTTTGATTTTTTAAATTGAGTTTGTTCAGAATTTGCAGTCAAATGTTATTATGGAGAGAATAGTAATAGTAATAAATTAATAGAACTTATATTGTGCTTTATGGTTTGGAAAGCACTTTACAAATATCATCTCAACTGGTCCTCATGACAATACTGGAAGATTGTCCATGTCACAGAGCTAGTGATTGCCTGAGAATGGATTTCAATTTGGGTCTTCCTATCTCTAGGTCCAATGTTTTATTCACTGTGCTACTAGCTGTTAAAAAAGGGTTGGATTTCACTACTACTTCTATATACCCTACTACTTCTGTATCCCAAAGAGATAAAAAAAAAGGGGGCAGGGGAAGGACCTACTTACATAAAAACATTCATAGCAGCTCTTTTTTGTAGTAGCAAAGAACTGGAAACTAAAGGGATGTCCCTCAATTGTGGACTGGATGAACAAATTATAGTAGATGATGGTGATGAAAAACCACTGTGCTATTAGGAATGATGAACAGGATGGTTTCAGAAAGAATTGGAAAGACTTTTAGAACTAACAAAGAATTAAATTAGCAGAACCAAAAGAACATTGTACTAGTTACCATAATATTATGGAATGATTGACTGTGAAAGACTTAGCTACTGTCAGCAGTACAATGATCCAGGGCAGGGGTCGGCAACGTATGGCTCTTTCTGCAGGAGCCATAAAGTCAATTTTTTTCAGGCGCTGTTACAGGAGTGAGCACTGTGAGCACTGTACAGCTCTCACGAAATTACATTTAAAAAAATGTGGCGTTTATGGCTCTCACGGCCAAAAAGGTTGCCTGATCCAGGGCAATGCTGAGGGACTTATGCCCACTTCTGGAGAAAGAACTGTTGGAGTCAGAATGCAGATGAAAGCCTACAATCTTTCAATTGTTTATTTGGGTTTATGTTTTAGGGTTCTGGTTTTATAAGATTACTCACTTACAAAAATGAACAATATGGAAATATGCTTTGCATCATAATACATGTATAACCCAGATCAAATTGCCTGCCAACACTGGGAGGGACAAGGGAAAGGAAGGAAGGACATAAGTCCAATCATATCACTTGGGAAAAAACTAAGTGGAAATTTGTTATTATATGTAATTGGTAAAAAAATAAAATAAAATAAATAAAAGGTAGGTTTTTAGAAAGACATATATGAATTGATACAAAGTAAAGTGAGCAAAACCAGGAGTACAATGTACAAGTTAACAGACATAATGTACAATGATCAACTGTGAATGACTTCACTAAGCTCAATATAATGATGCAAGACAATTGTAATGGATTTATGATGAAAAATGCTGTCCATCTCCTGAAAAAGAACTGATAAAGTCTGAATGCAAATTGAGTCATATTGTTTTTTACTTTGTGTGTGTGCGTGTGCACGTGTGTGTCTATGTATATGTGTTTTGATCTAGATTTTCTTTCACAACATGCCTAATATGGAAATGTGTTTTCATAACTGGACGCATTGAACCTATATCAAATTGCTCACTATCTCAAGGAAGGCAGGTGATGGAGGGAGAGAATTATAAACTGAAAAACTTTTTAAATGGTTATTAAAATTGTCTTTACATACAAAATGAAAAAAAAATTAAAATGTTATTAAAAGTAAAAAAGATAAATTTTGGAGTTAGAGGGTATTTATGACCAGTTGAAGTGCTACATGATTTATTTCTTAATTTTTTTCTCTAATTACTCTCTATTTAATTTTCTATTTCTCTAATTTCTAGTCATTGGACTTGTTAAAGAAATTCTGTGTCATGGTACATATATAGTAATGATATTAAACAAAATTCATCTTTCATTTTCAAATAAATAATTTATGAAATTATAAAATAGGGGCAGGCAGCCTTATTTCTTTGGATACTTACCAGAAAAGACGATGACTGGCATTGTGCACTCATGGTTTAATTAAATACAGAGAGAATGGGGGCAAAAAGCCCTGGTGGACAGAAATACACATCAAAAAGTGGTTCAAAGATGGCTTGGGGCTAGGAAATAGGAGGGTAACAAAAGGCAAGCAGCATGGGGAGGAATCTACAAAGGGGGAGAGAGAACATCACTCACAGAACCATGATGAAATTGAGGGCACTAGGCAACATGGACCCAATGGAAATGGATGAGTGCTTAGGAGGTCTTATTTTAATTGTTCATTTGTTTATTTCTTTTGAGAAACAGACCAACTCCTTTCTGTGCCACTTTGGGTGAGCTCATTAATATGTCCCAACCATCCCAAAATTATCCATAAAACTTCCAAGTCTTCATCTTAAAGTTATCAATATCTTTTTGATTTTCTGGTAATCTGGAGCTGGGCAGACCTAGATTTTAGCTGAAATTTCTATATCATAGTCTAGAAACCTTGAGAGGAAGGACTTACTTGGTTTCTTCTGATTCCAAATATGTTACTAACATATGAATTTTGGTTAATATGTGATTTGTAAATTATGTTTCCTTATTCTTTGAGACATTTTGTACATATCTTCCAGGTTTTCCTTTGTAATTTTATTTCCTGCTATTACTCTATTTTATTGCTGTCAGTCATTTTAAAATTATATCTGTCTCTTTATGACCCCATTTGGGATTTTCTTGGCAAGATACTGGAGTGGGTTGCCATTTCCTTTTCATTTTACAGATGAGAAAATTGAGATAAACAGGGTTAAGTGACTTTCCCAGGTCTGTGTCTGAGGTCGGATTTGAACTCAGGAAGAGGTGTCTTCCTAAATCCAGGCCTGACACTCTATCACCACCTTATACTGATCACTCTATAGTGATTACCTATAAAACTTATTATTCTGACTAGAAATCTGAAGGGAGGGAAGTGAGAAGAGGGAACAGAACAAGATATACTTTTAACAGAACTTTGCCTTATTTTGTCCCAAAATGGTGATTGACCCTGTTCCATCTACATTCCTTACCTAGTCTCCCTTCAAAAAAAGTCTGCGAATATAGGAGCTCTTTGGTCTGCATTAGGGGTGAAGTTCTATTCAACAGACATTAAATGAAGTACATTTAATAGATGCTGGGGTATCAAAAGATGGTGATACAGTCCCCAGTTATAAGCCTTTGGGCCTCTTCTATTATTTAATTTCCATTGGAAATTCCAAATATGGAAACATGTACCTGACTTGATTCCAAATGTAAAGATCTGACTTAACCTTGAGTGGTGATATGACTTGGCTAGGGTCATATGGCCAGCATATATTTGAGGCAAAACTTGAACCTAGGTCTTCCCTTTTCTGTGGTTTGTCCTCTCACCACTATTCTACCATTTCATCTCACAAATTTGAATTCAATTGTGTGAAAAAACAAAGTTACTTGGTTCCGGGTTAAGATGGCGGCAGAGTAAGAAGCAGCTCTTAACCTCTCCTGACCAAAACACACAAAACTCCTCAAGGGGACATAAAAACAAGTCCAGACGAATGGAGGAACCCCACAACAGGGCACAGCATGGAAGGTACGTGGAATTGAGGCATTTCCATGCTATAAAGGGGTGAAACAGCTCTCACTAAATCGTGGGCAGAGCAACCACCCACCCCCACGCCCTCCACACACAACACCTATAGCACCGAAGCCAGCTAAAAAGAAATAGAGCAAGTTTGGGGCACCCATCGAGTCATTGGCAGCTCTGGATCCTGTTCCTGAGAGCAGCAAGATTTAGAACCCCAAAAAGCTAACGAACGCACACAAAATCTGAGCGCGGGAGCAGGTTGCTGAGAGCAGACACAGGGCTCAGAGCGCAGGCGCGGACGGAGGCGTGGGTGGAGGCAGAAACAACCACGAGCTAAAGCTCTGAAACCCTGAGTGGGGAACCAGTGCAGATGGGTGTACGACTGTGGAAGCAGCGCCCTGAGACTTGTAAAGAAACCTCCAGCAGAGGATCAAGAAAGAGGGCCCACCAGGGGGCTTGACCTTGGAAAAAAACAGAACTCAGAGCTCAGGAGCCAAAAGACCATGCCGAGACCCTGAGCGCGAGGATAAACCTGAGAAGCTGCTGGGCTAAAGATGGCTACCCAGAATCAGGAAGTTCAGAAGAGAAAGATTAACAACAAGAAAAAGAAGTCTTTAACACTCGACAACTTTTACACAGAGAAAATCCAGACAACCGAGCAAACAGAGGAGAACAAACAAGCATCCCGACCCTCCTCAAATAAGGAAAACTCCTCACAAGCTATGGAAGAGTTCAAAACTGAGATTCTGAGAAAGATGGAAGAGATGTGGCAAGAAAATAACAGTTTAAAAGGTAGAATCTTGCAATTGGAAAGTGAGGCTCAGAAATCAAATGAACTGATAAGCAAATTGAACCAGATTGAAAAAGAAAACCAAAAGATCATAGCTGAAAACCAGTCCCTAAAGGCTAGAATTGAGCAATTAGAAGCTAATGATCTCTCAAGACAACAAGAACAAATTAAACAAAGTCAAAAGACTGAAAAATAGAAGGAAACATGAAATATCTCAATGAGAGAGTGACAGACCAAGAAAACTGGTCTAGAAGAGACAATTTGAGAATAATTGGTCTTCCAGAAAAACCAGAAATTAATAGAAACCTGGACTCCATACTAACAGAAATAATTCAGCAAAATTGCCCTGAAGTCCTACAACAAGAGGGCAATATAGGCATTGAAAGGATTCATAGAACACCTGCGACATTCGACCCAGATAAGAAAACACCCAGAAATACAATTGCCAAATTCAAGAGTTTCCAAGCAAAAGAAAAAATCTTACAAGAAGCCAGAAAGAAACAATTCAAATATCAAGGAGCACCAATCAGGATCACACAGGATCTGGCAGCCTCCACGCTAAAAGA
>NC_058130.1:495621428-495623695 GCF_016433145.1 Gracilinanus agilis | reverse complement strand
AATCATTAAAAACTATTTTGCCCAATTATATGGCAATAAATATAACAACTTAGGAGATATGGACGAATATTTACAAAAATATAAACTGCCTAGATTAACAGCAGAAGAAACAGAATACCTAAATAATCCCATATCAGAAAAAGAAATTGAACAAGCCATGAAAGAACTCCCTAAGAAAAAATCGCCAGGGCCTGATGGATTCACAAGTGAATTCTATCAGACATTCAAGGAGCAATTAATCCCAATACTATGCAAATTATTTGATATGATAAACAAAGAAGGAGTCCTACCAAATTCCTTTTATAACACAAATATGGTACTGATTCCAAAGCCAGGGAGATCAAAAACAGAGAAAGAAAACTACAGACCAATCTCCCTAATGAACATAGATACAAAAATCTTAAATAGAATACTAGCAGACTCCAGCAAGTAATTAAGAAGATCATCCACCATGATCAAGTGGGATTTATACTAGGAATGCAAGGTTGGTTCAACATTAGGAAAACCATCCACATAATTGACCATATCAACAGTCTAACAAACAAAAATCACATGATCATCTCAATAGATGCTGAAAAAGCCTTTGACAAAATACAGCATCCATTCCTATTGAAAACACTGAAAAGTATAGGAATAGGACCTTTCCTAAAAATAATAAACAGTATATACCTAAAACCATTAACAAACGTCATATGCAAAGGGGATAAATTAGAAGCCTTCCCAATAAGATCAGGAGTAAAACAAGGATGCCCATTATCATCTCTATTATTCAACCTAGTACTAGAAACACTAGCAGTTGCAATTAGAGAAGAAAAAGAAATTGAAGGTATCAAAATAGGCAAGGAGGAGACTAAGCTATCACTCTTTGCAGATGATATGATGGTAAACTTAAAAAATCCTAGAGAATCAACTAAGAAGCTTGTAGAAATAATCAACAACTTTAGCAAAGTTGCAGGATACAAAATAAATGCACATAAATCATTAGCATTCCTATACATTTCCAACACACTAGAGCAGCAAGAAGTAGAAAGAGAAACACCATTTAAAATCACCCTAGACAATATAAAATACTTAGGAATCTACCTACCAAAACAAAAACAGCAATTATATGAAAACAACTAAAAAACACTTTCCATACAAATAAAACTGGATCTAAACAATTGGAAAGCCATTGATTGCTCATGGGTAGGACGAGCCAACATAATAAAAATGACAATTCTACCCAAATTAATTTACCTATTTAGTGCCATACCTATCAAGCTACCAAAAAACTTCTTTACTGAATTAGAAAAAACTATAACAAATTTCATTTGGAATAACAAAAGATCAAGAATTTCAAGGGAAATAATGAAAAAAAATGTGAAGGAAGGGGGCCTAGCAGTACCAGATATTAAATTATACTATAAAGCAGCAGTCATCAAAACAATATGGTACTGGCTAAGAGACAGAGAGGAGGATCAATGGAATAGACTTGGGGTAAATGACGTCAGCAAGACAGTGTATGATAAACCCAAAGAGTTCAACTTTTGGGACATGAATCCACTATTTGACAAAAACTGCTGGGAAATTTGGAAAACAATATGGGAGAGATTAGGTCTAGATCAACATCTCACACTCTACACCAAGATAAATTCAGAATGGGTGAACGACTTGAATATAAAGAGGGAAACTATAAACAAGTTAAGTGAACACAGAATAGTTTACTTGTCAGATCTCTGGGAAAGGAAAGACTTTAAAACCAAGCAAGAGTTAGAGAAAATTACAAAATGTAAATTAAATGGTTTTGATTATATTAAACTAAAAAGTTTTTGTACAAACAAAAAGAATGTAGTCAAAATCAGAAGGAAAACAACAAATTGGGAAAAAATCTTTATAACTAAAAACTCTGACAGGGGTCTAATTACTCAAATATACGAGGAGTTAAAGCAATTGTATAAAAAATCAAGCCATTCCCCAATTGATAAATGGGCAAGAGACATGAATAGGCAATTTTCAGGTAAAGAAATCAAAAGAATCTATAAGCACATGAGAAAGTGTTCCAAATCTCTAATAATTAGAGAAATGCAAATCAAAACAACTCTGAGGTATCACCTCGCACCTAGCAGATTGGCTAAAATGAAAGAAGGGGAGAGTAATGAATGTTGGAGGGGATGTGGCAAAATTGGGACATTAATGCATTGCTGGTGGAGCTGTGAACTGATCCAGCCATTCTGGCTGGCAATTTGGAATCATGCTCAAAGGGCTATAAAAGAATGCCTGCTCTTTGA
>NC_058130.1:495594189-495621329 GCF_016433145.1 Gracilinanus agilis | reverse complement strand
TGGCTAAAATGAAAGAAGGGGAGACTAATGAATGTTGGAGGGGATGTGGCAAAATTGGGACATTAATGCATTGCTGGTGGAGATGTGAACTAATCCAGCCATTCTGGCTGGCAATTTGGAATCATGCTCAAAGGGCTATAAAAGAATGCCTGCCCTTTGATCCAGCCATACCATTGTTGGGTTTGTACCCCAAAGAGATCATAGATAAAAAGACTTGTATGAAAATATCTATAGCTGAGCTTTTTGTGGTGGCAACAAATTGGAAAAGTAGGATATGTCCTTCAATTGGGGAATGGCTGAACAAACTTTGGTATATGCAGGTGATGGAATACTATTGTGCTAAAAGGAATAATAAACTGGAGGAGTTCCAGGCGAACTGGAGAGACCTCTGGGAACTGATGCAGAGTGAAAGGAGCAGAGCCAGAAGAACATTGTACACAGAGACTGATATACTATGGTAAAATTGAATGTAATGGACCTCTGTACCAGCAGCAATACAATGACCCAGGACAATTCTGAGGGGTTTATGGTAAAGATGCTACCCACATTCAGAGGAAGGACTGCAGGAGAGGAAACATATAAGAAAAACAACTGCTTGAATGCATGGGTTGGGGTGGACATGATTGAAGGTGTGGACTCGAAACTACCACACCAATGCAACTACCAACAATTTGGAAATTGGTCTTGATCAAGGACACATGACAAAACTAGTGGAAATGTGCATTGGCCATGGGTGGAGGGAGTGCAGGGGGCGAAGGGGAAAGGAGGAGCATGAATCATGTAACCATGTTAAAAATAAATATTAATAAATGTTTAAAAAAACAAAACAAAGTTACTTGACCCAAAGAGCTATTGAATCCAGGTCCCTTAGAATATGGTCCCTTAGTTAAATATGCACATTAAATAATCATAGACCATAAAATGATCACATCTCTCTCTCTCCCTCTTTCTCTGTCTTTTCTCTGTCTATCTATCTATCTATCTATCTATCTATCTATCTATCTATCTATCTATCTATCTATCTATCTATCTATCTACCAGTCTCTATATCTATCTGTCTATCTATCTATCTATCTATCTATCTATCTATCTGTCTATCTATCTATCTATCTATCTATCTATCTATCTATCTATCTACCAGTCTGTCTGTCTCTGTCTATCTCTCTATCTCTGTCTATCTCTTTGTCTCTCTCTCTCTCTCTCTCTATCTATCTATCTATCTATCTATCTATCTATCTATCTATCTATCTATCTATCTATCTATCTATCTATCTATCTATCTTCCAGTCTGTCTATCTCTCTATCTCTCTGTCTATCTATCTATCTATCTATCTATCTATCTGTCTGTCTGTCTGTCTGTCTGTCTGTCTGTCTGTCTGTCTATCTATCACCTATTTCTTTATCCCTCATTCATCTCCTTTTCACAATTCATCTTCAGAAAAGTCATCTTTAATGTAATTTGAAATAGATTAAGTCAGTGCTAAAGTGAGGCTCAGTGCCCTAAAACACCTATCCAAAATAAGGATTTTTTCCTCAAAGTCTGATTCATTCTCTCATTCAGTTGATTTTCTCCTGAAATGTATACTTGGTGTGTTCTACTCAAAATACGTGATTCTTTAAATCATTTTCCCACAACAAAATGTTTAGGAATGATTATATGACTAAATGAATATTGAAGACCACTGTGGCATAATACAAAAAGGCTTGTATTTGCAAACATAAGGCATAGATTTCAGTTCTATCTGTCATTTACTAGCTGTGACATCATGGACAGGTTATATAAGTACTCTGAGGCTTATATTCTTTTTTAATTAATATTTTCATTCATTAATTTTTAACATTCACTTTTTAAAATGTTTGAGTTCCAAATTCCTTTTTTCCCTCTTGTCCTTCTCCTATTCCCTGAAGAGACAAACAATGTATCAGTGAAACATATAAAGTCATGTAAAACATTTCTACACTAGCCATGATGCAAAAAAAATAAAAAATCAAAATCAAATCAAGAAATGTGAAAAGTGTATGCTTCAGTTTGTACTCAGAAATAAAGTTGAGATTCTTTACCTATCAAAATGGGATAATGATAATTATCTGTACTATCTTCCTCACAAAGCAGTTCCCCGCAAAATCTTAATGCAATTTTGTTTTAGTACTTTTAAAACTGAACTAAGGCTTTTGGGACACCTAGCATAAACCTGATTTTTTTGTTATTATTAACAATAATGTTGATAAACATATTATTAAAAATAAGTTTACATATGCAACCCAAATATGGCCACATGGCTCATCTGCTAAAACTGGTGACCAACTTTTGGCATCTCTGGGAGCTGCTGGGGTTCTCTCTAGTCTCAAATTGTGTTTTGGGACATTTGGGGTTTTGCAAAACCCCAAATAAGCTTGCCAAAAGCCTTTCCCCCTTAATATTTGAACACGTGGATTTTAGGGGAAATGTAATCCATATGTTTCTGACTCATTTACACTTAAATCATAAAAAATGTTATTTTCTAAGAGCTATTTGATGTTCCAAAGTCTTTTGAAGCTTTTAAAAAAATATATGTTTTTAAGGCTTCCCACCCACCCCCCAACAGGAAGTCTAGTTTTGCCAAGAGTAAATGAACTCAGACACAAAAAAGGTGCAGTTCTTGTTTGAACCCCCAATTTTTAAACTTGGCAAAAGCCAGTTAACTTTCCCTATTTGTTATGTTAACTTCAGAACTAGGCAGCATATTCATCCTTTCACTGGGAAATTCTTATCACCAGAGCCATTGTGGTCACTACTAATTCATCCCACACCTTGAAGATCCTCCAGGGAAATACTATGTTTTTTTAATCCCAAAATGAATTTTAAGTCAGGCTTTTTAGGGCAAAAAAAATCTTAAATCAAAAGTCATTCTGCTATCTATTAGAAGTCTGAAACATTTTTTCTCCAAATCCAACTCCTCTTAAACAAACAAATAAACTCCCAAAAAGCATTTATCTGTGTGACTCCTTTCCAACTCTAAAGTCTCTTTCTCCATTTTGAAAACAAACAAATGTGATTCCAGTCAGCACATGTGAGTCAAAGTCTCCAATCAGATGAACAGACAAAGGTAGAGTCCTAGAATTTAGGATACTTTGATCCCCAAACTGTTGCTTTGACAGTTCTCAAGTGATTGGAATCTTAAGAAGCACAATGTTACATGGTGCTGTACAAAGGCCAAAAGTTCTTTATTTTATTTTTTTTAACAAATATTATTTTTTCCCTTTCTCCAAGAAGTTCATCTAGTTGAGTGCATTTCAATAGAAGCCATAGTCATGTTCCTGTTCTTCACAGAAAATATTCCCATTAATGGCTTCCATGTGTTGGCATCTAAGCTGATGTAAAGTTATCTCGGCCACGAAGAGACTCACTATTTACTTTGACATGACATTTTCAGTATCATGTCTTTTCCTTCCATTTATTTTATAGCTTAATGCTCTTGATGTCCTACAATTGATATCAGATTTTTAAGTCTTTCTTGGGAAATTGAATGGAACCCAAGATCTTTCAGAGGAATAATTACCATTGGTCTCAAAAGGTATTTCCTGCATCTGTGTCAACTTTGGCAATCTATCTTGTGATACCATACTTATCTAAAGTGAAGGTATAATTAGCAAGTGACAAAAATGTTCCATATCCATTAAATGTTTTGGGGGGAAGAGGCAAGGGAGAATAATGAGGGGTGGGTAGGAACATATCTGTGATTCCACCAGCCCTGGAAATTCTTGGTATGGAAATTCTCTCCAATAACACACACACTAAAAACTCATTTGTTATTTTATAGCCTTAAAGAGTTATATTTATTTTAGAGCCTTAGAGAAGATAGTGACCAGTTAAGTAACTTGCCTATAGCCATATAACTAATATGAGGCCAATCAATGGATAAACATTTACTAAGCACATACTATTTGCTAGGCACCGTATAAAGTTCTAGGATTACACAAAGTGGCAAAATATAGTCCTTTCCCCCCAAAACTTAAAATCTGTTGCTGCCAGAGGCAGGACTTGAGCTCTAAGTCTTTTTAAAGTAAAGGCTGGCCCTCTATTATATCACATTGTTTCTTATAAAACTAATTTGAAGGGGGAAAAGGTCCATTATCTACTCTTTTTAGAAAAGGAAAAGTCTTATAGACATTTAAAAATATCAAGCAGATTTTGAGGGTGTAAAGCAGTAGTTCCCAAACTTTTTTGGCCTACCGCCCCCTTTCCAGAAAAAATATTACTTAGCTCCCCCTGGAAATTATGAAACTATTTATTGAACTCAGAATAGAATGTAATACCAAAAAAGTGTGAGGGGCAGCTGGGTAGCTCAGTGGATTGAGAGCCAGGCCTAGAGACGGGAGGTCCTAGGTCAAATCTGGCCTCAGACACTTCCCAGCTGTGTGACCCTGGGCAAGTCACTTGACCCCCATTGCCTACCCTTACCACTCTTCCACCTATAAGTCAATACACAGAAGTTAAGGGCTTAAAAAAAAAGTGTGGCCATCACCACTTCCCTGGATTGCCACAGCACCCACCAGGGCGCAGTGGTACCCACTTTGGGAGTCACTGGTGTAAAGGATATTGTGGTTTGCTAGGATATATAGTCACATTATTAAGTTCAGTGATTGGGCATATAGCTAAATACCCATCAGAGAGTCTGTACAGTTCAAAAGCTGTGTTTGCTATAGATAAACAATATATAATAATTAAATCAATCATTGTCATATGATGAAAAGAGCACAGAATTTGGGATTCCAGTATGTTAGTAATCTACTATTCCAGTAACTAGCCTCAATTTACTTATCTACAAAATGGGAGCATTTATGAATCTCTAAGGCTTCTCTTGACCTTACAAGTTTCTGTTTGAAATGGGTAGTGGGTTTTAAGGGTTGAGAAGGAGAAGAAAGGTATCCTGATCACTGTAGTCAGAACAGTTAACAGGAATGTTAACTCCACTGCAATAGTCAAGATATCAGCTCATCTGAGAGTGTTCTAGGATTTTTCCCTTCCACAGAATCACTCATCTTAGAATTCGAGGACTGAGAAGTCATTGAGATCAAGCTGTACCTGATTTGTGACCTTCTTCTCCAGAACCCCTGTGAGGGATTATCCAATTTTGGCTTCAAGATTTCCACTGAAGATCAACCTGTTATTCTCTGAAGCAGTTTATTCTCTTTTTTAGCTAACTGACCACCAGAAGGAGCCAGAATGTCACATCTTCCTCAGTTCAAATCTGGCCTTAGACACTGGGCAAGAGAAGGAAAAGGCAAACCACTCCAATATCTTTGCCAAGAAAAGCCCAAATGGGGCCACAAAGAGTCAGTAAACAATAATGATTGATAGAGAGGGTATTTTTATATTAATTCTAAGCCTGTGTCTCTCTTCAACTTCCATTCTTTGCTTCTAATTCTGTCCTCTGTAGGCATGTAGAATATGTCTAATTCATAACACCATAATCCCCCTTTGATTTTTCAGGTTTACCAAGCCTAGTTTCTTTTTTTTTCTTCAGGTGTATTTGAATCTTTTTTTTCTATTTCCATATTATTCATTTTCGTAAGAGAGTAATCTTTTAAAACAAAAACCTCAAATTATATACCCATGTAAACAAGTGATAAATCATGTTTTCTTCTGGATTCTACTCCCACAGTTCTTTCTCTTGATGTGGATAGCATTCTGTCTCATAAATCCCTCCAAATTGGCCTGAATCATTACATTGCTTTTAGTAGCAGTCAATTACATTTGAATGTCCTACAATGTTTCAGTTACTGTGTATAATGTTCTCCTGGTTCTGCTTATTTCACTCCACATCAGTCCATGTAAGTCTTTCCAGTTCTTGTAGAAATCAAGCAGTTCATCATTCCTCATTGCACAATAGTATTCCATCACCATCATATACCACAATTTGTTCAGCCATTCCCCAATCAAGGGACATACCCTCATTTTCCAATATTTTTGCCACCACAAAAAGTGCAGCTATAAATATTTTTATACAAAAGAATCCTTCCCCATTTTAAAAAATCTCTTTGGGATACAAACCCAGTAGTAGTATTGCTGGATCAAAGGACATGCCTTTTAAAGCCCTTTGGACATAATTTCAAATTGCCTTCCACAATGATTGGATCAATTCACAACTTCATCAGTAATGAATTAGGGTCCCAATTTTGCCACATTCTCTTCAATATTTATTATTTTCCTTTATTGTCATATTGGTCACTCTGCTAGATATAAGGTGGTGAGGAGTTTTGATTTCCAAGCCTAGTTTCTTAAAAGAATACTAGTACAGCATAGTCTTCAATCTCTACATTACCTCAGTCACATTCTTCTAGGTCTGTTGTTCAGTTGTGTCCAACTCTTTGTGACCCTATATGGAATTTTCTTGGCAAGGCTACTGAGTGGTTTACCATTTCCTTCTCCAGTGGAGTAAGGCAAACAGTAGTTAAATGGCTTGCCCAGAACACCTCGTAAATGTTTGAGGCTAAATTTGAATTCAATACTTCTTGGTTCCAGACCCAGCATTCTATTCATTGAACTACCTAGCTGCCTACTATTCTTTTGGATATCTTCCAGTTTTCTAGAATATGACACTCAGAATTGAACATAAAACAAATGCCAGACATGGGTTGATGTATATAGAATGCAGAATCAGTGGAGGAACTATCATCTCCCTTTTATGGGTCCCAGTGAACCATGTTAGCTTTTTTTGGTTACATTTTTCTCTGTTGAATTATGTTGAACTAACAATCCCCTAAAACTACCAAATCTTTTTAACATGAATTCCTGTTTGGCCATTCCCTATATACCACCCACGCCCTTTGTCTCACATATGTTCTGTTGACTCTTTAAATCCAAGGACAGGAACATATCATGGTGTCACTGGTGCTGTCCTTTTGACATGGGGAGCTGACATCTCCTTGATCTATTCTTTCAGTTGCTCTTAAGACAGCGTATTCCCCAAAATGCTTCTATAAGCATTTAAAGAGAAACAGGCCTAGAATGCTTTCTTATTAGGAATGATCACTAAATGTAGACACTTCTGTAGATGCACATAACAATCTTGCCACTGGAATTTTATGTCATTTGGATTTAGACACATTATGTATAATGTACACATAGAAGAAAGCATACAGAAAACTAAGATTCTTGGATTGTGGCTGCTTGAATTTTCAAGAAAGCTTTGGTATGAATTTATATGGTTTCATTTGCCTATACAGATTTGACATTTAAAGCACACACCAAAAAAAAACTTTCCTAGAGCTTTAAGCAATTGCTATCCTTGATGAAGGTAACACATCAGAGGAATAAATGTTGCCATGCCCAGTCTCAAGAATGGCTAACTCTCTTCTATTATTACACCAGCATGGCTTCAGATGCCTGCCTTTGTCTTTTAGTTTCATGCCTGAACACTGCTGTTTTGATCTCTATTTAAAACCAAGAAAGGGAGAAAAAAGAACCCTAAGCCAAGTTTAACAGTATTGAGTGATACTAAAATAATTCCTCCAAGCAAAGGACAGCCATTGCCTGGAAGAATACATTCCTGGAGCACATGCCATGAGGTTCTGGGGAGGTTAATGGTCAGAGTGCTTAGAATCCTGGAGTTGCCCCAGGCTTGGTATGTGGCCTTGGACAAGTCACTTGGACCTCAAGTAGCACTGTAAAAACAACATTTTTATGCCTGGAGTGTGGATGAATTAGAAAAATCTGGATATAATCTCCCTCAACGCATATCTGTTGAAAAAGGAAAGAAAAAGGAAAACTTGCCAAAATGTCCTTTGGCTTTTGCAGAACTGAAAACATTGGAGGAAAAGATTTTGACAAGTTAAAAAAAAAGACATACCAAATAGCTGCACTTTTGCAATATTCAGTACTTTGTGATATGAAACTTTTAGAACTGGCACCATGGCTTTGATAAGTGTGATGAGACTAATATCTACCAGGGTTCCTCAAGCCTCTTTCTCACCCATGGATCAAACCTATGCCTCTCCCCCTCCTCCACTTCCCATGGATTCATTTTTCCTAAAAAGAGATAAAGCTTCCCCCAGGATGTGATTGGTCCCTGCCTTAGTTGACAGTTTCCTGTAGTCTCTGGCTCTGGCACAGCTTCCTTTTACCTAAAGCTATAAGTCTTCTTCACCTGCAGTCCAGATTCCTTTGACTTGGAGGAGACCTAAAGAACAAATGAGTCACCCCATCTTGACTTACTAACCAGATGGGTTTCTGTCTGGAGATGAAGGGCTCTTATTTATAGAATCTAAGTGCCACTGTATCCTTCTCTGCTTACACAACAAAACAAAAACATCCTTCTGTTCACTCTTCAAGGGCCTAAAAGTGCCTCAACCTACCCAAATAATGAACCAGAACTATCAGGGTAGGTCTGAGCCACTCATAACAATAAGATATTATTCCCAATGTATAATCTGCTCTCTTCTAACAAGTGATACATCATCCAGGTCTTACCTTAATTTCCTCCCTTTCCTCTTGCCTACTTCTTAACTATTTTAAATAGTTTTCCATTTTAACAAGGAACATTTATTTTGTGTCCTCAAGAAAATGTTCTCTTCTGATGTTAATAGTAGCTAATGTTTTACTCATCAGAACTAAGTATATGTTTTTTTTTTCATCCAGTCATTCTGGAAATCACACCCTGGGAAGCAACTCCACTTATGGGTATTTCCAGAATCATAACAGACCAATAGATAAGAGACATTAGAGCAGTTAGGGACTTTGGGGACTGCTCAGATAACACTCTATAGGTCAGTCCAGCATAACATTGTCTTGTGAGTCATGTTCCAAGACCAATAAGATATATACAAATGGTCAACTCACAAGTACTGTCAAGTTTTTTAGTGATAGGATGACCAATTCTTGACTGTGTTGGGCATGAGAGTGCTTCTCACAGGCTAAACACAGATTGAATGTATCTACAGATACAAGCAGCAAATTCTTCAAGTCAGGCAGATGTAGAGAAGTTATGGGAGCAAAGCAAAGAAGACAGAGTCAATGGAAGGCTTTGCATTCCCCTTGGAAAGACAGCTGCTTTGAACTCAGTATGACTCAAAGAAGGTTAAGTTCAACAAGTTCTTAATTTTGTTGGAGAGGGGGATAGGGCTACTTAAATAATTAACCTTATTTAACATGTTAAACCTCCTAGGAAAGTTAAAATAAGACAACTAGAGAAAAATGATGATATCCTACAAAGAGAGCTATCCTGAAAAATCAGATCAGAAATTGCTATGTGACCTATCTGAGTCTTAGTTTCTTTTTATGTAAAAGAATATCTCTTATTCTAAGATAAATAGATTTGTTTACTTTACCTTCATTGTTACTTTACCTTCCTTCTAGTTTAAAAAGATGATCAATTAATCAACAAATATCTGTTAAGGATTTATTATATGCCAGGAACTATGTTAAGCTTTGGGGATACAAGTACAAAGAATGAAATGAGACCTATTCATAATGAGCTTATATACTAATCCTAACAGATGTAGTTACTTTGCAGCTTTCTGCTACAACTGACCAAATTCACAAAAATCCCAATTACTTAGAATGTGATAATTTATTTTGATAATCATTCCATCTTCTAGGATATTTTCAACCTCAATTATGTCCAAAGAGGCATCAAAAATAGCAAGAGGCCATGTCAAAGATAACTTAAAGAAAATGGGGAAAGTAAACTGGAGAAGAGATGATTTAGAGGGAAAATAATAGCTTTCTTTAAGTATTTAAAGGACCTTAATGTGAAAAAGAGATTATTAATGTCCTGTTTGCCTTCAGGGATCAGGACTAAAAACAGTGAGTAGAAGAATGGGGCAGTATATGTAATTAAGCTTCATGGAGATGTTTAGCCTGGAAAAGAGAAGAAGTAGTTGAATGTTAGCTCTTTGAGGCCATGGACAGTCTCAATTTTGTGTTTCTGGCATCTAGCCTAGTCCCTGGCATATAACGGGGACTTAATAAATACTTGTTGGTTGATTGATTTTCAGAGAGAGAAATGTCAGTCTTGAAGTATATGAAGAATTTTCATGTGGAAGAAAGAAAATTCCACTTGACTCCAGAGAGCAGACAAAAGAGAGGTTTGACATCCAGAGAAAATTTCCTAACAATTAGAACTGTCCCAAAGTGTAATAATGAGTTACTTTGAGGGGTAGTGAGCTTCTGCCTCACTGGAGGGCTTCAAGTAGAGACTCGATGACCACCTATTGGGACAATGTATGAGGGAGTCTCATTTTGGCATGAGTTAAATTGACATCTGAAGTCCCTTCAAACTCTGAAATCCTGTAATTCTAGGTCTTCTTTGGTAGCAAAGTAATGTTTCAGGGTATAAAGATAAAATCTTAGAAAACTTATAGTTTAATAAGGCTGCTAACTGGGAAGTGCCTGAATGAATTGCCCTTGTCACCAAATGGCACATTTCAACTCCTGTTTCAAATAAAAGTTTCTTTTGAGGAGGCCATTACTTTGAATCAATTCAAAATGGATTACTGTGCTATTCAGATCCTTTAAAAATCTATCATGCTCCAACTTCAGTTATGTTTCCTTAATGGTAGCATCTGGAAATAGCTAGTGGCTCAAGTTGTTTAAATAGTCATAAAGAGAGGGATTTGGATGGAGGGGAGAAATGAGGTATAGACCAACAAAAAGATCAGGAAGTAAAACCAATACATTAATCTAGAAGTGGGAAGTTTGCTAGAGACAGAGAGAAGTATTATTTCATCATTGTTCAATTGTGTCTGACACTTAGTGAACCCATTTGAGGTTTCCTTGGAAGAGATAGTGGAGTGGCTTGCCGTTTCCTTCTCCAGCTCATTTTATAGATGAGGCAAGCAGATTTGTCCAGGAACGCCCAGCTCTCTGAGGTCACATTTGAACTTGGGAAGATGAACCTTCTAGAATCCAGGTCTGATGCTCTATCCTTTGTACCTCCTACTTGCCCCACAGAAAGAATTATATTTGGCCAAAACTTGAAGGAAATGATTATTCTTTGATCTCTATCATACTATATGACTATGTTGTTCTTTGTCATTCATACAATAGTTTTGTATTGAGGAAAAGATATTTTAAGTGTATTACTTGGCAAAATCTGTAGATCATGACTTTGACTATGATTTCATTGGTGATAGAAGCTCCTGCTGAGATAATTCCCTCCACCAATTGATGATTAGCAACTTGTTTGGCAATTGAGAGATTCAGAAAGTTGCCTGGGCACTGTGAGGCTAAGTGATTTATTTATATAGTATTCCACAGCCAATATGTCTTAGAGATACAACTTGAACCCAAGCATTCTTCAGTCCACGATGAGATCAACTCCCTTTCCATGACTATATTACTTCTAGAACACAATTACTAAATGAATATAACAACTCTATTAGTTCTATAATTCAACTAATTAGGTAATTGGTCCTTTCTTTGTTTTTTTGCCTATATTATGGCATGGAAAAAAGAGTATTCAATCAGAGGATGTAGCCTGGGATTCTGATTCTGCCATTGGGGAATTGTATGACCTGGAGCAAGCCACTGAAACTCTGTCCTCAATTTCCTTATCCATCAAAGGGTGGTTTTGGATTCATTGGCCTCTCAGGTCCTTTGCAGCTCTACCTCTAAGATGCTCTACTCCTGATTTTGAAATTCATACATTTGGCTTTTATTCAGGAGGCTAGTACTTGTATTTGAGGAATGGTAGAACAAACAGGAACTAATCAATTCAAGTCTCAGTGGTTTCTCCAAGTTCCTCAAATGCCAATGTGCATGCTGTATTCCACATTCTAAGAGCAAAAGAAAACCACAAACCAGTAAAATTTCTTTTTGTCTTGCACTTATATATCCTGTAGGAGACCACCTTTCCCTGTGCTGGGGTGCACTATGACATCCAGGACTGAGAACTAGGTTGAAGCAGACATTAGCCTTCAGCAAAGCCTTGGCAATATTGACTATTGATCCAGCTGTCTGGAGTCGCATTACATGGCAAACAACCCTTAAAGTTTTCACTACCCTGAAGCTGGAGAGCAGTAATTCTTGGACTCATTACCTTCATCTATAACATATAGGAATGTGAGAATGTGTGGGTGTGAGTTTCAAAGCCATTTGGACTTTGTGGCCTTGGGATCTATGTGGGCTACCCCATTTTTGCACTTTATGAACCTCTTCCTTTTCCAGTTTATTTCTGGGGGAAGGTGAGGAGGAAAGGGGATAGATAAGTCTCATTTCTGTCAACAAAATCAGGGTTGGGGAAAATACAGTTATCTAGAGGCACTAGATCAATAAGCCTTTATCCACATAATGGCTATGACATATGATTATTCACAGAATTGCCCAAAACACTGTAATCATCAGCTCAAGTATGACATCATAAATGCCAATCAGTCAATAAATGTTTTTTAAGTATTTACTTTGTGCCAGGCATTGTGATAAGCCCTGGGAATACACATACAAACAAAAAGAAAGACAGTCCTCTTCAAGGAGTTTACTTTCTTACACAGGAAAACAATTTACAAAAGGAAGCTGAAAATGGATAGCCTAGGTGCTCTCTTTAAATGGAGTTTCTTTGAAGACTTATCCAATCAGAAGAAAGGATCAAAGGGTCAGAGGACACTTTTGAGGTGTGAATTGCAGGGCAGAAGAATAAGAAGGTTTCTCTGGCATGTTCTTCCAGAATAAGAAGGTTTCTTTGGCATGGTAGAGAGTCCAGAATGCAGTTAGATGAGAAATAAAAACTAGAGCCTAATGTTTAACCCTACCTAGAGCCTAGTGTTCAGTGATAGTCTGAAAGCTTATAGAGAGAATGATAAAACTATAGGTCAGAAAGGGAGAGCTCATGCAATGGATGGTTGATTTGGCATCCTAAGAGATTTTGACAACACAGAAAGATAGGACCAATTTGGTTTTCCTTGACATTTCAACAACTCTTCATTTTCTCAGGATAGGTACTGGTACTATCATCACTGTTGCAGAAAACAATTTTGTTATAGAAGTCAGTGGACCTGAGTTAAAATCTCACTTTTGATGATTGCTCCCTTAATGACCTTGTCACTTCAGCATCCCAGAGCCTTTTTCCTTATCTGTAGAATAATGGGATTGGAGTAGATAGTTTCAGGTCTCCTTGAAATATAAATCTCTGATCCTGTCACCACTTAGTGGATGGTCTTTATGAAATGCTGAGGATGAAAAAAAAATATCCTCTAATCACCAGCCAGTCTCATCATGTGAAGACAGCCTGGATCCAGATCCATATTTGTTGTCTTATTTTATTTCAAAATGTAATCATTGGCTTTTGTTTTCAAATCCCAGGCCTTTGGGGGACTTGGTTCACTTTCTCTCTGATGTCCAGTGAAACTTCTTTTGTGACAATTACAAAACAGCAGTAACAGTGATAACAATAAGAGCAACGGTGAAGCCAAACCAACTAGTGTTTGGTTCCATGGGTATTTCATCCCCTTAGGGCTCTATCTCTTCAACGAAAGTAGGTAAGTGCATTCCCTCATCTCTTCTCAGTGGCTTATCTGGTTCATCATGATGATGTCATATTCAGTTTCTGTTTAGTTTTCTTTTAATTTATGTTACTGTAGCTATTCATTTGTTTTCTTAGGCAAATAGATAGCTCAGTGGATTAAGAGCCAACCTACAGACAGGAGGTCCTGGGTTCAATCTGGCTTCATACACTTTCTAGTTGTGTGACCCTGGACAAGTCACTTAGCCCCAGTTGCCTAGCTCTCTTTTCTTCCTTGGAATTGATGCTTAAAATCAATTCTAGGATGGAAGATAAAATTTAAAATGTTTTCTTGCCAGGTCCATGTTTGAATCTTTTGCATTCTGCAGGAACTGCTAGAGTTTGTAGGCAACTGACAGCCCACTCTTGAGCTTACATCTGCTCCATGAGAAGGAAACACAGAGGAATTTGCAGATATGGAAAGAAAATGTGTCACTGTGCCTTAGGACTTGCTCATCTTCGGCAGCTTCCTGGCTATTCCAGCTCCCATTGGAAATAAATTTGCCCTTGATTAAAATTTTCTAAATTCCCTCAAGGACTCATCAGCCCGGATCCTCTTTGTTTCCTTTGATTCAGAGATCTGCAAGGACCTAGTTTCTCATCATTTCCCCCTTTCTCTGTTACTGACACTGAAATTGGATGCTCTACTCAAATATCTACATCTCCTTTCCCTTCTATTTCTTAATTTCATATGCAAATTCCCAAAATGCATTTTCTAGGGTTTATTCACAAGGTGAAAATGTATTCTCAAATTTAGAAAAATAACATAAGAAGATAGGATAATTTTTCTTGGTGTTGTAGTTATTCAGTAGTGGCCCACTCTTCTTGATCCAATTGAGTTTTCCTTGTCAAAAGTACTGGAATGGTTTACCATTTCCTTCTCCAGCTCATTTTACAGATGAAGAAACTGAGGCAAATAGGCTTAAGTGACCTGCCTAGGATTACATAGCTAGAAAGTATCTGATTTGAACTCAGGATGATGAGTATTCTGAACTCCTTATCTGGCACTCTACCCATTATGTCTGCCAGCTACCCAAAAGTGCACATAAAAGAAAACCACTCAATTTTAGACTTATTTCCTGATGAAATTTTATCATTGATTCTTCATTTTGAGTTCCTCATCTTTTCTTTGGCTTTTAAATTATCTTCTTGCCTGGGAAAACAGATCATGATGTCAAGTTTCTTTGTGGCCTGGTCCCCAGAAAATGTTTATTTTTACCCCACCATGACCTCTGCCTCATGATTATCCTACTTAAGCAATTTAGATTGAATTCATTCACCCATCCTACAATCTAAAGTTTACCTTTTCTCCCAGGAAACCTCTCACTTGCCTTTGGGACTTTATTCATCCCCTTCTATAATGGCTTAGCTAGCTTTCTATTACTCCTTCATCCATTCAAATAGGGATAGATAACAAAAAGGACCATTTGTATTTAATTAATATGCATCCAATCACCTGCATGAAGAATACTTCAACTCAGTGCCTGCTTCATCCCCAAAGGTTAAAAAACAATCAATTCCTTTCATTACTATATTTTTTTTTCACTCTCTCATTCTTCTCTGGGCTATTTTTCCAGAATTTCCAGACTTCTTTTTCCTCACCATTACCCAGAAGCCTTCAGCTGGTATATCACTTCATCCCTATTCCCCTTTCCTCTGATTGGTCAGTTCTTCCCAAAAAGTCCATTTTAAGGCAAGCATTCAGCCAAGTATATTCATTCTTCCTTGAATTTCAGACTCAATGGACTTTCACTTTGATTACATTTCTTCTCTCTTTTTTATATCTTTACCTATCCTGTTTTCATTTCTATGTTTTCTTTGCCTTCTTCCATTAGAATATAAGCTTCCATAGGGGGCAGCTGGGTAGCTCAGTGGATTGAGAGTCAGGCCTAGAGACAGGAGGTCCTAGGTTCAGATCCGGCCTCAGCCACTTCCCAGCTTTGTGACCCTGGGCAAGTCACTTGACCCCCATTGCCCATCCTTACCACTCTTCCACCTATGAGACAATACACAGAAAGTCAAGGGTTTAAAAAAAAAGAATATAAGCTTCCTTCTTAGCTATGTGACCATGGGAAAATCACTTAAACTCCTATGGTGAGCCCTTGCCCTTCTTTGTTAAAGTTATTACTAAAAAAAGAATGTAATCTTCTTGAAGTTAGGAACAGTCTTTGTTTCCATTTCTTTTACTAATATTTAGCACTATCTTAGGCACATAGTAATCATTTAACATATGCTTGATGATGACTCAAATTACTAAAAAAATTGTAAAGTCTGGTACATATGATAAAAAAATCATCTGTACAGGTACAAGATGGGGAGACGTTGTCCAAAAACAGCATATGGTTTTTATTGACCTATGTGGCCACTTGAGGTCATTTCTAGGTGTCAGATTCTACTATTTTATGTGAAAAACCTGGAAATCTGTGGGGACTGAAAACCCAGTATGATTAAACAAGGGGACATATTTGACAAAAGAGTCAGGCAAGAGAGATGTGAACATGGTCCATTTATCTGGTGCCTTAAACAGATCAGATTCTACCAGTCCAGAATGTCACAAATAGAGATGTCTAGTGAAAAATCAGACATTGTCCAGACAAGAAATATGACAGAAATGAAAAACCCTCTCATAAAGAATATTGAAAACTAAATTTAGAATGAATCAACTAGGCTAAAACAGTGAATAGAGCACTGTAACTGCAGAGAAGATGAGATCAAATCTGACATCAGATAGCTGTGTGACCTTGGGCAAATCACTTAACTTTTTTTAGCTTCCATATTCTTAATTGTAAAATATGATTGATAATACCTCCCAGAGTTATTCTGAGGACCAAATGACACCTGGCACATCTTGTGTGCTATATAAATGCTAACTATTATTACTATCCTTATAAATAGCATAGAAGGGATAAGTTTTCCTGATAGATTGAACTAGGAGAATCCTGAGATCTCTTGTAACTAATTCTCCGAGATACCTTTCCCAGAAGTAAGAAGTAAAGAACATAGCTGATCTTTTATTCATAGTTTTTACAGAGAAAATAAAATTTCTTTTTTCTTATTTCACATAGAAAGAAAATTCTTTTCAAATTCCAAAATTGGCCTTCTATTCTGTAATTTAAGTATCTGTCCATTTGGCTCTATGGAGTCCTAAAGGTAGAATCTAGTCCTTTTCTAGAAAGAGATTTACTAAATAATATTATGAGAGAAGTAAAGAGTGACTTTTATTTCTAAAAACTCATTCAACTCACCTTGGGTGCCCATAATATATATAAAGGCAAACCTCCCCTTGTTGCCTCTTACATATAAATTGGCACAAGCTCACAGACTTGAAGTCTGAAAGAAATTTATCCAAGACAAGAAATTGCACCATGAGTAAAAACAGCAATTTGTCAATATGTCCAAATCATAATAAAAATGGAAAATATGACCCATAGCTCAGATCCTGTATTTCTGGAAGCATAACTCTTTCAGATGCTTCCAGCACTGCCTCATATTACTCCCACTGAAACATTCTTTCCTTCAGCCAAGCTGAACTGCCCATGACCATGTTCTGTGTTTTTCTTCTGCCATGTCTTTGTTTATACCATTTCCTTTGCCTGGAATGCCCCTTCTCCTACTCTTATTGGGCTCAATTCCTACTTGTCTTTTAAAGTCCATCTCAAATGTCACCTCCTTCAGGAAATCTTACCTCTTCTATAGGCGATGACCTCCTCCATCAAGATCCCATAGAGAGATAGATATTATATTTCTGATTTCATTAGTATGAGGAATTCTCATATGAGTAAAATTCTAACATTCTAAAATAGGTCAACACCTTCTCTACAATTTAGAACCTTTGATAAATGCCCAGGACACTGACAAGTTAAGTGACTTACAGCCACACAGTTATTGTGTGTAAAAGGCAGGATTGCAACCCAGGACTTGAGGCTACCTATGCTGTTGTCATGCCATATGCCTCTCAGACTCATATAGAGCATTGTTTAAAAACTTTCCAAGGAACCTATCATGTTTTCTTGCTATTGATGTTGTTTTAGAGATTATATATGGATCTTTTTAAAACTTTTTTTAATTACATGTAAAAATAATTTTTGACAATTGCTTTCTAACATTTTATATTTTAAATTCTCACCCTTCCTCCCCTCTCTGGTACAGGTTATATCAATGCTTTCATGCAAAATATATTTCCCTATTGTTCCTTCCATGACAGAGGATATATATTACACATGTGATAAAAAACTCATGAAGGAAATAAAGTGAAAGATGGCATGTTTTAATCTGTAATCAGAATCCAACAGTTCCTTCTTTAATTATGGATAACATTTTTCATAATGACTACCCTGTGGATATCTTGGAAGCTTGCTTTGGTGATAATAGTTTAGTCTGTTTTAGTTGATCATTGTACAATCTTTCTTCATACACTATTCTCCTAGTTCTTCTCACTTCACTTTATATCACTTCATATATGTCTTCCCAGGTTTTTCTGAACTCATCCTATTCATCATTTCTTATGACTCAGTAGTATGCAATTGCAGACACATACAACAACTTGTTCAGCTATTCCTCAACTGATCAATATCCCCTCAGTTTCCAAATCTTTACCACTACAAAAAGAGCTGCTAAAAATATTTTTGGTACAGGTAGGTTCTTTTTCCTTATCTTTGATCTCTTTGGAATATAGAGTCAGTAGTAGTAATGCTGGATCAAAGGGTATGCATAGTTTTATGGCCCTTTGGGTATGGTTCCAGAAAGTTCTCCAGAATGGTTGTATCAGTTCACAGTTCCACCAGTAACATATTAGCATCCCAATTTTCCCATGTACCCTCCACCATTTATAATTTTCCCTCTTGGTCATGTACTTGGGTCTTAACTTTTGACTAGATTACAATTGCTTGAAGATAGACATGGAATCTTATTTAAATTTTGTATTTAATTCAGTCTATATAACATTTCTTTGCTCACAGAAGATGTTTAATAAATGGTTGAATTGAAAAGAAAAAAATTAGAGTGTTACTTATTAAATTTATGAAGAGCCAGAGGTGAAAATGTATAGCCTTTAAAAGGGTCTAAATCTGCCTATTAGGATATGTGACATTTGATAGATTGATAGATAAAGCATTTATTAACCATTTAATAAGTACCTGGTACATTACTAAGTGCTAAGAAATCAAAATGATGAATTACTGGATGTGGGATGGCATTAAAGACAACCTTATCCTATTTCACAGAATACAAGATCTGGAAGGGAACTGACCCAGTCCTATGTGTACCTGAATAAGAATCTCCTTCACAATAATGCAGCAAATAAATGAATAGCTTTAATTTAAAGACCTGTTGTAGGAAGAAAATCACTGTATCCCAAGGTGAGTAGTCCATTCACCTTTGGTTAGCTCTTATTGTTACCTTTCTTGTTGTTGTCATGGTTGTTTTTTTCCCTAGTAATCATGAGTAAATTGGACTTTTAACTACTTCCATCTAGGGCTCCTAGCTTTTGTTTGGATTTTTTTCCTTCCTTGGCCAGTATAGTCCAAGAACAAGTTTAATATTCCCTTTTTTTGTTTTCTTATAAATATCCTTACTTTCTGTCTTTGTAACAATACTAAGTATCAGTTCCAAGGCAGAAGAGCAGTAAATGCTAGGCAGCTGGGTTTAAGTGACTTGCCCAAGTTTATAGTTAGGAAGTATCTGAGGTCAAATTTGAACCCAAGACCTCCCATCTTCAAGCCTGCTCTGTATCCACTGAGCCACCTAACTGCCCCAATCTATTTTACAAACAATAGCATTTTAGATATTTGAAAACAATTGTTAAGGTCTCCCCAAGTCATCTCTATGCTAAAACTTTCAATTTCTTAAACCAATTCTCTTGTGGAATGACCTCATGTTCCTTCACTATTCTGATCTCCTATCCAGAACTACATAGCTTATCAATGGGTTTTCCTAAAATGTAGCATCCTGAATGGATGTAAAGTATTGAGACAACCATTCTACCCCTTCCCTCATTCCTGAAAGGTAGATCACTCTTAATGTAGGCTGTCATTGTTTTCATTTTTTAGTTGCCATATTATGCTTTGGATTATACTATGAGCTCTGCTAAATAGTTGCCTACAAAGGCGGATTTTTATTGATGAGTTTCTGTCCATTCACATTTTCTTTTGTATTTGTGAAATTGAATTTTTGGACCCAAATGTAACTTCACATTTGTTCCTATTAAGTCAAATCTCTGGGGTGTGGGGTTTTGTTCCATGTACTAATATGATGGGCTAGAGGAACATTTCTTCCATTCCATGCTTTAAAAACTGTTATCTCCTCCCTTGCCTATACCCTAAGGGGATTGTGGGAGAAAGGGGCCTCAGTGGGGAATGAGAGAACTGGTAAAGACTAGCTCACAGAGTATATATATATATATATATATATATGAACAAAAATGAAGCAAAATATTCCTTCTCTTAGACTGCCTGTATGCCTGTCTGCATTCACCACCAAACCTCCTATTCTTACAATTATTTGTGGTCCAGGAGGGAAAATCCTAATTCTGACTCTGACTTTACATTTTGGTCTATTTCTGGCCTTAAATATAAAGGAAAGATATCAAAAATGTATCTATATGCCTTACAGAACCCTCTGGAGAATTATTAGACTCAGAAATTTTTGCCTGTGCATAATACTAAAAGGTGAAAAGGGCTAGGGTTTATTTCAGTAGATTCAAGGCATTGCTGTTTTGTGTGGAGTTGTAAAAGTTTTCTGACCCCTCATTCTATGCATTCTATTTTATTCCAAATGAAACTCTATAACCAGTCATGTCCTAAAAATGCATTTCCATAGATAAATCTCCAGGATAGGCAAAGGTGGGTCTAGGATTCTCTATATGGCAAAATCTACCAGCAGGCTGGAAGATGGAGAACATATAACTCATTACTGGTAAAAGGATAAGTCTTTCTCTCCATCTTCCCATCTCTTCAACCTCTTAAACAAAACAAATCCCTGCCAAATAAGTGTCAGAAGTGTTGCCTCTGCTAAAGAAGCACTGATAGAATCTTTCCTCCTCTAACTGACTTTCCAGTTGCCCAGAGAACTTGCAAGTCAGAGGAAAGTTTAGTAGATGATGAATCTCTCTTTCCATCTCACTCCCATATAACAATCTCTTCTACAATATCCCAAATAGGCAGGTGTCTAACTTTGGTTTATATTAGGCTTTTCTACTATGTAAACTTCAAAAGGGAGTTTAGTAATTAAATGAATATGAACCTCTTATATGTTATATAGAAATTATATATACATATATTTATACCTATATTTAAAAAAAGAACACTGGACTATGAGTCAAAAAATTCAGGCGGAGACTCAGCTTTCTGAAAATCATTAGCTGTGTGACCATAGGGAAATCACTTAATCCATCTGAATCTCATCTAATTCCTCTGTAAAATGGGTATAGTAGAAATAAACACAGGAAATCCATGATAGAGTTTTCCCAGTCTTAAAAATATTTAAGAATCAGTTTTAAGATATAGCAAATGGAGCAGTAATAATAACAATAATTCATATTTCCATAGCACTTTAAAAATGATAAATTTTTCCCCCATCACAACAACCCAGTGAAGTAGATCATATAAATCTCCATTTTACAGATGAAGAAATATTTCAGGGAGATAGAATTTGTCCTATGTCAAAAGGTAGGATCTGAACCTAGATCTTCTTAACTGTAAATTTAGATCTTTTTACTGTAAATCATTCCTTTATATAAGATTCCTATTCAAAAGAATAGAAAAGGTCAAGGATGATACTTTTACAAAAAATAGACAAAAATCAAATAAGTTTATACAGGTGCTTACTTACTCTTTTCTATAAGATCTCTGTGATAAAATAACAATAACAAAAACAAAAACAAAACAAAACAAAACTCTTGCTCTGGCTTTACATAGCCAAGATAAAAACTCTAGGACAAAGAGTTTTTCTTTGACTTTTTGAAGTCTACGTAGGGCTTCCCCTTGAAAAATTAGTGTCCTCTACATGCCTTACGCACAGACTTAGAAGCAGTTGGGTATATAGAGCACTGGACCCAGACTCAGGAAGACCTGATTATAAATCTGACTTTAGTCACTATGTAACCCCATAACCTCTGCCTGCCTCCGTTTCTTCTTCTGTAAAATGAGGATAATAATACCATCTTCTCAGAATTGTGAGAATTAAATGTGATATTTGTAAAACATTGAGCACTGTGGCTGACACATGATAAGTGCTTAACAAATATTTTCTCCCATCCACTAATATGATGGTATTTAGTTGTATCATAATGCTTGGTAGACGTGATAGATTGAAATATGTTTCCAAGGAAGAATTGTGTAAGAGAAATAGGGAGTAAATGGTATTTTCAAAAAGATTTATGATCAGAAAACAATGTGGACAAGTTAGATGTTGAGAGTGAAGAATAAATGATGCCCTGTTCCCTCTTGCTCCAAAAAGACTGTTTCTAGGTCAAAAGATCCACAAAGAAAGCCTGTGAGTACCTAAAGAAATTAAGAAGTCAGAGAGGATTGAGAGAGTATGAATAGGTTTCCCTACCTTTGGCCCCTGGAGAAATTATCTGAACTTGAGATCAGAGATCTCTAGAGATTCCTGCTTTTATTCACTAATCATTAACTTTAGAGAATAACCCTCTTTGAAAAGCCTGTCCACAAGTGGTACAATGAAACCATCTACCTTTCATATTTGTGTTTGATCAGGAAAAAGTTTCCTTTTGAAATAAGTTGCTGTTTAAAATTTTTTAGCTCGTTTTGCTTAATTTAATGATTTTTTAGCTGATAACAAGACGCGAAAAGATCTAAGATTCCTGGAGTAACCACTTTTGTTTCATTATTGAGATTAGAGTGCCCTCTGTTGTCTGACATGTCTCTTGCATGTAACCAGCCAATTGCAAAACATTCTGAATGGGCAATAGATTGTTATTTCACTCTTGGTAAGTGTTGACAAAAATATGAGATGTGAGAGTCAGGCCTGGAGACAGGAGGTCCTAGGTTCAAACCCGGCCTCAGCCACTTCCCAGCTGTGTGACCCTGGGCAAGTCACTTGACCCCCATTGCCCACCCTTACCAATCTTCCACCTATGAGACAATACACCGAAGTACAAGGGTTTAAAAAAAATATGAGATGGGAGACATGGGAGGTGGGGAGAGGGAGTTGGGGGAGACAAAACGTACTCTTTTTAGTTCAAGGTTTACCCAGCATCTTTTCATTTTTTTCTAAAGATTCACCAACCTACCTCAAGGATGGGGGTCATGAAAATTTATAGCTATAAGGAACTTAGGATACATTAAATAACAGTGTTTGAAGTTTTGCAAAGTGTTTTTATATACTGAATCTCATTTGTCCCTCCCATGTACATTTTTACTAAAAAAAAACAGAATGAGATTTTAAGGAGTGTGTTACAGCTAAAGTTAGGAACTTAAATCCTGCCTCTCATACTTATGAGCTAGGTGATAAAAGGCAAGTCAAATTGCCTCTTTTAGCCTCAGTTTGCTCATCTGAAAAATTGGCATAAGAGAACCTAGCTCACAGGGTTGTGTGGATCAAATGAGATAAAGTTCCTAAAGTCTTTCACAAACTTTAAAGCACTATAGAAATGTGAACTGTTAATTATTTCCATTTTCTTAGGATGAAATTGAGGCTCAGAAAGGTTAAGCTACTTGCTCATTAGCACTCAGCTAATAAGTATGAGTGGCAGGATTTGAACACAGTTCTTTCCTGATTCCAAATTCATCTCTCTACTAGTTGAAGCTGTATGTAAGGCCAGGCCATGCTTTTGGCAGATGGTATAGGATTGGGGAGGAATAGGGGAAACACACAGAAATCATTAAGTTGGGGGAGAAAACCATCAGTTCTATACCTGGGTCTTCCACTAATTAATGATATGTCCAAAGGCTAGTAATTTTACCTTTATTGCCCTTAATTTCCTTATATGTGAGATGAGAAAGTTAAAATAGACATTCCTTAAAAAATTCTCAAATGTTAAGATTATACTGATGTCCCCCTTTAATACTCATACCTTTTCCCTCTGATTATCTTCAGATTATCTTGTCTATATCTTGATCGTACATGGTCGTTTGTAAACTTTCTCCCCCTTTAGCTTGTGAACTTCATGTAGCAGGGACTGTTTTTGACTTTCTTATAATCCCAACATTTAGCATCATGCCTGGAACACAGTAAGCACTTAAAAATGCCTGTTGACTGGATTTGACTACAAATTTCTCATTTTATCCAAAAAGGAAAGGAGAACTAAAAAGGGATAGCAGCTTGCCCAAAGTAATTGAATAGGAGATTTGGAGGTAGGAAGGAATCATAGAAGCCATTGACCCTTACTTGCTAAATAAATAATTTTCTTATATGAGAATACTGAGGCCTAGAGAAACTGAGTCCCACATAGCTAATAAGAACCTAAGGTGGGACTTGAACCTAAGTCTTCCAGGTTCCAGGTCCAATTGCACATAGCTAGTGGGTAACAGAACCAAATTTAAATACCGATCTTCTAACTCCAGGTCCAGTTCTTTTACCATTACACTCAGTCTTTTGGCTCAGGATCTTTCTCCTACTTGATCTTCTTATACATCTTCCTTACAACCAGCCAGACCTTTCCTAGAATCCTGGGCCATTTAGTATAATGTTTAGAGTCTCAATTTGAAAGGGAAAGAAGTCAGGAAAAAGTTAGATTCTCTGAGCATTTGCCTTGGGGCAGCCCAGGATGGTCCTATCAATTATGAATCCTCTTCTTTCCTGGGGCAAAGTGACTAGAATCTCAGTTTTCTGATTTCCACTCTAGTTTGATTCTATTATACTATAGCTACCTCTCTTTGTATGATAAGATTTTCTTTTTTTTAAAGAGCCTATTTAGGTATACTGAAAAAATCCTAGAGACTCAAGTAAAAAACTCTTTTAAATAATTAATAACTTTAGTAAAGCTGCAGGATACAAAAAATCCATATAAATCATCAGCATTTCTATGTATTACCAACAAAGTTCAGGAGCAAGAGATGAGAAATTACATTTAAAATCACTCTAGACAGTATAAAATACCTGGGAATCTACTTGTCAAGATAAGCCCAGGAATCATATAAACACAATTACAAAACATTTTTTTACACAAATAAAGTCAGATTGAAACAATTATAAAAATATTAATTGCTCATGGGTAGGTTAAGCTAATACAAGAAAAATGACGATTCTACCTAAATTTACTTACTTATTCAGTGCCATACCAAGCAAACTATCAAATAATTATTTTAGAGACTTAGAAAAAATAATAACAAAATTCACCTGGAAGAACATGTTGAAAATTATTATTACATGTTATAGGGGAAATATAAGATCTTTGAATTAAAAAAATAAATCACAAAGGGGAAAAAAGAACAACTTTAGACTACCTTGAGATGGTAACATAGGCCTAATTACTAGACCTTCTACACTGATATCAACATTTCCAGTTGCAGAAAAGAAGCATTTCTTAAATGACAGATAGTTGACCTTGGAGCTACTAATAATTGACCTCAGAGCTACTAAGACCAGGCTTAAAGTGTTACCTCTGACACAGACTGTCCCTTAACCTCTCACTGCTCTCTAAGAAATTATAAATTACAAGGGCAGTCAGGTAGTACATGGCAGACCTCAGAACTTCAATGAACAAAATATGACATTTAAATATCCAAACTTGATAGGATTCTTACTATGCTACCTTGTAATACCTCTATTCAAAAGACAATTAATTCTATCTGGCTAATTGATATCAGTTATAATCACTAGGCAAAATATAACAGTGGAGGCTTATAAGCTACAACATTGGAAAAACGCTGCTCAAACTTTAAGGATTACCACCCCCAAACAGAACTTTTGCTCCTGGACCATGATGTACTACTCAGAATAGAGGTTAGGAGAGTACCGTATCTAGAAGCTATATGTGCTACATAAAGAACTAAAGCCAGGGTGTTTATGAGCAGTTCCTCTGAAGCAGGAAAGGATTTATTTGTCTTGAGCAGTTGCCCTTGAATTTCTGCCAAGAACTGCTGAGTGAAAAGTCATTACCTGATTTAATTGTTGGAAGATGATGACTCTTATAGCTCTTACTACCCAAATGTATGCTTTAAGTTTGAATTATATATATGGATGAAAAGTGGAGTGCCACTGCTGGAGTGTGCATGATTTAATTATGTTTCTTGATAAGGTCAATATATCTAAATCATTTTTATTTTTATTTTTTCCTGTGATATACCTAGATTTTTGGAAGGAATACATTACATTAATGTTTACTATGAAACAAATTCTCTTTTTTTCCTTTGGTTTTCATTATGTAATGGGACATTCAGAGAGAGAGAGAGACAGAGATAGAGACAGAGAGACAGAGATATTCTCTCCATATTTTAACTCTTCTTTCCCCATCCTCTTCATTTGCATAGGAAATGTTTAATAAAGATTTAGGGGCAAGACCTGCAACATCTTGAGCCCCATCATATGGCAGAATATTTTGTTTGCTGGTAAATATATTCACAATTAAGTTTACCTTTGCACTGGTAGAATTCTTTCTTCCCTATTCATTATCTCATTATCCCAATATTTGATGAAGGATATTGAAAAATTAGGACAGCAAGAGTGCTTGAAATCAAGTCATATGAGGAAAAAGAAAGGAAGTGAGTATGTTTAACCTGACAAAAAAGAATGCTTGGGAAATAATGCCTGATCACTGTCATTGCATATTCATGTAACTTTTTCATATACTTTTAAAATGAGTATATATTTCTTCTCCCTCCCATTCCAGCAACTGAAAAAATAAACCACAAAAACCTTAGTAAACAATATGTATAGTTAAGTAAAAGTTTCTCATATTGAGCATGTTCTTCCCTCAAAAATATCCATCTAGGGTTCTGGGTTAAGATGGTGGCAGAGTAAGAAGCAGCTCTTAACCTCTCCTGACCAAAACACACAAAACTCCTCAAGGGGACATAAAAACAAGTCCAGACAAATGGAGGAACCCCACAACAGGGCACAGCGTGGAAGGTACATGGAATCGAGACATTTCTAGGCTATAAAGGGCTCTCACTAAATCGCGGGCTGAGCAACCGCCCCACCCCCACCCCCTCCACACACAACACCTATAGCACCAAAGCCAACTAAAAAGAAATAGAGCAAGTTTGGGGCACCCATCGAGTCATTGGCAGCTCTGGGGCCTGTTCCTGAGAGCAGCAAGATTTAGGACCCCAAAAAGCTAATGAACTCACACAAAATTTGAGAGCGGGAGTAGGACTCCAAGAGCAGACACAGGGCGCAGAGCGCAGGCTCAGAGTGCAGGCTCGGGCGGAGGCGTGGGTGGAGGCAGACACAGCCACAAGCTAAAGCTCTGAAACCCTGAGTGGGGAATCAGTGCAGACGGGTATAAGACTGTGGAAGCAGTGCCCTGAGACTTGTAAAGAAACCTCTGGCAGAGGATCAAGCAAGGGGGTCCACCAGGGAGCTTGACCACGGACAGACCCTGAGCGCAAGGATAAACCTGAGAAGCTGCTGGGCTAAGGATGGCTACCCAGTCTCAGGAAGTTCAGAAGAGAAAGATTAACAACAAGAAAAAGAAGTCTTTAACACTCGACAACTTTTACACAGAGAAAATCCAGACAACCTAGCAAACAGAGGAGGAGA
>NC_058130.1:495584876-495589191 GCF_016433145.1 Gracilinanus agilis | reverse complement strand
GAAAGGAGCAGAGCCAGAAGAACATTGTACACAGAGACTGATATACTATGGTAAAATTGAATGTAATGGACCTCTGTACCAGCAGCAATACAATGACCCAGAACAATTCTGAGGGATTTATGGTAAAGATGCTACCCACATTCAGAGGAAGGACTGCAGGAGAGGAACCATATAAGAAAAACAACTGCTTGAACGCATGGGTCGGGGTGGACATGATTGAGGGTGTGGACTCGAAACTACCACACCAATGCAACTACCAACAATTTGGAAATTGGTCTTGATCAAGGACACATGACAAAACTAGTGGAAATGTGCATTGGCCATGGGTGGGAGGAGTGCGGGGGGTGAAGGGGAAAGGAGGAGCATGAATCATGTAACCATGTTAAAAATGAATATTAATAAATGTTTGAAAAAAATATCCATCTAATTTGGTTTATTAAGTTAATTACCTCTATCAGAGGGGAAATACAATTTTTCATCATTGGGTGTCTGGACTTTTGGTTGATCAAAGTATTGATTGCAGTTTTAAGCCTTTCAAAATTGTTTTTACGATATTGTTATCTTAGTATAAACTTTATTCCTTTTTCTCACTTCATCAATCCATGCAAGTTTTCTTAGATTTACTGGAACCATTTTACCTTCATTATTTCTTGGAGCCCAATAAATTCTATTATATTTACATACTATAATTTCTTCAGTCATTCCCCAATTAATGTGAACCCCATTAGGCTATATTTCATAGATAACTAGAGGGGTATTACTGTCCAGAATGATTATTCCAATTTAAAGTGCCATCTACCATATATCAATAGGCCTATTTTCCAAAAACCCCACTAAAATTGTTTTCTTTTTCCTTTTCTTCCCTTCTTCCTTTCCTCTTTTTTTGATAAATAAAGCCCAACATTTCTTTACACCAAATAATTGCAATACTGGCTCTTTTATATAGGAAGGACAAAATAGTACACACACACACACACACACACACACACACACACACACACACGAGTAAAGAAGAGGGAAAAGGGCTGTAATAAGGGTGCTTTGTCATTGTCAATAGTTTATATTGTTCCACAACTATAGATTTATTACTTGACTTTCATCTAGAGAGACTTTGCTTTGTTCCTGCCTCTCAGTGTACATTTATGATGCTGAGGTCACTACAATTCTCACTTGAAGGCACGTGAGGGAAAAGGGCAAATAAGTGGAAAAGAAACTTCAAGATATTACTTCGTGTTGCATGTTGCCCCATCAGCTCTAGCTTTTTAATAACCATCAATATGAAATTGGGATAAACAGCATTTTGGGGTTTTGTATTTATTATTTTTTTAAAAAGCATTAGTTTATACCATACATCTGTGTTGGTGAACCGATGATATATGTGCCCTTGCATGCATGCCTGAGGACATTTCTCACATGATCCACCCCTCTGCACAGCAGTCCAATAGGAGCACTTCCTCCCTCCCCTGTCTGGGGTTAGGGGGTAGCTCACATATGGCATGAGGGCTAAAATTTGGACACAGTCTCTAAAAGGTTCACCATCATTGCCATACATTAATAAATTTAATGCAAAATTGCAAATAAAAAATCTGGAAAGGTTTCTCTTTGTGTCCCCTACCCTCATCTGCTATGTGAAAAGAAGATCTTAATTATAATACAGTCAGTTCTACTTGGGAAGTTGGCTGGAAGGAGAATAAAGGAAGAAGACTGTGGGGGCAGTAGGGAAGAAGGAGAGACAAGTCTTTAATTTTCAAACTAAACTAAAATGAAATGCAAGTGAGCTGAATTTAGGTTTAGGTCAACAAGACAAATTGAACGGAGGTTTTTAAGGATCTATGTACACTTTGAGGAAGCTTTCAACATCAACATGATTGTATTTCACTGATTGGACTAGCATACTCTACTTGTTTTTTTTTCATTTGATGTGAATTATAATTTTTATTTTCTATATTTGTAGTTTGTCTTTTCTATTTCTCCTTTTTTAAACCTTTACTTTTCATCTTAGAATCAATACTAAGTATTGGTTCCAAGGTAGAAGAGCAGTGAGGGCTAGGCAATTGGCCTTAAGTCACTTAAGCCCAGAGTAACACAACTAGGATGTGTCAGAAGGCCGGATTTTAATCAATCTAATGGTATGAATCCCACAGTCTGAACTAAGCCCTTGGAAGGGAATCAATTTTGGAGGAAGGGAGTGTTTCCTCTCTTTTTCTCCTCTCTTTACCCTACATTCATCAGTAGTGGCTATACTAGAAAAAGTATGTGTAGACTGTAGAATGTAGGTTGCTGGGACCATAAAAAAATTATTGACTGTTCAGTTGTGGCTAACAGATGAGTACCACCTCTAGTGTCTACTTCTCACCCAAGCTGTTCCATGTAGCTCCAATAAGCTTTGTCATGTTCAGTGGCTACACCCTGGTAAAACTGCTGATGAGCTAAACCAGGTTGAGGGTAACTGATAGATTTCAAAACCATCAATGAGTTAGGGGAATATCTACCCCAAGCATGTGAAGTCTTTCTCCATTGCTACAGAAAGGGGACTAAGGACAATTTTTCCAGTGGTTATTAAAATGGAGGACCTAGAGAGAGTTTGGTCTGGATCAGGATTTGGATACCAAAATATGCACTGCATTCCAGGCCATTGCACTAAAATCCAATTCCAGGCAAGTCAAACCATCACTTGATGATGTCATTGACTGTTCAAAATGAAGGAAGAACAAGGAAGGCTTATGATAGAGGACATATCTAGAGGTAGATGAGGAAATATAATCACTCAAGCACTATGGCAACTTCTCCTTAGCCAGATATCAATGACAGTTTCTTTTTCTTTTTTTATTTACTTTGAAACCCTTCTTTACAATTTCCTTTCTGAGTTTAGTGTTTTCTGCTTCTAACTAAACACCCCTTAAATCTGTCTCTTCCTTTTGTTTTTGTTTTTGTTTGTTTGCCTTTCCCATCTTTCTCTTTCCTTGTCTTTTTTTAAATTTTTTAATCATTTATTAATATTCATTTTTAACATGGTTACATGATTCATGCTCCTACTTTCCCCTTCACCCCCTGCTCTCCCCACAAACATGGCCGAAGCACATTTCCACTGGTTTTAACATGTGCCATTGATCAAAACCTATTTCCAAATTGTTGATAGTTGCATTGGTGTGATAGTTTCGAGTCTACATCCTCAATCATGTCCACCTCATCCCATGCATTCAAGCAGTTGTTTTTCTTATATGTTTCCTCTCCTGCAGTTCTTCCTCTGAATGTGGGTAGCATTCTTTACCATAAATCCCACAGAATTGTCCTGGGTCATTGCATTGCTGCTGGTACAGAAGTCCATTACATTCGATTTTACCTCAGTGTATCAGTCTCTGTGTACAATGTTCTTCTGGCTCTGCTCCTTCCCCTCTGCATCAGTTCCTGGAGGTCTTTCCAGTTCACCTGGAACTCCTCTAGTTTATTATTCCTCTTAGCACAATAGTATTCCATCACCAGCATATACCACAATTTGTTCAGCCATTCCCCAACTGAAGGGCATACCCTCTTTTTCCAGTTTTTTGCTACCACAAAAAGCTCAGCTATAAATATTTTCATACAAGTCTGTTTATTTATCATCTCTTTGGGGTACAAACCCAGCAATGGTATGGCTGGATCAAAGGGCAGGCAATCTTTTATAGCCCTTTGAGCATGATTCCAAATTGCCAGCCAGAATGGTTGGATCAGTTCAAAACTCCACCAGCAATGCATTAATGTCCCAATTTTGCCACATCCCCTCCAGCATTCATTACTCTCCCCTTCTTTCATTTTAGCCAATCTGCTAGGTGTGAGGTGATACCTCAGAGTTGTTTTGATTTGCATTTCTCTAATTATTAGAGATTTAGAACTCTTTCTCATGTGCTTATTGATACTTTTGATTTCTTTACCTGAAAATTGCCTATTCATGTCTCTTGCCCATTTATCAATTGGGGAATGGCTTGATTTTTTATACAATTGATTTAACTCCTTGTTTATTTGAGTAATTAGACCCCTGTCAGAGTTTTGTTATAAAGATTCTTTCCCAATGTGTTGTTTTTGTTTGTACAAAACCTTTTTAGCTTAATATAATCAAAACCATTTAATTTACATTTTGTAATTTTCTCTAACTCTTGCTTGGTTTTAAAATCTTTCCTTTCCCACAGATCTGACATATACTATTTTGTGTTCACTTAACTTATTTATAGTTTCCCTCTTAATATTCAAGTCATTTACCCATTCTGAGTTTATCTTGGTGTAGGGTGTGAGATGTTGATCTAGACCTAATCTCTCCCATATTGTTTTCCAAATTTCC
>NC_058130.1:495514766-495584800 GCF_016433145.1 Gracilinanus agilis | reverse complement strand
TCAATTGGGGAATGGCTTGATTTTTTATACAATTGATTTAACTCCTTGTTTATTTGAGTAATTAGACCCCTGTCAGAGTTTTGTTATAAAGATTCTTTCCCAATGTGTTGTTTTTGTTTGTACAAAACCTTTTTAGCTTAATATAATCAAAACCATTTAATTTACATTTTGTAATTTTCTCTAACTCTTGCTTGGTTTTAAAATCTTTCCTTTCCCAGAGATCTGATAGGTATACTATTTTGTGTTCACTTATTTATAGTTTCCCTCTTTATATTCAACTCATTCACCCATTCTGAATTTATCTTGGTATAGGGTGTGAGATGTTGATCCAAACCTAATCTCTCCCATATTATTTTCCAAATTTCCCAGCAGTTTTTATCAAATAGTGGATTCATGTCCCAAAAGTTGGGCTCTTTGGGTTTATCATAGACTCTCTTGCTGATGTCATTTACCCCAAGTCTATTCCACTGATCCTCCCTTTTGTTTCTTAGCCAGTACCATATTGTTTTAACGACTGCTGCTTTATAGTATAGCTTAATATCTGGTACTGCTAGGCTGCCTTCCTTCACATTTTTCTTCATTATTTCCCTTGATATTCTTGATCTTTTGTTATTCCAAAAGAAATTTGTTATAGTTTTTCCTAATTCAGTAAAGAAGTTTTTTGGTAACTTGATAGGTGCTAAATAGGCAAATTAATTTGGGTAGAATGTTCATTTTTATTATGTTAGCTCGTCCTACCCATGAGCAATCAATGGCTTTCCAATTGTTGATATCCAGTTTTATTTGTTTGGAAAGTGTTTTGTAGTTGCTGTGTTTGTTTTGGTAGATAGATTCCCAAGTATTTTATATTGTCTAGGGTGATTTTAAATGGTTTCTCTTTCTACCTCTTGCTGCTCTAATGTGTTGGAAATGTATAGAAATGCTGATGATTTATGTACATTTATTTTGTATCCTGCAACTTTTCTAAAGTTGTTGATTATTTCTACCAGCTTCTTAGTTTATTCTCTAGGATTTTTTAAGTATACCATCATATCATCTGCAAAGAGTGATAGCTTAGTCTCCTCATTGCCTATTTTGATACCTTCAATTTCTTTTTCTTCTCTAATTGCAACTCCTAGTGTTTCTAGTACTATGTTGAATAGTAGAGGTGATAATGGGCATCCTTGTTTCACTCCTGATCTTATTGGGAAGGCTTCTAATTTATCCCCATTGCATATAATGCTTGTTGATGGTTTTAGGTATATATTATTTATTATCTTTAGGAGGGGTCCTTCTATTCCTATACTTTTCAATGTTTTCAATAGGAATGGATGCTGTATTTTGTCAAAGGCTTTTTCAGCATCTATTGAGATAATCATGTGATTTTTGTTTGTTAGACTGTTGATATGGTCAATTATGTGGATGGTTTTCCTAATGTTGAACCATCCTTGCATTCCTGGTATAAATCCCACCTGATCATGGTGGATGATCTTTTTAATTACTTGCTGGAGTCTCTTTGCTAGTATTCTATTTAAGATTTTTGCATCTATGTTCATTAGGGAGATTGGTCTATAGTTTTCTTTCTCTGTTTTTGATCTACCTGGCTTTGGAATCAATACCATATTTGTGTCATAAAAGGAATTTAGTAGGACTCCTTCTTTGCTTATCATATCAAATAATTTGTATAGTATTGGGATTAATTGCTCTTTGAATGTCTGATAGAATTGACTTGTGAATCCATCAGGTCCTAGTGATTTTTTCTTAGGGAGTTCTTTGATGGCTTGTTCAATTTCTATTTCTGATATGGGATTATTTAGGTATTCTATTTCTTCTGCTATTAATCTAGGCAGATTATATTTTTGTAAATATTCATCCATATCTCCTAAATTGTTATATTTGTTGCCATATAATTGGGCAAAATAGTTTTTAATGATTGCCTTAATTTCCCCTTCATTAGAGGTGAGGTCTCCCTTTTCATCTTTGATATTGTCAATTTGTTTTTCTTCTTTTCTTTTTATTATTAGATTGACAAGTATTTTGTCTATTTTATCTGTTTTTTCAAAATACCAGCTTCTAGTCTTATTTATTAATTCAGTAGTTCTTTTACTTTTGATTTTATTAATTTCTCCCTTAATTTTTAGTATTTCTAATTTAGTTTTCATCTGGGGATTTTTAATTTGCTCACTTCCTAGTTTTTTGAGTTGCATGCCCAATTTATTAATCTCTGCCCTCCTTAATTTGTTAATATATGCACTCAAGGATATAAATTTCCCCCTGAGTACTGCCTTGGCCCCATCCCACAGAGGATGTCTCATCATTGTTATTCTCTTCCATGAAATTGTTGATTGTTTCTATGATTTCTTCTTTGACTAATTCGTTTTTGAGAATCATATTGTTTAATTTCCAATTGATTTTTGATTTTCCTGTCCAGGTGCCCTTACTAATTATTATTTTATTGCGTTATGATCTGAGAAGGTTACATTTATTATATCTGCTCTTTTGCATTTGTTTGCAATGATTCTATGCCCTATAACATGGTCAATCTTTGTGAATGTGCCATGTGCAGCTGAAAAGAAGGTGTATTCCTTTTTGTCCCTATTTATTTTTCTCCACATATCAATTAAATCTAATTTTTCTAGGACTTCATTCACCTCTCTTACCTCTTTCTTATTTATTTTTTGGTTTGATTTATATAGATCTGAAAGAGGAGTATTTAGATCTCCCACTTTTTATTTTTAAAGGCCTAATGAATTTCCTCCCCCTTCTTCTCCCTTCCCTTTTTTGACCTCCCCACTCCCCTGCTCCCCTTGGTTTATCCCTTCTGACTTTCTCAGTAGGGTTAGATAGAGTTTTTTATCCCAATGGATAATGTAGCTACTCTTCCCTCTCCGAGTTCATTACACCGAGAGTAAGGTTTAAATATTACCTCTTAATGCTCTCTTCCTCTCCTTCTTATACTAGTATTTGTCCCCTCCCCTTCCCATGCCCTCTTTGTGTGTAATAGAAAATCCTATTTTTCTTATTCACTCAAGTTTCTCTTGGTGTCCCCTACTATTCACCCCCCTCTTTCTCATCCCCCATGTCATCTTAGACCATTTAGTATTCCACCCTCTCCCTATGAATTATTCTTCTGATTGCTATAATAGTAAATACTATAATAGTGAATAGAGTTCACTTCAGAGAATTATACATAGCATTTCTCCACATAGGAATACAGATAATTAGATCTTATTGAAGCCCTTAAAGAGTCAAATTAAAAAAAATATGAGTTTTCTTTCTTTCCCCTCCATTTCTTATTTACCTTTTCATGTTTCTCTTGATTTTTGTGGTTGGATATCAAACTTTCCTTTTAGTCCTGGTCTCTTTTGTGCAAATACTTGGAAATCTTTAATTTTGTTGAATGCCCATACTTTCCCTTGGAAGTATATAGTCAGTTTTGATGAGTAGTTGATCCGTGGTTGAAGGCCCAGCTCGATTGCCTTTCTGAATATCATATTCCAAGCCTTGCGATCTTTTAGCGTGGAGGCTGCCAGATCTTGTGTGATCCTGATTGGTGCTCCTTGATATTTGAATTGTCTCTTTCTGGCTTCTTGTAAGATTTTTTCTTTTACTTGAAAGCTCTTGAATTTGGCAATTATATTCCTGGGCGTTTTCTTATCTGGATTGAATGTCGCGGGTGTTCTATGGATCCTTTCAATGTCTATATTGCCCTCTTGTTATAGAACTTCAGGGCAATTTTGCTGAATAATTTCTTTTATTATGGAGTCCAAGTTTCTATTAATTTCTGCTTTTTCTGGAAGACCAATGATTCTCAAATTGTCTCTTCTAGACCAGTTTTCTTGGTCTGTCACTCTCTCATTGAGATATTTCATGTTTCCTTCTATTTTTCAGTCTTTTGACTTTGTTTAATTTGTTCTTGTTGTCTTGAGAGATCATTAGCTTCTAATTGCTCAATTCTAGTCTTTAGGGACTGGTTTTCGGCTATTATCTTTTGGTTTTCCTTTTCAGTCTGGTCATTTCTGGTGTTCAATTTGCTTATCAGTTCATTTGATTTCTGAGTCTCACTTTCCAATTGTGAAATTCTGCCTTTTAAACTGTTATTTTCTTGCCAGATCTCTTCCATCTTTTTCATCATCTCAGATTTGAACTCTTCAGTAGCTTGTGACCAGTTTTAATTATTTTGGGAAGGTTTGGATATGATTTCTTGTTTGTTCTCCTCTGTTGTCTGGATTTTCTCTGTGTAAAAGTTGTCAAGTGTTACAGAGTTCTTCTTGATAATCTTTTTCTTCTGGAGTTCTCGATTTTGGCTTGCCATTATTGTTAGCCTAGCACCTTCTCAGCTTTGTCCTCACACTCAGGATCTATCTGTGCTTTCTAGGCTCCCGAGGTCTCAGGTCTCGTTGTTATCGGGGTCAAGCCTCCTGGTTGTCCCTGGTCTGCCCCTCTGCCCGAGGCTCTTTCAGCAGTCTCAGGGGCTGCTTCCACAGCCGTGGTCTCATCTGCACAGGGTCCCCACTCACGGTCCAAGCCTGTGCTTGAGATCCTTGTCCGCGCTTAGGGCAATGCCTTCACCCATGCAGACACTTGGGAAAATCCGTGCACGTTCTTTAGCCTCTTGGGGTCCTAAGTTTTGCTGCTCTCAGGAACAAGCCCTGGAGCTGCCAGTGACTTAATGGGTACCCCAGATCTGCTTTAACTTTTGTGGGCTGGCCTTGGAGATGTGTGTGGTGTGGGGGTTGGGGGAGGGGCTTCTTCCTCTCATGTTTTAGTGAGAGCTGTTTCACCCCTTTATAGCGTGGAAATGCCCAGATTCCATGTACCTTCAATGCTGTGCCCTGTTGTGGGGTCCCTTCATTTGTCTGGATTCATTTTTATGTCCCCTTGAGGAATCCTGTATGCTTCAGTTAGGAGATATCGAGCAGCTGTTCCTTACTCTGCCACCATCTTAACCAGAAATCTCCTCTTTCCTTGTCTTTTAAGATCTTCCAAATATAATGACATTCTTAGGCTCTTTATCTTACTTGACTTCTTCTATGACTTCTCTTGACATTAAAGTTCTGAGGAGACACATATATCACCACTTCCCCATCAAAATGTAGACAATTAACCATTTTAAAATTCCTTGTTTGCTCATTTGTTTTTATGTCTATATGGTTCTCTTGACCCCCTACATTTGTATTTTAAAATTTTTATTTAACTCTGGTCTTTTCACCAGGAATGAATGGAAGAACTGTATTTCATTGAAGTTCTATTTTTCCTCTTATAACTATTTCTTGTAATAAGCTTTTTGGTATATTTCCTTAACATATATCCAATTTCAAGTATAAGCTAGAAGGAAAGCCCCATAGGCCTTGATCTGTAGTAGCAAAGATGGTAGTGTATCTTCTTTATTACCAGAGTTAAAACCATATCCATTTCTTATGTTGAGCCACTTGACATTGTCAAGAACTTTGGTAATGAAAACTTTCTTTTGGGGGTCTTCAGTAGCTGTGACTGCCAAGGAGGCAGTGGTCACATCACTTGCACAAGCAATTGTCAAATCATCTGCCCACAATAGATTGTTTCTTCAGAGTCTAGGGGTATTTCTACTCTTGGGCTTACCTGACCATCACTGGAAGTTGTTTAGCAGTTGGTTTGTGGTGATGGTGGAGATGGAAGGTCCCTTCTCTGCAAGGGTTTCTCCCTTCCATGATGGCTGCAGCAGACCAGCACCCTTTGTTTGGTGATTAGAATGTCAATTGATGATCAGGGTCAACCATAGACTCATAGAATCTTTGAGTTGATATGGATAAGAGAATTTGATCTAATCCTCTAATTGATGAAGAAATTCTATCTATGACATATGTAGGCAAGGTTCAGTGAACCTTGGCTTGAATGTCTCAAATAATAGGAATCTCAAGAGACATCTTACGCCATTTTCAGATAGCTTTTATAATTGTTTATCATGTAGTGAACCAATGAGGGGAAACATAGTGTAAAGAAGAGAGAGCCAGCCTTGGAGTCAGAAATATTTTAATCTAGTTCTATTCCTTTCTCCAATGCATGCTAGTTAGGCAACCTCATGCAAGTTAATTATCCTCTCAGCACCCTCAGCAGACTCTGTAAGGCTGAACTGAAGACAACTTACTTATTATATAAGTGCAGGGTGTTTCTACACTGGAAATTCTTTCCAAAAATTTTTAAAAGATAAATATAGAACCAAAATCTATCTCTCTATAATTTCAATGAATTGGTTTTATTTCTTCTTTTTGGAGTGACAAAAATTAAGCTAACTCCTTTATTCAGAGTTCAGAAAATCTTTAAAAACAACTATAATATTCTATCTTAACTAAACTAAATATGGCTTTTCCCTAAAGCCATTCGATACATGATGTGATTTAAAAAATTTATTTAGAATATTTTTCTGTGGTTACATGATTCATGATTCTACCCCAACTCTTCTTCCCTCCCCAGTCCTGGAGCTGACAAGCAATTTCCCCTGGGTTATACATGTATCATTGTTCAAAATCTATTTCCATGTTATTCATATTTGCAGAAGAGTGATCTTTCAACATCAACCTCCTAATCATATCCCCATCAAATCACTTGATCAATCATATGTTTTTCTTCTGTATTTCTGCTCCCACAGTTCTTTCTCTGGATATGGAAAGCATTCTTTCTCATAAGTTTCTCTGGATTGTCTTGGATCATTGCATTGCTGCTAATAGAAAAGTCTGTTACATTTGATTGTACCACAGTGTATCAGCCTCTGTGTACAATGTTATCCTGGTTCTGCACCTTTTGCTCTGCATTAATTTCTGGAGCACAATGTGATTTTGAGTCTCACAACACATTCAAACTTGTCTTTTTTCTCTCTTCATATGCAATGTCCATAACTAAACACAGTATTCTTTATGATGCCTGAACAGTACAAAATATAATACAAATATTACCTCTGTTGATCTAGACCTTTACTCAGTTTCTCATCTGTAAAGTGAGGACACACTAGAGAATAAAATGGCAAATCTTTCCAGTATCTTTGCCTGAATGATCACATGATCTCTTCAATGGTAGTATTCCCTCTGATATATTGTTCTCAATCTATGCTTTGATTGTATGATTTCTTGTCAATAATCTCCTAGAAATCCCCCAATTTAAGGTGTTCCTGAGCCAAAGATAGTGGGGATCTTCCTTTATATGTCATGCCTTTGCCTATGGATGCAAATAGCGTTGCCTTAATTCTTATTACATGACAAGTCCTCATTTTTTTTTTTGGTCATACATAGATTATACAGAATTCTTGTTTGTTAGTATGGGGCAGCCTACTGACTTGCACTTGTCCAATATCCTTCATATGACATTTAGGGTTAAGTAAGGGATTATGTTATTCCATGGTTTGCAACATTGCAAAGAAGAATACTGTTGCCAAAAAAAAGGGTCTTGGGGACAGTTAGGTGGCTTAGTGGATTGAGAGATAGATCTGGAGATAGGACATCATAGGTTCAGATCTGACCTGAGATATTTCCTAGCTGTGTGACCCTGGACAAGTCACTTTACCTTCATTGCCTATCCCTTACCACTCTTTTGCCTTAGAACCAATGTACAGTATTGAGTCCAAGAAAGAAAGTAAGAGTTTTTTTTTAATAAGTCCTACTACCCTAGAACACCAAACTGTTAAAAAATGTTGGAGCAAATATCCCTAGTTTTATGCATAACCCTTTTTAGGGTTACAAAGAAGATATTTATGCTGGGACTATATACCTGCTTGTCAGGATGGAAATTACCTCATTTCTCCCCTGGAACTCTGAGTGTTACTTAATCCTGTCCCCAAATCAACTCAGCCAACTGTGATTAACAAGTTAGCTCTTTTATCCAGAGGAAAGTAAAGGTGGAAGGCACATCCCAATGGAATCACTGGAGTAGTGAGGGTGGCTGAGGTGTTAGCATGCCAGATGGGATGAGTAGAAAACAGAAAGAAACAGAAGAGAAGGAAACACTTTGGGAAGTAGCCCAGATATCAGGAGAGCAGAAATCCCATTGGAGAAATAGAAATAGAACATCATAAAGGTAGATAGCACCAGACTATGGAATCATGTGGCAAAAATTGAACCCTGGAGAACTTCCTGTCTCTGGCTAGATCTCTATCCACTAAGCAACCTAGATGCCCCACCAATAGTCACTTTCGATTCAATTTGTTTTTTTCCAGTCAGACTAAAATGTTCTGAGCAATTATGTACTTCATTTAGGAGGACATAAGTGTGTAATCAGCCCAATTTATTTTTACAATACCAAAGAATTTAAAGATTTAATCACCTATAAAGGATCCTTTTATTAAGCAAATTTTCTATGATGCCAAGAAATAAAATTTTTGAGCACATCTCCTTTTTTATGCTTCTGGTGTTATTCACAGTCATAGGGTCATTAAACAAATAGATTTATTTCATTGAGTCTTTCAAGTAATCTTTTATGATTTTTTTAAACCCTTAACTTCTGTGTATTGGCTTCTTAGTGGAAGAGTGCTAAGGGTGGGCAATGGGGGTTAAGTGACTTGCCCAGGGTCACACAGCTGGGAAGTGTCTGAGGCCTGATTTGAACTTAGGACCTCCTGTCTGTCTCTAGACCAGTCTTTTATGATTTTGACTTATACAGAACTTGTTGGAGGATAGACCTTAATTAAGTATTTGGCTCTACTTAATAAAGTGATTTTAAGGTTTAATAAATATTAAGTACATTAGTATATTTTATTCCTTATTTCTTCCCATCTATTGTGTGATTGTAGAGAACTAGTTTACTGTGGGATATGCACATAAAAGCCTGCCTATTCCCTTCTAATTACATCTAAGATGTTCTTATTACACACACACACACACACACACACACACACACACACACACACACACACACACACATATATATATATATATATATATAAAGAACATAAAATAAAGAGTATATACTGAGTATATACATATTTGATACCTATTTCCACATTATTCATTTTTACCATAGAGCAATCTTTTAAAACCCAAACTCCAAATCATATGCCCATATAAACAAGTGATAAGTGATAAGTTTTTCTTTTGTTTCTACTACCATAGTTCTTTCTCTCAATGTGCATGGCATTCTTTACCATGAGTTCTTCAGGAATGTCCTGGATTATTTTATTACTACTAGTAGTAAGTCCATTACATTGGATAGTTCCACAATGTTTCATTTTCACTGTACAATGTTCTTTTGCTTCTACCATTTTACTCTGCATCAGTTCTTGGAGGTCATTCCAGTTCATCTCGAAATCCTCCAGTTCATCACTCCTTAACAGCACAAAAGTATTCCATCACCAGCAGACACCACAATTTATTCAGCCATTCCCCAATCTAGGGACACTCCTATATTTTCTATTTGTTTTGCCATCACAAAGAATGCAGCTATGAATATTATTGTACAAATATTTTTCATTATTATCTCTTTGGTGTACAAACTGAGTAGTGGTATTGCTGGATAAAAGGGCAGGTAGTCTCTTAAAGCCCTTTGTACATAGTTCCAAATTGCCTTCCAGAATGGTTGGATTAATTCACAACTCCACCAGCAATACACTAGTATACCAATTTTGCCACAACCCCTCCAACATTTATTATTTTCCTTTACTGTTATATTGGCCAATCTGCTGCATGTGAGGTGGTTCTTCAGTGCTATTTTGATTTGTACTTCTCTAATTATGAGAGATTTAGAACATTTTTTCATGTGCTCATTGTTAGTTTTGATTACTTCATCTGAAAACTGCCTATTCATGTCTCTTGACCACAATTGAGAAATGCCTTGATTTTTCGTACAATTGACTTAACTCCTTATAAATTTGAGAAATTAGAATTTTGTCACAGGTTTTGTTATAGATTTTTCCTCCAATTTGTTGCTTCCATTCTAATTTTGGTTGCATTGGTTTTGTTTGTACAGAAACTTAAAATTTATATAATCAAAATTATTCATTTTACATTTTGCAATGTTCTTTATCTCTTGCTTGATCTTAAATTTCTTCCTTTCCCATATATCTGATATGTATACTAGTTTATGTTCACCTAATTTATTTATAATTTCCCTCTTTATAGTTAAGTCATTTACCCATTTTGAATTTATCTTAGTACCATTGATCCACCCTTCTATCTTTTATCATATTGTTTTAATGATTAATGCTTTATAGTATAGTTTGAGATATGGTAATGCAAGGCCTCCATCCTTCACATTTTTTCATTAGTTCCCTTGATATTCTTGATCTTTTGTTCTTCCAGATGAACTTTATAATAATTTTGTAATAATAATTGCATCTAATTCTATAATAAAGTTTTCTGGTTATTTGATAGGTGTGGCACTGAATAAGTAAATTAATTTAGGTAGAATTGCCATTATTATTATATTAGCTTATCTACTCATGAGCAATTAATGTTTTTCTAATTGTTTAGATCTAGTTTTATTTGTGTTAAAATGTTTTATAGTTATGTTCATATAATTCCTGAATTTGTCCTGGCAAATAGACTCCCAGATATTTTATACTGTATAGAATGATTTAAATGGAGTTTCTCTTTCTAACTCTTACTGCCTGGTTTTTCTGGAAATATATAGGAATATGGATGCTTTGTGTGGGTTTATTATAAATGTTACTGCTTTGTTAAAGTTATTAATCATTTTCACTAGCTTTTTAGTTGATTTTCTCATGTTCTCTAGGTATGCTATCATGTCATCTACAGAGTTTAGTTTCCTCATTGCCTACTTTGATCTCTTCAATTTCTTTTTTTCTTTAATTGCTACTCCAAGTATTTCTAGTACAATATTAAGTAGTAGTGGTGATAATGGGCATCCCTGTTTCACTCCTGATCTTATTGGAAAGGCTTCTAACTTATCCCCATTGCAGATGATACTTGCTGCTGGTTTTAGATAAGTACTGCTAATTGTTTTGAGGAAAGGCTCTTTCATTCCTATATTTTCTAGTTTTTTCAATAAGAATGGGTGTTGTATTTTATCAAAGGCTTTTTCTACGTCTATTGAGATAATCGTGTGATTTCTATTAGTTTGGTTGTTAATATGATGAATTATGTGGATGGTTTTCCTAATTTTGACCCACACTTGCATTTCTGGTATAAATGCCAACTGGTCATAGTGAATAATCCTTGTGATAACTTGCTGTAGCTAGTATTTTATTTAATATTTTTGCAACAATGTTCATTAAGGATATTGGTCTATAGTTTTCTTTGTTTTTGGTTTCACTTGCTTGGGAATCAGTTCCATATTTGTATCATAAAAAGAATTTGGTAAGATAACTTCTTTGCTTATTTTATCAAATGGTTTATAGAGTATTGAGATTAATTGATCTATAAATATTTGACAGAATTCACTTGTGAATCCATGTGACATTGGTGATTTTTCTTAAGGAATTCCTTGATGGCTTATTCAATTTCTTTTCCTGAGATGAGATTATTTAGGTATTCTATTTTCTCTTTTATTAATTTAGGCAATTTATATTTTTATAAATATTCATCCATTTCACCTAGATTGTCAGATTAATTGTCATATAATTGGGCAAAACAGCTCCTAATGATTGTGTTAATTTCCTCTTAATTGGAAATTAATTCACCCTATTCATTTTTGATACTGTTAATATGATTTCTTCTTTCCTTTTTAAAATCAAATTAACCAATGCTTTATTTTATTTGTTATCAAGCTAACTCTTAGTCTTATTTATTAGTTCAATAGTTCTCTTACTTTCTATTTTATTTATTTATACTTTGATTTTTATGATTTTCAATTTAGTCTTTGATTAGAAAATTTTAATTTTAATTTATTGTTTTCCTAGTTTTTCAGTTTCAGTTTCATGCCCAATTCACTGATCTGCTCTCTCTCTCTCTCATATATATTATATATATTATTATATGTATTTTTATTATATGATATATTACATATATTAGCACTCAGGGATATAAATTTTCCTCTAAGTACTACTTTGGCTATATCTCATGAATTTTGATATGTAGTCTCCTCATTGTTATTCCTTTTTAATGAAATCATCGAGTATTTGTATAATTTGTTCTTTGACCCATACATTTTGAAGAATTTGATTGTTTAGTCTTCAATTAATTTTTAATTTGTCTTTCCATGAACCCTTTTTGATTTACAGTTTTTATTGCATTATGATCTGAAGAGGTTGTACTTATGCTTTTGGTTGTAGAGCTTTTATGCTTAGTACATACTCAATTTACACACACACACACACACACACACACATATATATATGTATATATATGTATATATATCATGTGCTGTTAAAAAGAAGGTATATTACTTTTTTATCCATTCGGTTTTCTTCATATAACTAATAATTTCCTAAAATTTCCTTCACTTCTTTTTTACTTCTTTTTGTTTATTTTTTGGTTAGATTTATCGGATTCTGATAGGGGAAGGCTGAGATCCACCACTAGTATAGATTTGTTTTATATTTCCTTCTTAAGCTTCTTTAGTTATTCTTTTAAAAATATATGGAGGGGGCAGCTGGGTAGCTTAGTGGATTGAGAGCCAGGCCTAGAGACGGGAGGTCCTAGGTTCAAATCTGGCCTCAGATACTTCCCAGCTGTGTGACCCTGGGCAAGTCACTTGACCCCCATTGCCTACCCTTACCACTCTTCCACCTATAAGACAATACACAGAAGTTAAGGGTTTAAAAAAAATTAAAAAATATATATATATACATATATATATATGGAGGCTATACCATTTGGTGCATATATGTTAAGTATTGATATTATTTTATTATCTGTAATATCTTTTATCAAGAATTACCTTCCTTATCTCTTTTAATAAGATATATATTTGCTTTAGCTTTGTCTGAGATCACTATTTCTACTCCTGCTTTTTTATCTCAGTTGAAGTCCAACAGATTCTGATCCATCCACTTATCCTTACTCTGTGTGTGTGTCTACCTGCCTCAAATGTTTCTTGCAAATAATATATCATAGGATTCTGTTTTTTAATCAACTCTGCTATCCATTTCCATTTTGTGGATGAGTTCATCCCATTTACATTCACAGTTATGATTACCACCTGTGTATTCTCTTTCATCTTTTCTTCTTCTTTTAATTCAGCCCTTTCTCCATTCACTCTGTCCCTCCACATAAGTGCATTGTCTTTTCAGATATCTTGATAATACATATTGTCAATATTAGACTAACCACCCCATGGATTTCCCCTCTCTTTAATTGATCTGGTTTATCTGCCCTTCTTAATTTTGATATTCTTGCTGAGATTCCTATTTTTGTGGGAATCCAATATGAGACTAGATACAAATCTGAGACTCCCCTTTTGACCCCTTTTGTGATCCTTGTGATTTCTTCTTGAAAAGTATTATGACCTTATTGAAAAGCTTTAAGTTCCTATCAAACCTGAATTTAAAGGGTTAACACTGTTAACACAGCAAGGAATGCTGCTGCCTCATATAGCCAGGGCCAAGATACTCCCCAACTTGGCTTTCTGATAAGAACCTAGTCAAAATTCAGCCTTGGCCTTGGTCTATTCTGAAGCCAATGTTTTGTGTTTTGATGTGATATAATTTGTAACTTCTGCACATCTGCAAAGTTTTTTTGGGGGGTTCTTTTGTGTGAAATGAGTCTTGAAAACATATAATAAACTCCTTGCTCCTGGAGCCAGAGCTGGAAGCGTGAGATAAAAGACAACTCCCTTGTCCTGTCCTTATTTCCTTATCAACTAAACTGTCTTTATCAGAGATGATAAAGTGATCTCCACATATTTTGTCATGAGCATCAGGGGTCTATAAAATTAGAGTACAAATAGGGTTGCTTCTCACTCATGGATGTGCAGAAAAAGTTGGTGATAAAAATCTTTATAGATGTTACTTTATTTGTTGGCTTAAATGCCTTAAATTAGCACAGTTAGGCAGCATGGTGGACAGAATGCTGAGCCTGAAATCAGGAATACTTGTCTTTGTGAGTTCAAATCTGTCCTTGACTCTTAATAGTAGTGTTACTCTGGATAAGTCCATTAAGCCTGTTTGCCTCCACAATTTGGCAAATATTTATCTTTAGTATTATGAGATGCTTAGAATAATAATTCACATTTCCCACAGATGCATCATAAAACCAATTCTATCAAACACCTTACCTTTTTCTTCATGAGAAGCTCATAAGCCTTCCATTTAGTCACAGTATTCTCTTTTCCTTTAGTTTCATTTCTAGCAAGAATATAAGCTTATTATATTTTAATTTGTTCAGTTATATCTCCATTCATTGATCAATAGGCAAGTTTCCCACATTCAGAATGCAATTGAATTAATTAATTAAAATTTTGTTAAGTAATTTTTACATGTCAAGTATTCTGCTTAGTTCTAAGTGGGAATTCAAACAGAAAAATCAAGAAAGTCATTGCTCTCAAGGAGATCACTCTAATTGAAGGAAACAATCTTAGTTTCAAACATGGCTCTTCATTAATGCCATCAATATGGTGATTCATATAGTATATTCTTTTATAGAGACACAATCAATCTCTTAATAGAGAGTCAATTGGTCCCTGGCATCATTTGTAAGAATCATAAATCTAGGAGGAATTTGTTTGCTGAATTATTTTGGTTGGAGAGTAAGAAAAGGAAGGGGCATTTGAAGAATCCAGTACCCATTCAGGGGAACATGGTTCATTCTGTTCTCTGTTGTTTATAATTCATTTATTCCAAATAAAATATATATTTTCAGTATTGATACTTGCCCAGGTCTGTTGGCATGATATTCAGCATATGGGCACCAAGACTTCAACTAAGTTCAGAACCACCCCACTTACAAGAATTCTTGAGAGGTTGGATACCATTCAGAAGTCTTTAGAATTTAAATCTTAATGATAGAGTCCAGAGATAGTGATATTTGAAAGACTTCATGTACATTTAATTTTGAAAATCAGATGATGATTGAGTTAGAAGCTGAGATGACCATTTAGTTGGAGACTATCGAGTCCAATACCCTCATTTTACAGAGCAGGAAACTGAGATCCAAGGAAATTAAATGACTTCCTCAAGGTCAGATAGGCAATAAGCATGAGTCTACATTTGAATATAGATCCTCTAACTACAGAGCAAGTACTTTATTCACTGTACCATGATGCTTCTCTTTTCACTGAGATCTTCATAGAACTTCTCTTTACCCTCTGAAATAGATGTTGATTCATAAGCTACAATGGTTCCTGATGGTCATTCTGTTTATGCTCATCACGGATGCTTCCATATGAGAAGACAAAGTGTTTCACAATGTTTCTTGATGACTCTAGGCACAGATTTCCTTCTATTGAAAAAATAACCTGTGAATCATCTTTCTCTTCAATTGTAACTTCTTTATGTCTTCTCTTTTAGTTTGCAGTATCAATGTTGTAATTGATGGGGTTTGCCCCACTAGTTGATATATCTAGCTGTTGAGGTATTAGATAAGCATATCATTTTAGGGTACTATGATTTAAATCCTTATTTATAGATGGTTTACCAACTATTAAATGCTTCGTATCCTCTATTTGCCTTTTCACTATTTTGCCACATCTTTGCAGAAGCAGAGACCTAGTACTTAAAACTATTGACCACATTATATTTTTCTCTTGATTCAATAGACAATTAGGGTGCACCTTCTATGTGCAAGGCACTGTTCCACTGAAGAATATTTTAATAAGCAATATTACTAGGGCTACTGATAGGAAAGATTATCCTTCACAGTGATGGGAAGGATGAATTGGAGAAATGGCATAGGAGAGTCAAAGAGACTCCTAAAGAAGACGTTACAATAGACATGGCAAATGGTTGGCAGGGAGGGTCTTACTAGAGTCACAGTAGAGATAGATTTTAATGAGATAGACTCAACACATTTTGAAACTAGTGTTAAATAAACATCAGCATCTAGGTGATTGTAGGCCTACCAACATACAAATTAAATGATACAACAACAATAATCATCATTGGACTTTCTCAAAATATATGTATTCTCATTTCCACTGCCAACACTTGGCTATTCTTTTAAGGTCCCTGTCTGTTATAATATTCATGCCCACCAGAGGTCAGGATTGATACATGTTACTATCTGCTTTTCATCTTTGGCTAACAAAGCAAAGGTTAAAAAGCTAACAAAAATCAATGAATCTTAGAGATTTAAGGACTCAGATATGATCGCATGGAACCTGGATTTGAACAGTGCTCTCCTCTATCAAATCCTTAGCAAATGGCCATCTAACCTTCACTTGAAAAACCAAGTAAAAAAGAACCTCCAACTTTTGGGGGGCAGTTTTAGTTGTTCCTAATATTTAATTGTTCCAAAAATGATCTTCTTTCTCTTCTATTTTTTCCATGTTTCTAGTTCCCTAACTACATTTTTTTAAACCCTTGTACTTCGGTGTATTGTCTCATAGGTGGAAGATTGGTAAGGGTGGGCAATGGGGGTCAAGTGACTTGCCCAGGGTCACACAGCTGGGAAGTGGCTGAGGCCGGGTTTGAACCTAGGACCTCCTGTCTCTAGGCCTGACTCTCACTCCACTGAGCTACCCAGCTGCCCCCCCCAACTACATTTTAATAAATGATTTGGCCTCCAAAATAATTTATGATCCTTGAGCTTAGTGATAGTTCCATTTATTTCATCATATCTCCAGGCCCTAGTAAAGTGCTCTTTATAATTTTATTGCTGCTGTTCAGTCATTTGAGTCATGTCTGACCCTTGGTGGGCCCATTTGGGGTTTTCTTGGCAAAGATACTGGAGTGGTCTGTCATTTCCTTCTCCAGCTCATGTTATAGATGAGAAAACTGAGGCAAGCAAAGTTAAGTGCTTTGCCCAGGGTCTCACACCCAGTAAGTGTCTGAAGCCAGATTTGAACTCAGGAAGGTGAACATACCTGATAACAGGCCTGGCACTCTATCCATTAAACCACCTAGCTGCCTGCCTTTTATATAGTATATATTTAATTAATGTCTGTTGAATTGAATTAAATTCAACGAAGTGTAGATGGCATGAATATAAAATTTATGAGGGACACAAACCAAATAATTATGTTAGATGGCAACATCAAAATTGAGAACAAGAAAACATAACTGTAGAGGGAATACTCACAGAAAAGAAATCACATACTCTTCAAGTGTATAAGAAAGGTAAGGGGGATGTGAACAGTAACCTCCCAGCCATGTTCTTATATTTTCAAATAATATCCTAGAAATGGATTTCGAAAAAATCCTTACCTTCTTTCTTAGAATTGATGCTTTGCATTAGTCCCAAAGTAGAAGAGTGATAAGGGATAGACATTAGTGGTTAAGGGACTTGTCCAGCATCACACAGCTTGACATTTAACCATTAGAAAATCACTTCTTAATCACTTCCTAGCTTTGTGACCAGTGAGAGAAATGTTTGGAAGACAAGTGTGCCTTCTCAGAATTCCTCAAATCCCACCACACAGGCTATTATTATGATCAATGCTGCTCACGCCAAAGTGCTTTGAATTTATACCCAAGATAAAGCTCATTGGAGAATAAATGAATACAGGGGCAACTTCATGAAGAAGGCATTTACTAGGACAGGCTCTCAGTTGCGTGAGCTGCCTTGGAATCAATGGGCCAAGAAGTGGTTCACCATGTTGGTTGAATATGTTTCTATAAACCACCAGATGGTGCCCTAATCACATCTTCTAGCATTGCTACTAGCTTCTTAAAAATTTTTTTTTAATTTTATTTTTATCATCATGCAAAACTCACTTTTATACTTGTTATTATTGTAAGAGCAAACTCATACAATAAACCCCCCAATAAAGCCATCAATATAGTGCTTTGAAAGCTGATTCCAACAGTTCTTTCTCTGGAGTTGGTGCCAATTCTTGAGGCAGAATTCTGTGTAGTAGAGACAGCATAAGACTAGGTAACCAGCACCTTACTTCAACTTGTATATCCACTACCTACAAGCAGTGCAAACTTGGGAAGTCACTTCTTGTTTCTGAGTTTCAGTGTCCATGTTGATCAAATAAGGTAAACAACAGCTGCCTGTTTGCCTCACAGGACTTTTGAGGGTATCAAATGAAATAATAAATTCACAATTGCTTTGTAGCCGTTGGCTATGTCAACCCATGCTAAGAACCACATGGTTTATAGGCTGTCTGCAAATATTGTAAATGCTGCTAATAGACAATGAGCTGTGAGCCTTAGCTTGAACAGGAGGAAGAAAGGAAGTGAGATTGCTTATGGGAAACTGTTCCTATAACAAGACCAAGACTCTCCTTCAAAGAATCATATTTTAGTTTAATTATAGTTTTGATTCTGGACTCAACCTACCAAATAAAATGGGCATTTGCACATATGAAGCAGGTGAGAAAAAGAAGCATGAATCTATTCCACGTAAAGCTTCTCTCCAACTTTATAACAAATCAATTGTGCTTTCTTTGAAGATGATCTATTTGCTCTGTTTCCTTTGCTTCCCCTTTGTGCATTTAAAAAAAGCTTCATTTACTTTCTTTTCTTAATTCTCTTCTTCTTGTTTTCACTTTGGTAATGCTATTACTATCTTCCCTTCCTTCCCCCCACCAACTTTGCTCTCCTTCAGTTGAAGTAAAGAAAAACAAAACCTTGTATCAAATATTCAGAGTCAAGCCAAACAAATCTCCCCAGGGTCCATGGCCAAAAATACGGTTCAATTTGTGCCTAGAGTTTGTTACCTCATTGTCAGAAGATGAGTAGATAAGGAGCAGGGGTCATCATTAGTTCCATGGTATTGTGTCTGATCGTTGCATGATCAGTCTTCTTAAGAATCTCTTCATTGTTTAAAAAATGTGTTGTTATTTCATAAGTATTATGTATACATGTATGTGCATATTAACATATATGCTAGCATTTTTACAAATATTGTCTCATTTTATCCTCACAATAACTCTAGTGGGCAGATTTCCTTAGTATCTTCATTTTACAAATGAGGAAAATGAAGCAGAAGGTGATTAAATGACTTGATCTGGGTCACATAACTAGTAAATATCTGAAGGAGGACTTGAGTCTTCCAGGTTCTAAGTTCTGTGCTCTATCCAGGCTACACCTGCCTCCCATAAACAATTGTTTCAACATTATTGGTTTCCTTTTTAATTTTATGCATTTTATTTTGTGCATTTAAAAATATCATTGTGAGAAGTCCACAGGCTTTCTCAGAACACCAAAAGGCTCTGTTATGTAAAAAGATGAAGAGCCTCTGGTCTAAATTTAATTCCTGTCAGACCATTTTCTGGTTTTCCAAATGGTTTTTGTTGAATAATCAATTTTTGCTCCTACTGCAGGAGGATTTAGGTCTATTAAACACTATGCTATGAGGTTCATTGTTTCTACATGTTATATGCCAAATATGTTCTTCTGATCAAACTCTCTACTCTTTCAAACAATATCAGACTCTTGATATTTACTGCTTTGTATATAGTGTGACAATTGGTACTCTCAAGCCCAAAGTATTAGGAGGACTCAAATCTTGGTGATTTAACTCATGAAGGAGAATGATTATAAAGGATGTCATTGTAGAAGTGCATGACAGGAAAAGGAAATGGGATGGTCGTCTGATGAGAGCAAAGATTATTGATAAACAACAGTCCATGAGTGCTGGGGGTATCTTTTTTATATCAAGAAGACTTTCTGAAAGTCTACTTCACAGACTATTGGGTGAAGAATATTCCACTTCTCTTTATGGAAAATATGTATTAGGACATGAGCAGGAGTGGAATAGGATGAGAAATTACAGATGGATTACAATCTGCCTCATTAGAGAGAATACATCCATTAATGAGATTTAAAAACCCATTTGATTACCTGTATACTATAAAGCATAATACAAATATGGATGTTACAGTCATTGGGGGAAAGTGATTTAGTTTCTCCCAGCTATCTTCCAGTAAGACATAGAAATCTAAAGCTTACTTTTAATGCTCTTCATAGAAGGAGAGGTCAATTTTGTTCCTAGGCCATCCAAATAGTCAATAATATTAAGGCTTCTTTCTTGAAATGTACTTTAAATCTACACACCCTAGAATTCACATCTGTTTTCTAGTGTTTCATCTTTAATGGAGATCAAGAGCAATTGAAGCCTTCTATGAAATAACCCCTCCCGTCTTTGCGAGTTAGGGATATTGATTGGATTTGTCTTTTCATCATCATTTAGAGAAGTCTCCGTGAGCAAACTTCCTCTGCCAATTTAGAGCTAGTATATCAGAAGTGGTGCCTTCTTGAGGCCATAGTTGTGAGATTTCTTTTCACCTCTTCCTCATCTCTTATCATTCAGATATCTTTTGCCACTCTCTCCAACTTCACTCCCATCTCACATGATGAAATCAGTTTATTTCTTACTAAGGCTAACCCTTCTACTATTCATGCCCATTTCATCCTGACACCTCCAACAGATTGCCTCCTTTGTCACTCCCAGTCTTATACTTATTTTTAGTCTCCCTCTGTACTGATTCATCTCCTACTATATACAAACATGCCCATGCCTCCTTTATTCTGAAAAATAAAATAAAACTCTTGCCCTTTCCATCTCCACAGATTATCATCCTATATCTCTTCTCCCCTCTGGAAGAAAACTTGAAAAGTCAGACTACAATGGTGTCTCACTTTCTCTCTTCTCATTCTCTTCTTAACTCCTACAACGTGGTTTCTGACATTATCATTACACCAAAATCACTCTCTCTGAAGTTGCTGATCTCTTAGTTGCCAGATCCAAAGGCCTTTTTAAAATCTTCATTCTCTTTGAGCAGTTTTTTTTAAACCCTTACCTTCTGTCTTGGAGTCAATACTGTGTATTGGCTCCAAGGCAGAAGAGTGGTAAGGGTAGGCAATGGGGGTTAAGTGACTTGCCCAGGGTCACAGAGCTGGGAAGTGTCTGAGGTCAGATTTGAACCTAGGACCTGGTCTCTAGGCCTGGCTCTCAATCCACTGAGCTACCCAGCTGCCCCCTCTTTGAGCAGTTTTTGATGCAATTGATCATTTTCTCCTTCTTGATACATTCTTCTACTTAGGTTTGTAGATCAACACTCTCTTCTGGTTCTTCTCCTACTTATTTGACCACTCCATCTCTTTCTCCTTTGCCAGATGGTCTCTCTCAATCACATGCTTTAACTATAGATATTCCTCAGGATACTGCCTTGAGTCCTCTTCTTTTCTCCCCATATACTACTTCTCTTGGTAATCTTATCACCTATGGATTTGATTGCCATCTCTACACTGATAATTTTCAAATCTGACTTTCCTGTCCCAAACTCTTACTGACCTTCAGTCTCACATCTCCAACTGATTTTTCAGACATCTCAAACTGGACATTCAGTTGAACATGGCATGTTCTACGTGGAACTCTTAACCTTTACCCCAAATTTTAGTGCCTTTCTTCTGTTAGTTTATTCCATATCTAGCCTGTATAGAGCTTACTTTGTGTATATTTATTTGCATGCTATTTCCCCAATTAGATTGTGAGCTCTTTGAGAGTAGAGAATCTCTTTTGGCTCTTTGAATATCACCAGCACTTGTCAGAGTGACTAACACATAGTAGGTACTTAAACATTTATTGATTCATTGACTGATGGTATTAGAGTTATCTAGAGCACTAAGTGGTTGTTAATTGCCCATGGTCATGAAACCAATGTTTCATGAGGGACTGGACTTGAACCCAGAGTCCTCCTGGTTTGGAGAATGGTGTACTATCTATTACTGCCTATATATGTGAGTTATTGTTAAATGCTTTCTCCTCCCTCCAAAACAAACAATCCCACTTCACTTTCACTAACCCTACAGCTAATTACAGCACTTTTTAAATTTCCTTAAACACAAAGCCTAATGTGTAACTGTTCTCTTATTCATAGGATCATTGTTTTATCAGTAGAAAGTACTTTAGAATCAACTGATCTAACTTCTTCTTTGGGAAAATGGAGACTCAGAAGAGGAAAATGACTTGCATAAATGATTAATTTTTTATTCCCTGACTTAGTCATCAGAAAATCATCCAAATTGTTTCAATTCCAGTGAAAAATTGCTCACTTTTTCTGTATCCTTTAGGTCTTTTGGAGAAGGAGAAACAAAATTTTAAAATCATTAATGACTACTATTAATAGAAATACTTCATATTCATATAGTATTTCATACTTTTCAAAGTACTTATACCCATATCTCATTTAAGCTACTTCAAACCCCTATGAAGTGAGCCCAGCAGCTATTATTCCGCCTGTTTTCAAATGACGAAACAGCCTTTATTTAGGCTTATCCTTTCACAAAGTAATTTAGCTAGTACACGACAGAGATGGGACTAGAAGAAAGGTTTTCTTTCTCAAAGTCCAATAATCTTCCTTCTATTAAAATAGACAAATATAGTGATTTGACATTCAGAAATCATTTTTCACATGTCTTTTTTGAGCTTTCCAGCAGCTGAGAAGCAGGCATTAAAGGTCCCCAACTGGTAGATAAGAAAACTGAGGTTTAAAGAGGTAAAGTGATCTCTTCCCCATGCTCAGATAGCAAGTCAGTGTCAGAAGTGGGATTTGAATCTAGACCTCCCTGACTTCAGATCCACATTCTATCCACTATGCCACACTGACATTCATATTTTGATTAAACAAACATTCATTGTCTATTATGAAAATGAAACAAAATGATACTATGTGCCTTCAAGGACCTTATAGTCTAAGGGAAGTGAATAAGACATATGTATATATATACACATATATAATACAAATGAGAATATTATTAAATGCATAGGAAATAGCAGTGCAATGCAGAAAATTCAAGGAGAGAAAGATATTGTCTAGCCTAGAAACATCATGAAGCCATTATCAAAGATGTCATATGATCTGAGCCTTGAAGGATGAAGAAAATTTCCTGTGTTAGAGATGAGGAGAATATTTCTTCAAAAATGGGGAATTTCTTAAGAAATGTAGAAAAGGAAACCTCAGAAAATGGGAAGCAGTCAGAAATATGCTTTGTAAAAGCATAAAGTATATGAAATAGAGAAGTATATGGAGTGGAGGGAAAAAGTAAATTTGAAAAAGTAAATATGAGTGAAATTGTTGCCATTGTAATCTATGCTTATAAGATTGTATAGGTTATGATCTTTGCATTCTTTCTGCTTTGTTTTTGTTTCTTCTAAGTGTAGTTGTCCTGAATATATTCTTTTTTTTTAAATAGCCTTCACTTATTTCTTTCATATATTTTTCAATTAGCAAAACTTCTTTGAATTCTCCCTTAATTTTTGAAGATGTAGCTAGGTACTGATTAGTGCTAATAATGAATCCCACGAAATGGTTTTGTGTATTTAAACTTGTTCTATTAGTACATTTGAAGTTAGAATTATTTAAAATACGGAAACTGGATTCAGTCTAATGGAACTAATATAATGGGAATTTGAATAATGTGACCACTTCATAGAAATAATTATCCATATTAATCAGGACCTAGCTGTGCTACAAAATGTGCCTTGTTCCCCCTCCTGCTTACCCTCCCTTCTACTTACTCGGTACTTTCCAGAGACACAATCTACTCTCTTTCCATCTCTGGGTCAAAGACTGGTTTATCATAACCTCATAGAGAAGAGATCCAGCCATATAATCAAGAGGGCTTAAAAATGAAATTTGAGTAGGAAGGGGAAAAATGTCTAGATAAAACTAGAAAACCAGATACTAGGGAAGACAACAGATGTGAAACAGCAACCAGAAACACAAGGGAGGAGGAGGCCAGGAATTCCCAGGAGCAAACCACAGGGTAGAGTCTCAGAAACTATTTTCCAGGCCCCAAATATCTTTCAAGGCAGCCCACTACTTATACACTATGTTGCAGTTGTTCCAAAAGTCCCTAAATAATTGCTTGAAACTTTGTGCTTCCCTTAGAAATCATTTTTTCTTCACAAAATTCAGCATTAGGAAGTAGTACATCAGAGTGGAAGTGGTCACATAAAAGGGATATGTTCAGAATTATTTGTGGCCTAAATAAAAGAAAAAAGAGAAACAATCTTACAACTCTCTTTTTTTGTTGTTGTTTTCTGATAACTGAATACTTATGTGAGATTGGAAACAATGTGAAGATATAGCCTAATACTTTGTTAAGGGGAAAAACCAAAACAAAACACTAAAGCAGAAGATTCCTTCAGGTTCCTCCAATAAAAATAGAAACAATAAATATAAGGGTTGTTGTTCAGTCATTTTTATTTTTGTTTTTTTCAGTTCAACTCTTTGATGACTCAATTTGGAATTTTCTTGGCAAAGATATTGGAATGGTTTGTCATTTCCTTCTCCAGCTAATTTTACAAAATAAGAAAACCAAGACCAACAGGGTTAAGTGACTTGCCCAGAGTCACATAGCTAGTAAATGTCTGAGGTCAAATCTGAACTCAGGAAGATTAGTCTTCCTCACTCCATACCCTATACTTTATATATTGCACCACTTAGCCACCTAATTACAGGCATAATAATGATTTTTTTAGAAAAAGGATTGCCCAAATGCCTTTCTTTCCTTTACAATTCATCCTGAATTTAGAATAGAGCTCTTCCCACATTCACTTTATACTTTCCTTTTCTTTTTAAGCTCAACTCAAGTGCCTCCTACTCTGTAAGATCTTCCCTGACCATAGTAGATGAAAATAATCTGCCTAGCTCTTTGTCTGAACCTAGTCCTTACCTTCTCCTTTGTGCCAAAGCTATTCATGTACTCTTTTCCCCTCCCCACTCCTGTATTGTATTGTAAACTCCTTAAAACTAATGTCTCTGTGACATACATTTTTAAATCATGAGTAATGAGCAGATATTTTTCAAATGTTGGCTGTATGTTGAGTGAATAGAAGTTCTAACTAGGGGTGACAGGACAGACCCAGGACCCAAATTTTTTTCTTAAAAACAAGGTACATACTGTTATGTAGAGATGGCAGCATGGAATCCCTGCAAAATACAGGGTCAGCCTCACCCAGAATTCCAGGGGACCCCCCAGAGAACTTTGGGTGAGGGGGCAGTTGAGAGGGAGTTAAGGCAGTTGCTTTGTGGGGATTGAGGTGAGCAGACACACTGCTTACTGCTCCTGACTTGGGGGGGGGTTCACCTGAGTGGCCATTGTAGGCATAAGCCATCGTGGTTTCTACTCAGGAGTAGCCTGCTTTGTATGGTTAATCCTTATCAATATCAATATAACAATTATTTAGTGATTTAGTGATTAGATATATTCACTATTAACAAGAGAGCCAGTTTAGTTAAGTGCCCTTCACCCCCTCCTGTGGGGGGGAAGGGAAGCTTCAACCTAATAGATCAGGGTCACCTTTTCCTTATTTAAACCCTAATAACCCCCTCTAGCTTTTTCCTTCCTTCTTAATATAAGCTTTACCTTCAATATCTGTGCCTGGGAATTATTTGGGGATACTCACTGCTCAAGTCTGGTCATCTAGCTTGAATCCTGTCAGCTGCCAGGTTTAAGAAGATCATCTATCTCAGTCCTTCAACATTTAGATAACTAGCTTCTACTTATTCCTCTATCAGACCTGTGAGGAATATAAGTTAAAGAAAAGGGGAACATCATTAGAGTTTAGCCTCAACAGACCTTGCTAGAAGTACCTCAGATTGTCTCCATTTCCAACTGAAACCTCAACTGCTTGGGGGGAGGGGTTTGAGAGCCAGGAATGTCTAACCCCATCCTTTCTCACTGAAGCCTGTCAGTCAACGTCTGTGAGAAGAAGTGACTTGAATGTTACTGGCCCTGACATAATTATCTGCTTCTCCAAAATATCTGTTATTTATCAACATAACAATACCTTTTTTTTAAAGCCTTTACCTTCCATCTTACAGTAAAAAACTTATATTGGCACCAAAGCAGAAAAACAGTAAGGGTTAGGAAATGGTCCTAACCTAAAGGTTAAGTCACTTGCTCAAGGTCATATAGCTGGAAAGTGTCTAGGACCAGACTTGAATTCAGGATCTCTTGTCTCCAGGCTTAGCTCTCAATCCCCTGAGCCATCAGGCTGACCCTCTATTTAACTTTTTAGAAATGCACAATTAGCTATGAATGCTATTGTATAAATTATAATAAACAACATTCTGGGTATAGAAATGATAAGAACTACACAATTCAGTAGGACATCCTTTATACATGGAGAGAGATTTTACCTGTGATCTCATTAGTTGGGGGAATTTTCAGCTGAGGATTCTCCCTCTACCAATTTCAGCCATCATTTCCTTGTAATTTACAATCTTAAGAGAATCACTTAGAGTTGAGGTGCTAAACTTGCAGCAAGGAAACTTCCTGAATATAATCAGAAGCAGATTATAATATAATTTGGGATATATTTAAACAAAAAAGTAAATTACAATACAACATAGATAATGTTAATTTGTGGTTTCTATATATTCAGAGGAACCTGAATGTTAGCCATAAACTGGCAGTAAAATTAAATTCCTATTTTTTTCCCTGCCTTTAAATAAGGAAGAGCATTTCACTTCACAAATTTCACCTTTAGGAGGTGCTATATCAGAGGGGACGTCTGGATTATTTGTAGTCTAAGTAAAATGAGAAAGAATATTATATATATTTTTTTCATTCCTGAGAACTGGATACTTCTATGGGAACCAAAATGATATGAAAGAGAATGCCTAATACTTTATTTACAAAACAAAACAATAGAGGCATTCAAGTTACTCCAGTAATAGTAGAAATGAACAATAATAAGTAAACTAGTGATAGAAAGATTCCCCAAAAGGATTCCATTTATAGCACACACAATTCAATAAATAATTAATGTAGATTATAATACACACACCTCTGAGGTTAAAAGTTTTTTCTATATATCCAGAATTAAAAAATAACAAAACAACCAATAGTCCATTGGTTTAGGTAGTACCTAAACTGTACAATGTAAAGGACAATGACTACACACAATATAAATGATGAGAACCTTGGAGACAGCCACCAGGCCATCTTAGAGTTTGTGAATGAAAAGTTGGGTATAGTCTGATATAGTCTAATATATGGAGAAAGCCTATCTCAAAGATTTCAGATAAAGGATAGGTAAGTGCTCGCATCCTGAAATTCTGTAGGAATGTCATCTGAAAAGGGATGATGATTTTAAGAATGAAATTCTGTTGACATACTAAAGCAACAGAGTCAAATGAAGATTAAAAGGGATATCTCTGAGAGGACTAACATGTCTACACTATTAAACAACTCAGATTTTAATATACACAAATAGAAATAAAGTCAGGTGATAGGATAAAAACAATAGAGGTACGATCCTATAAGAAAAATGCCAGGATAACTAAAGTTCAGAATAAGTTGAGGTTTGCAATAAACTCTGGGGACAATTTTAAAAAGTGACTTTTTAAACTGTATTGGTGGAAGAATAAGATCTAGGAAGACACAAGACCATTTCTTGAGGTTGATGAGATGACAATAATGATGACAACCAAAACTACTCAACAATTATTCAGTTCCTGTTTCCCCTACCAAAGAGAATGGTCTATAGATTTGGAAATATAGAACAGAAATGGTTGGTGAGGAATTGAAGATTAATACAAGAGGAAAGAAAGCACTTATTTGACCTCAATTAGCTTATCAAATGGTTTAGATAAATGGTATCCCAAAGAACAAACGTTGCTGATGTGCCATTAACAGTAATGTCTGAAAATTATAGAAAATGGAAGAAATCCTATAGGGCTGAGACCAGAAAAAAATATTCTTCCCATTTTTAAAATGTACAAAAAAGTGTATTATTTCGATTGTAAGCCATTGAACTTATTGTCAATTCCTGGGAAAGTGGAAGAATGCATTACTGATTGTACTGGCTGCTTTATTATCACTTAGAAGAGTCAGGGATTACTACAAGCTAGCATGTGTTCATCAAAAACAAGTTGGCAGACTGGCTTCATTTCCTTCTTTAACGATGTGATATTTTTTGTGGTCTACCTTCTTCACCTGTTTCTTATAAGTTTACAGGTTGGCTTCCAGACGTGGTTTGGAGATGGGGGGGGGGTTCTACTTTTTGGTTCTAAAAGTACTGAAGTACTACACTTCCAAGTCTACATTTCTAAGACTACATGTAGCTTACAGGCTTTTATTTGTCCCAACTACTGACTCTAAGTTTAAATATTCTATCCAATGTACCACCAATTGCTCTTAATTTTATTTTGTTTCTGTTTTTATTTGAAAAGTAGAAAGATCCTTGAATTGGATGAAACAGAAGAAGAAATGTCTAAGTTGTTGATAGCCAAGGAAGATAGTGAGAAGTATCTAGATTCCAAATGAGTTAAATTCATCTGACCCCAGTGAAGCACATACATAGAATACTGAAAAAATTAGTAGTCATTATTGCTGACAGTGGCAATGACATCTGAAATACTGTGAAAAAAAAGAAGAAATAATGCAGGATTAGCAATGATCAAATGTCTTAATTTTCAAAAAGGGGAAGAGAACAGGGACTGCATGCAGAAAAAGAGTATTTTTTTATTCCTGTTCAAAATCCTAGTTTATTTTAAAAGAGGCATTTAATGAACATCTTAGAAATGAATCAAGGGTCATGAAAGACCATAATAGCTTCATCGTAAGTGGGTATGGCATTAGACTATTGAACTAATAATAAAAATTGGTATTTTAAAAAACACCATATTGATGTCTTTTCTTTCACACCATTGTAATTTCTGCAACTCACTGCACCCTCCTCTTGTCAGATCATCAACCTATTCTTGAACTGAAGAAAAATGGTTAAACAAAAACACTGAGTGCATCCACACCATCTGACTATGTATTCAACATTCTCCATAGGTAATATCCTTACTCTTTGGAATATGCTTTGCTATCTTTTTCCTCAGTTAAAGTTTATTTTCACTGAACTGCTGGATAGCCAAATGTCTCTAATATTGTACTTGGAAAGTTTATTTTTTGAGGTCAAATGTAAGTCTTTATGACTATTCTTATTAAAAATTTGTTAGTTTTTAAAAGATTACTCTATTTCAAAATTGAATAATATGGAAATAGGTATTGAGTGATAATATATGTATAACCCAGTGGAATTGCTTGTTGGCTCTGGGAGGGGGAGGGAGCAAGGGAGGAGGACAACAAGAATAATGTAACCATTGAAAAATACTTAAAATAAAAAAAATTTAATGAAAAAATTGATATTTACATTCTGTCTTGTAAAGAACTTTTTTAAACAATAACTCTTTTATTAAGTACCTCCATTCAAACTCATAACTTTATCTGCAAATATGTCAAGCATGACAAGCACATCTCTATATTTGTTCTTTACTTATTAAAATATATTTGTTAAGCACCCACTATGTGTTAGGCACAGCACTAATTTTTGTGATAAATTATTGGTTTTCTATCAAGAATAAAGATTATTTCATAATTTGTACTTCTGTCCCCTTGACTGATCATTCCTTTCCAAATTGAACCACTTCTTGTGACAAAGAAAAATATTGAGCAAAATCATCTGATATAGAAACTCTCTGAGACTGGGCTCAATATTCTGTCCTATTATCTCCCATCTCTTCCTTGTAGAAGAAGATAAGCTTTGTTATCACTTATCCAGAAATATCTATTATTCATAGTTCAACTTCCTTTTAGTCATCTTTGTAAAGCTTATATTGAGAAAAGAAGAGCTATTAAATGCATCCTTTTCATATCATAATGCAATAAAAATTATATGTAAAATGAGATCATGGAAGCACTATGTAAAAATTAATTGGAGATTAAATAGCTTACTTTTAAAGAATGAGTGGATTAAAAAATAAGTCAGAGAAACAGTAAATATTCTAATTACAGAGAACGTTAATAATGAGATGACAAACTAAAACCTAAGGAATATAGCAAAAGTAGTAATTAAAGGCAAATGTATAACTCTAAATATTTATATAAATAAAATAGAAAAAGAACAAACAAATGAATTGTGAGTACAATTTTAAAAACTAGGAAAAAATTAAATCCCTATAAATGAAAAGTGAGGTCAATAAAATTAGATATAAGAAAACCATTGAATTGAAAAATAAAAAATAGGCAAAATAGAGAAGACATCAGTTAATATATTTTTATGAGAGAAGAAAATCAAATTGCTATCACTAAAAATTAAAAGGATGAATATACCACCAATGAAGATCAAATCAAAGCAATTATTAGGAGTTTTTTTGTCTAATTTCATGACAACAAAAATTTAAAAATACAAGTGAAATGGAAGAATACTTACAAAAATATAAACTACCTGGGTTATCAGAGGAGGAAATAGAATATGTAAATAAATTCATTTTGAAAAAAAAATTGAACAGGCCATTCTATCCTAAGAAAAAAGCATCAGGACTAGATGGATTTAAAAGTGAAGTCTACTAAACATTTAAAGATCAATTAAGTCTAATATTAAATAAATTATTTCAAATTATAGTTAGGTAAGTCCTATCAAACTCATTTTATGAAACAGATATGGTACTGATTCTTAAACTAGGAAAAGCAAATGGAGAAAGAAAATTAAAGACTAATTTCATTAATGAACATGGATGCAGAAATCCTAAATAAAATATTATCTAGGAGATTACAACAATATATCATAAAGATTATACATTGTGACTGAACAGGATTTATAACAGGAATGCAGGGATAGTTTAATATAAGTAAAGATATCACCACAATTGATCATACCAATAACAAATGTAACAAAAATCATAAGATTCTATCAGTAAATTCAGAAAAAGCCTTTGAGATATAATACTCATTCCTATTAAAAACATTGAAAAGCATAGGTATAAATGTATTTTTTTCTTAAAATGATTCAAAGCAGCTATATAAAATCACCAGCAAGCATTATTTGTAACAGGACAAGCTGGAAGCCTTTATCACCAATATTATTTAATATTGTATTAGAAATGCTGCTACCTGTAGCAGTGAGAAGAAATTGAAGAATTTGAAGAAATCTGAAAGGGCAAAAATGTAATAAAACTACCTCTTTTTGCAGATGATATGACAGTATATGTGGAAAATACTAGAGCTTTGACTAAAATAAGTTAGTTAAAAATATCAATAATTTTAGCAAAGTAGCAGGATATGAAACAAAGCCACAAAAATCTTCAGCATTTTTTATATATCACTAACAAAGAACTGCAAGAAGAGAAAGAAAGAGATATCTCTTTTAAAATTAACCACAGACAGAATAAAATAGTGTGGAGTATACCTGTGAAAACAAACTCAGGAACTACAGGAACATAATTATAAAACACTTTTTACACAAATAAAGTCAGATTTAAATAATTGGAGAAATATTAATTGTTCATGAATAGGCAGTCAATATAAGTAAAATGGCAATCCTATCTAAATTAATCTACTTATCCAATGCCATCCCAATTAAATTACCAAAAAATATTTATTGAACTAGAAAAAATAAAACAATTATATATCAAACTCAAAAAATCTAGAACAAAATTCATCTAGAAGAACAAAAGATCAAGAATATCAAAGGAATTCATGAAAAAATGTAAAGGAAGGAGGTCTAGTAGTTCTAGGTTTTAAACTGTATTATAAGACAGTTATTAATATCTTGTAGTGGCTAAAAATTAGAAAGCTAGATCAATGAAACAAACCTACATTGAAAAGTAATAAAAGATGATAGTAGTCATGTATTTGACAAAAATATAGATCTAAGTTTTGGCATAAGAATTCACTATCTGGCAAAAATTGTAGAAACAATTGGAAAGTAGTCTGGCAGAAACCAGGTACAGACCAATATTTTATATCATTCACTAAGATAAGATCAAAATGGATACATGACCTAGACATAAAGGGAGATATCATAAGCAAATTATAAGAACAAGGGACATATTACCTATTACATTCATGTATAGGGAGGAATTTATGAATAAATAAGGGATAGAGAGAAGTGTGTGATGCAAAATGGTTAATTTTGATTACATAAAATTTAAAAGATCTTGTACAAACAAAACTAATGCAGCCATGATTAGAAGGAAAGCAAAACACTGCGAGAAATTTTTAAACTTTTTCAGATAAAGCTCTCGTATTTAAAATAAATATAGAATGTTGTCGACTTCATAAGAATAACAGCCAGTCTCTAATTGATAGTAAAAAAATATGAACAGCTTTTGGATGAAGAAATTGAAGCCACATACAGGCAGATAAAAAATGCTCTACATCACTACTAATTAGAGAAATGCAAATCCAAACAATTCAGTGATATCATCTCACACCTATCAGATTGACTAAAATGACAAAAGAGAAAAATGGCAAATGTTGGAGATGATGTGAAAAAGTGGGGACATTAATACACTGTTAGTGGAAATGTGGATCAAATCATTTTTTTTTATTAAAAACCTTATCTTCCATCTTGGAGTTAATACTGTGTATTGGCTCCAAGGCAGAAGAGTGGTAAGGGTAGGCAATGGGGGTCAAGTGACTTGCCCAGGGTCACACAGCTGGGAAGTGTCTGAGGTCAGATTTGAACCTAGGACCTCCCGTCTCTAGGCCTGGCTCTCAATCCACTGAGCTACCCAGCTGCCCCCTGGATCCAATCATTTTAAAGGGAAATTTAGAATTATTCCCCAGGAGTTATAAAATTGAGTATATTCTTAGACCCAGCAATACCACTTTTAGGTCTATTTCCCAAGGAAATCAGGGAAAAAGGGAAAGAACATCCTTATCTTCCAAAATATTTATAGTAGCTCTCTTTAAGGTGATAAAGAATTGGACATTGTGGGGGATGTCTATCAATTGAGGATGGCTGAACAAGTTGTGCTATATGATTGTGTTGGAATACTAGTGCACCATAAGAAATGATAAATGGGTTAATTAAAAAAAACCTCGGAAAGATCTACACGAAAAAATTAAAAAAGAAATGAGTAGAACAAAAAGAAAATTATATACAACTACAGAATTAATATTTTCAAAATAACTGGTTAATGTCCATGTCCAGAGGAAGAATTGATTAATAGAAACATGACAGACATAACATATATACATAAACATATATATTTATACTGATATCAGTAATATCTATATATTTGGTTGATGCCTCCTATGGTGCAGGATGATTACAATACAAATAAATAAATTTAAAAAATAAAATAAAACATTGTTGTAGTCTTTGTGTATATGGTTTGCTTGGTTCTGCATAATTTACTCCTTATTAGTTAATAAGTATATTCTTTTATCTCTGAATTTTGTCCTTTCTTACTGCACAAAAATATACTATTAATTCATATACGACAGATTTTTAGAATGATTCTTTAGTCAATATGTAGCCACATTTCCCTACATTTTTTTTATTACCACAGAATGTTCTTCTAAGAGTACTTTGACATTTATTGACCTTTTTTTTCCTGCTGATGAAATTTCTTCTGAAAAGAGCATGGATTCTTCAGTTCTCTTTTTTTTGACTAATTTCTTTTTTGAATTTTATTTATTGGTTTGTTACATTAAAATACTCAGTTAACTTTCTTTCCCCTTCCTCCCATTAAAGAAGGCATCATTTGCTTAATTCTAAACTGAATTTCAAATTGATTTGACCCATTCCTAGATCTTAACATGATTTTGATGCCTATTTTCCCATAGTTCTTCCAATATTGACTTTTTTTCTGTTGTTTGTCACTTTTGCTGATATTCAGATGTTCTGTCCCCAAATACAACTCTTTTTGAGGAACTACACCATGCATAAGATTCATGAGACAGTTAACAAGATTAACCTTGACAACAAAAAAGACAACCTCTTTCATGGAGATTGTTGTGAAGAGGAGGAAAAGTGCCAAAATTTCAAGTAAGATAGATGAGGTAACTGAAAGTAGGCAATTTCCGTTATTCCAGTAAAATACAAGGTAAGAACTGAGAAAGGGGCCATAGAATAAAGGAAGAGACTTGAAAAGAAAGGATCAGATCTGAACAGTTACTCTTTTGAATCAATGACGGAAGCAGAGAAAAACTATCATGAAGTAATAATGGTTTCATTAATAATAGATATCATGAATTGGTAGTAGATCTAACTGGCATAGTTACAGAGTAACAAGGAAGCAGGAGAGGAAAAGGTAGGCAAAAGGGGTCACACAGAATGGAGAAGCATTAGAAAGTAAACTTTGCCAGGGCAATGAGACAATCAATTTGGGGGTAGTGCCAAGATTGCCAGTCATGCCAGAGTAGGAGTAACAGCCTGGGATTGAAATGGAAAGAACAAGGAAGATAGATGGATTGAAGGACAAGGTGACAGTAAAGGATGGGTTTAGCAATACTAAGATTTGGTATGATCACAAAGGAAAATTTCAGAGTTTGCGGTCATGAAAGTGGCCTAATTATCCAGGATATCTAAGATAGGACTCTCCATCTATGGGGCTGAGGTTGAGTGAGTATATTAATCAAGAAAATTCAGGAGGTCAGCCATCTGAGATTTCAGGGTATTCAAGAGTAAAACAGTAAGTATATGACATTCTCAAGAATGAAAGATGTGGGGTGGTAAATACTGAGTCAGATTCTAAATTCTTTAAAGAAAGAGGAAAAGTGACCTGGTGGCTGGTAAATTTTTGTAACAAGGATCTGGACTAATTGTATATAGACAGAGTGATTATCAGAGGACATGTTAAAACATGATGGAAGCAGAGGGCAAGATCCATATCAAACTGGTGGGAGGACTTATTGAAGTGCATTATAGATTCTTTCTCAGTTTGCTCACTATTTTCCTGTTCTTTTAAAAAAAATTTTTAAACCCTTACCTTCCATCTTGGAGTCAGTATTGTGTATTGTGTTATATTCATAGTCTGGGAAGTGATGGATGCCACCTTGAATGACAGGGAAGGCAGTTGGAAGACATGGAATGTTCCCAGGTGACATGAGCCAGGGGCAAACATCAGTTGACCCCACAATATAAATACCCCTGACAGCCACTTTGAGGAGCTCTCTCTCTGGGCTCTGGAGGTCTCTGGACAAGAGTCTCTGGACTGGGAAATCTCTGAGTGGGTGGTGAAGGGAGGCAGGGAGGTCTATGAAGAAGAGGGTAGGAAGAATCTGTATATTTCCTGAAAGACTGTGAGCTCTAGTGCATCTCCAAACACTGGTAGTGAGAAAGCTGAGAGAATAAGATCACCAATACAGCTGCATCAATAGCTTCCCTATTCTATGGCTTGGCTGTGGCCAGGCTGGGCCAGAGGTAGTGGAGAGCATAGATCTCCAGGTTTCACTTGATCAATAGCCTCCAGTCCTGATTGTCATCTAGTTATAGATAATAGATTGATAATGTCTCCAATCCCCAATCCTTGTCCTGTTTATTCTTTCCCTGATTATAGATAAAGAGAGTTTAACAAGTACCTTCCTGAGTGGTCTTTATATCATGACCCTTGGGGAGGGAGTCAAACACAGTCAGATACCAAACATAATCCAAGGCAAATCAAAAGCCCTATATCTGTCAAACTCCAGGTTGGACCTGGAAAGGTCATCCATCTATCTAACCTCTCGAGGTTCCTCCCTGGGCAACTGTTAGAGAGAAAGGGAAAATTATAACAACTCTCAAGGGTGATCGGAGTTGGTTCCTTCATCATCAGCAGCTGAGGAGAATACAGATAGATCCCTTCACATTGTACATCTTTATCTCATTAGAACCCCCTTTTGTTTATAACAATTGGCTCCAAGACAGAAGAGTGGAAAGGGTAGGCAATGGGGGTCAAGTGACTTGCCCACGGTCACACAGCTGGGAAGTGTCTGAGGCCGGATTTGAACCTAGGACCTCCCATCTCTAGGCCTGGCTCTCAATCCACTGAGCTACCCAGCTGCCCCCTATTTTCCTCTTTCTTAAAGACAGAAAATATGCTTACCAAATGTATGCATTTAAAAAGCTAGGAATGATTGCTAATATACTCCAGAGAACTGGCCATTTAAAAGATTTGAAGAGGCTGTAGGGATATGCTGCAACCAAATGAAAAGAAACTCTATAGGGATCAGTATAAAGTTCTTTATTAATATGTCAATTATTTAAGTACAGATTGAGAAATTCCAAGATCAGTAGCATTTATAAAAGAAAACTCTTTTAACCATAAGCTCAACATCAATCAAGATAGTAATAGTTGCTAAAATGGGTGGGGAAGGGGCAGCTGGGTAGCTCAGTGGATTGAGAGCCAGACTTAGAGACAAGAGGTCTTAGGTTCAAATCTGGCCTCAGACACCTCCTAGCTGTGTGATCCTGGGCAAGTCGCTTAACTCCCATTGCCCAGCCCTTGCTGCTCTTCTGCCTTGGAACCAATACACAGTATTGATTCCAAGATGGAAGGTAAGAGTTTAAATAAATAAAAATTTAAAAAATAAAAGGGGTTTGGGGGATGGAATTAGCTTTGAGTTGCATTAGCTTAATAATCATTCTGTACTTTGTGTGGGTTACATCAGCTCTGAATTGTTACATCTAGTTTTGGGCAACATATTTTAAGAGGGATACAGACAAACAGGTGATTATCCAGGGCATCATAATGGATTTGAAAACCAATTCATTAGAGAAATTCAAATAATTGAAGATGGTTACAGCTGTAGAAGAGAAGATGTAAGGTAGACACAATTTTATTTTCCATATATGTGAAGATGTGTCACATTGGAAGAGAGAATAGAATTATTTGGTATTGTTCCAGAAGGTAAAATTAGGACCAGTAGGTGAAAGGTATATGAAGGTAAATTCCTGCTATATGTAAATACTCTAATACTCCACTGTAGATATGATCTTAACCATGTGAATATTCCCTATAATGATTCAAATTGCAACACAGTCAAGCTTGCCACTACAGGGCAACTCTTGTCCTTGCTTGCAATAAAGTATCAGAGAGGATCCAATAAATGTGCAAATTTTTGCATTTTCATGACATTGTAAGGATACCAATGTAGCACCTGCTCTCCACGAGTCATCTTTCACTTTCCCCCTGTTATCAGTATATCTTTTTCTATACTGAATTTATTTGAGCCTTTCCTTTTATATGTAAATGATAGCTCATATTGCTTCTCACAAAAATCCTGAGAGAAATATCTGCTTAATATATGAGAAAACTGGAATTCAGAAAGTCTTAAGTATCCTATTCCAACTGATATATATATGTATATATATATATATATATACATATGTTTGTGTGTGTGTGTGTGTGTGTGTGTGTATGTATTAAGCATCTGAGCTAGCATTTGAATCCTCGCCTCCTGGCTCTATATCACCTCTCACTCCACTACACCAGGTAAGAACTTTCTAATCATTAATGTAGTCTAACAATGGAATGGACTGCCTCAAAATGTATTAAGCTCCCTATTCTTGAAAATGCTTAAACATAGTCTGCATTTATCTACCACAGGGTTACTTAAATTATTTTGTGTCATGGCTTCCTTTGGCAGTCTCTTGAAACCTATAGGCTCTTTTCTGGATGTTTTTAAATGCATAAAATAAAATTCATAAGATTATAAAAAACCTAACTATATTGAAATTCAATTGTGAAAACATTTTCCCATTCAAGTTCACAGATATACTGAAATCTATTCATAGACTCTTTGGGTGACCATGGAGCCCAAAGTTCACCATTATACAGCATGTTATATGTGGAATTTAAACATAGGAAACAATCTTGATCCAGATGACTCTTGAGAAGCATTCCAATTCCAAATTATTAAGACTGTAATTATTATATAATACCCTCTTTTCTCCAATGTGCTTGCTAACTGATTTTATAGTAATTTCCCACCTCCCAATACTTTTCTAGTTAACAGGAGTTTAGCTTTTCTCTTCTTCAACATACTTTGTTTTTTCAGTACCTTAGAAGCATTCAAATGAAGGAAAGTTACATTTTTGTAATGCACTCCCATATTTCAGCAGTCTTTGAATATATTATATTATTATACATAAATATATATATACACATATATATGAGATACTATTCTTATTCTGGGGCAAATAAAATATAATAAAACTATTTCACTTCTTTATACATTTGCAATTATATACATCTTATTGAAAGAGACTTGTCATTCTATAAGAGAAACATCTTTTTCTTTTGAGTATTTTAATGCAAATTCAAGTTTACCTTTATCCATCATAATAATTTTGCTGAAATTGACAGATCTATTGATAATAGCAACAGAAATGAATTTCCTTCCAGAAAGATTCCTAATAGGACGATTAAGCATTTCTGCATCTTTGGATGATTTGGGGGCTAGAATCTTGGAGGTCTGTGGCATGGCTTTAGAGTCAATTGTGAAGTCATATAGAAATGACACAGGATCATTGTGGAAAAAAATCCAAGGAATAATTCAACTTATATCTGGTAAGTCTCAAAATATTTCCGTTTAGCCTGACTTTGTCCTTTGGGTCAGATTTTCAGTATCACTTTATTATATCATAGTAAGAGCAAGCACAAGCATAGTAGGAAATACTTGGTGGGAGATTGAAAAGCAATCCTAGAATTGTAGAGCTGGAAGTTATCTTAGAAGTCAACTAATTCAACACTTTCATTTTACAGATGAGATAAGCATACCCCAAAGTGGTTAAGTGGCATAGCTTAAATAACATAGCAAGTAAACCAGTGATGCCACATTGTGCCATTTCCCAAATTTTTAAAATTTGTATGTAAAATATTGTCATTGAGTCAAATCCTAATGTAGTATGCTTCACTGATCTAAATGCCAATTGGAAATTCAAAAGTTATGAAATCTAATCCTTATACTTCTATGAAATAGTTACACTTTTATGTCTGTAGGTCCCATTCATTTGCACAGGTTTTTAATCTTAAACTGAAGAAGTTAGCCTAAATCATAATTTTTTAGTCATTTTCAATCATGTCCAACTTTTCTTAATTCTGTTTGGGATTTTCTTGGAAAAGATACTGGAGTGGTCTTCCACTTTCTTCACCAACTCATTTCATAGATAAAAAAAAGTGAGGCAAACAGTCGAGTGACAGGGTCTCAAAGCTAGAATTTGGCTGAGGTCTGATTTGAACTCAGATATTCCTGCCTCCAGATCCAGAACTTTGTCCAATGGACCAACTACCTGCCCAGTTGATAACTTTGGTACCTAATGGCAATTATGGGACAAATGGTATATATGAGTAAGGGCAAAAATGGCTTGGATGCATATTTTTTTCGAATCGAGCATTTGAAGGCTGATTTTTCTTTATTTAATGTCATATAATCAACCCAAATAATGTTCAGTCTTAGTTTTGATACTTTGATAATCCTGAACAGGGCCATATTGAGTCTTCAGAATATATTAGTTAGGAGAAAGTAGCCATCAGGTAGGTCAATTTATGGGATCCTTTATGCTAATTAAAAACCTCAGATGGTGAGAGCTAGACATAGAGTGCCTGGACTTAATGAGAGCAATGTGGGAAATATCTGCCAAAAGTACTGATTTGCCAAAACCATTGTAGTAGAAAAAAACTGGAAACAAAGTGGGTAGCCATGGGCAGAAGAAAAACTAAATAAATATGCTATATAAGTGGAATATTATTAAAACAAAAATGAAGAATTCAGAGTAAACTGGGAAAACTTGGAAAATAAGTGGAAACAAGAGAACAAAATACATAATATGCAATCTATTTGCCCAGGGAAGTGCCAAGAGAAAAAGTAGATTTCTCTGACCTTTAAAATTATATCTATTAGGAAAACAAACACCAAAACATTTGTGAGTTGGGCCAGGTTTGTATAGTTATTTCGTCATCTTCTCATTTTAAAAATTTACAGAAAAAAGTAAGATACCTTTCACACCATAATGAATGAAGGAAGTATAAATCACTAGTGTAGTGCCTACCACATAGTAGGTACTTAGTAAATTTTGCTTGCTTGCTTGATTTTATAAATAAAAGTTTCTTAAAGCTTCAAGCCTATTTTGACCACATTCACTAAATCAGGGGTCGGCAACCTTTTTGGCCATGAGAGCCATAAACACCACATTTTTAAAAATGTAATTTTGTGAGAGCCATACAGTGTTCACAGGGTGCGCTCCTGTAACAGCGCCTGAAAAAAATTGACTTTATGGCTCCTGCAGAAAGAGCCATATCTGGCCCTCAAAAGAGCCAGATATGTCTCGAGAGCCATACCTTGCCGACCCCTGCACTAAATGCTTTTGGAAAGTGTAGGATAATATTCCACTTATATAGCACAATTTACTTAGTCTTTCTCCTACTCATGGTTACATACTTTGCTTCCAATTGTCTTTGTTTTTTTTTTTTTTTTTTTTTTTTTGTGCTACAAACAATGGTTCTGGCAAATCAATATTTTTGGTGGATATCTCACATGTTGCTCCCATAAACCCAGGCACTCCATGTCAATTACTACAATAACTGACAGACTCAGCAGCAATATAAAATTTTTTCGAGATGCTGGGGTGACAAAATTTGCTACTTGAGAGTAGCAGAAGATGTTTTAAAACAAGAGATTTTTCTGGTAGCAGTCTAAAGATTAATAATCTATAAAATGATTAAATATTTTGCTAAACTCATCTTTCTGTCAGTTATATAAAACACTAAAGTTAAAATATATGTTTCTGTTTTGCATGATTGCAAATATCAATTTGCTTGCTGTCTGGGGATGGTAGAAAGAGAGAACTTGGAATTAAAAATAATTAAATGTGTTAAAAACTATTTTTGCATATAGTTTGAAAAATAAAATATTTTTTAAAATAACAAAATGCACATTTTGATTTAATTTTCTAAATGTCTAATAAATTAACTATGAAGAGTGAAAATCTATGCTTCAAAATAATAAAAAATTGACTTTTGTTAGAAGTGACCTCAGAGATAATCTGGCCTCTTCATTTTACAGATGAGGTATGGCTTCCACACAGAAAAGCTATCAATCTTCTTGTAGATACAGGAAACTTAATTCCCAATTTGGGTGGACAGAACAAATTTCACTAAACACTTTTGGAATATTCAGCATAAAAGATATCTCTAGATCATACTAATCAAGACAAAGTTGGTAGATAAGTCCTTGGATATTGCCAGCTCATACTGGAGCAAAGGAGACACTGGTGCTTTGGGGGAAGAGAAGAATGAATTATTAGTGTTAATAGCAACTAACATTTACATAGTGCTTACTATGTGCCAGACACTAAGTAAAACACTTCACAATTATTATCTTATTTGTTTTTCACAATGACAAGGTACTAACCATTGTCTGCATCAGTTTCCTCATCTGAAAAACAGGGATAATAATAGCAGATAACTACCAGGATTGTTGTGTGCTTAAAATGAGAGTGTTTGTAAAGCACTTTCCAAAATTTAAATCATTGTATAATTGCTACCTGGCTATTGAACTAGGATAGTGTGTGTGTAAAAGATATAGCTATATCTATATCTGAGATATCATGAAAACTGGGAAAATTTGGCTGTATACAGGAGTTAAGGTTTTATGGGGAGTCTAAGATGATTCCAAGGTTGCTAAAACAGCTACTTACATGTAAAAAGGAGCACCCAAAATTGGGTGATTTTTTTCCCCACAAGAAGATATATAGAAGAACAAAGAGATGAAAGCATATAAAAGGATGTTTGTCTGTAGTTATATCAAAGTAGGTTGTGCTTAATAAAAGAAAGAAAGGAAAGAAGGCAATCAAAACAACAGTTCAGGGTCTGAAAGCTCCCTAGAGTACATACACCTTTTGGGTAGAAGTAGTGCCTAGATTCTCAAACATAGCAGTAGTTACATTGTTCTGAACCCAGACTCTTATAAGCTCTGTGATCCAGGGCAAGTCCCGTAATCTATGTTTGCTAAAGTTTCTTCCATTGTAAAATAGGAATAGTAACATCCTCTGCTTCAAAGGATAGTTGTCAACATCTAGTAAGGTATTTGTAAAACACTTAGTACAGTACCTGGTATCCAGTAGATGCTATATAAATGCTTTTACCCTTCCATTGGCCAACCTTGTTCCCGTTCATTGTTTAAAGCACTAGAACAGGTATGTGGGACCCTCTTTGCATTCATTCCCTAGCATCTTCAGGTTTTCATTTATGACTTTTCTAATAAGGGATGTCTCTCCTAGTTTATATAGTTGTGGGAGGGAGAAAAAGAATATAATTGGAATAATAGAGTCATGCTGAATACAAAAGGAAAAAATGATATCTCTTTCTGCCTATAGGGGATATTTTCTGCCTTAATTGTAAAGAGATGGCATTTCTTCCTGCTCTATCTATTAGTCTGGCATAACTTCATGGATGGTAAAGGAACACTACTATGTAAATGTTTGCCACTCCATTAGATCTTCTGAAAGAAAACCAAGGGCAAATTTCTAGTGATATTAATAACCCTCCTAAACTCATTTACAATTATTAACAAATTCCTCCTTGGTCATACCTTCCCCATCCCAGTAATCCTGAACCCCTAATTGTATTATACAAACTCCATCCTCCATCCTCCATAGTCTTCTCTCTTTTTCAAATCTCCTTCAAACACCCCAATTTCCCAATTTCCCATCTAAAGCTATTCATTCATTCCTTCCATTGTGTTTTATAGAACATGTAACAAATTTGCTTCCATCTTAACATCTTTTCTCTTCTTTCTCCTTTTGTCTTCTGATTCTCTTTGAATTCTCAGGCACCCTGCTCATGGCACTGTTTTCTTGACCACACTTTCACTCACTCATTTCCCTAACTCACTGTTGGAGGTAAGCCAAGATAGAGAGACAGGAATAGACAAAGCAATAGGGACAGAGAGACAGAGACAGACTTGGAAAGACAGCAATGGAATGAAAGAAAGAGAAAGAAGGAAAGGAAGGCAAAGAAAAGGAGAGAGAGAGAGAGAGAGAGAAAGGAAGGAAGGAGTAAGGCATAAAGAAAGGAAGAAGGGCAGGGAAAAAGGAGGGAGGAAATGAAGGAAGGAATGGTAGGAGGGACAGTGAGAGAGTTGAGGAGAGAGGGAAAAGGGGGAGACTAAAAAGTAAGACTAGTATAATTCCTGAAGGCAAATTGCTCACTCATTTTTCTTGGTGTATCAAGGTGATACTTCATAGTGCAAAAGAAATTTCTTATCATACGTATACTTAAGTGTTTGGGGGTGGGGAAATATGGTTTTAAAATTGCAAGTGGTATTTTTTCAGTTTTTGTTGCAAGGCTTTAAAAGAAAAAAATATGTAACATGATATAAGGTGGTAGGAAGTCAAGGGCCAACGTCCTGTCCAAGTTTCACCTCCAGCTCGGACGTTTGCAGTTAATTTAACAGTCATACCAGAGCCCTTCGAAGTTGAATGTTTCAAAATGAGAGTTCTGAAATTAGCTCTTGGTGAAACATTCATATAAGCAAAGAGGTTTGGGTGAAAAGGGGATTTTGGTTGCTTTGACATCAATGAAGCAACACTGCTTTGACTACAAAAGACTACTTCCACTCTAGCCAGTAACATGGACATTTGCCTTCTTTCAATCATTTATGGGATGTATATACTTCCTTTGCTGGCATTTGCCTTTCCAACTCCCCACTCCCACCTCTATCTCTTTTTAGTAACACACTTTTCCTCTTAGTTCCAGTAACTCACAGAAGCCATTTTTAAAAACAAACTTTTCAAAAATCATCCACCCAATGTTGATACCACTTATCATCAAATATCATCTAAAGACTCCCTCCTACTCCCACCTAAGTTCCAGTTTGTGATTGAAATGTCTCTTCCACCACTTTTAGCCCATACAACCTCTGCGTTGGCTAAGTAGAGGAAAGAACTTTATGGTGGCTAAGACTCTAGTTATTGTTATACACAGAATAGAAGTTTTATTTACCATTTTAACCAATAGGAGTTATTGCAAATGAAACTTTCTAGATTGAGAAAAGGGTCACATAATGTTTTGGCCTAGAAATCATGTAAAAACAACAGTGAAGGTGCTGTTTGAGAAATATATTTTCTGGAGAGTTAGAAAATGGAGGTGGGGGAAGAGATGGGCCAGCATTATAGAATTACATCTTTATGTTTTAATGTTTTAATACCTGAGTGAGATTTAGCATGTACTCTGTACATACAGATCCCACCCCAAGCACCAAATATTTATTCTTTTCTAGATTTCTATGCTTTAAACTGTACAAACTAAATACACTAGTTAAGGGAATCTCTCTTCCTCTGATCTTAGTAGTCATTTGTCAATCGCAGGTGAAATTGAAACAAAAACTAAGGCAAAACCCAAATCCTACTCTCTGAAATGTCATCTCAATTAAATTCATAGTCCTTTTCTAAGGCTGACTTATTTTTATATTTCCTTTCCTTCCAAAGTATTTCTCCCTTGGCATTCTGGGAAATAAGATCATTAGTTTTAATCTTACCTTTGCCTAAATTGTCCTTCATGGAAAGCTCACCTGGGAAACAGCCCCCCCCCCAACAAATCAACTAGTATTAAGTAGATTTTGCTGGGTATTATTTGTTTTGCCTATTCAGGAGAAGAAATTCACATCAAACTATTTTATCCATTGAAGTCAAAAGAAGATTGAATTTGAAGTAAGAGCATTTGGATTTAAATCCTATTTCTCTCTATTCCTATCTAGGGAAGTTTGAGCAAGTCACATTAGTTCTCTGGATCTCAGTATCCTCATCTGTAAAATGAAGAAGTGGGGATGAGGCTTCCACAGACACTTCGAACTTTTAAAACCTGTCCTAATTCCAGGACAGTCATCTCATGCTTCAGCCTCTATGAGGATGTTCTTAGGTCCTCAATGAGAACTAAACTCTACACAGTTCCAAGAAATGAGCCTTATGTGAAGATCCTTAATATCAAAGTGTTTCTAAGCAGGAAAAGGGTACTTAATACAAACAAATTGATTTTGTGTGTGTGTGTGTGTGTGTGTGCGTGTGTGTGTGTGTGTGTGTGTGTGTGTGTGTGTGTATTTTCTCACTCTTATCAAGAAATTTTTTTGCATTCATACTTTCAGACTGGCATATAGAAGACTTCAAATGCTTTATAGTGTTACAATGAACCTCTATTCCCTCTCTCCCAAAACTGTATTGAAAATAAAATAAAGTGACATAAGAAAAGTAAAGGTCTTATTCAAGTATATTGAATTTGATGCCAGAGGATGTTGGTTCAAATATTTGCTAGGATTTTTAAAGCTGACTATACCTGAAAAATAACCCCCTCTATAACATTCCCCAGATGATTTATTCAGTCATTGTTTGAAGCCTCATAATGATGGAGGCCACCTATCATCTCCCAAAACAGACAACTATATTTAAAATAACTAATTTATTAAGACATGTTGCTTTAAACATGTAACCATGGAAAAATACTTAAATAAAACATTATTTAAAAAAAAGACATTTCTTTACATCAAGCATGAAGTTGCTTCTCTGTACCTTTTACCCACTGCTTCTAGTCTTTCTAGTCTTAGCATTGGATAGCATTCAGAACAAGTCTAACCCATTTCCCATGAGGCAGCTTACTTGAAGATAGACTCCTCCCTCTCCAGGCTTCAGTTTTTTTATGAAAAGAATTGGATGAAATGATCTGAAATCTCTTCCAGCTAGAAATCCTACAATCCTTTGAGGCCAGAGGATGCTTTTTACATCCACTTACATGATGCCATCATCTGTTTCATAGCTCACCACTTTATATACAGGATGTGAACTGACTCACAAGAACCACAGACTCAACAACTCTGCAGAATGTTTGGTAGATCTAAGCTCTGCCAGTATCAGATAATACACGGTGTCCCCAGACTATCTTTCTGTTACTGCAGTGGCTCAAATTCCTTAAGGAATACCTATGTTTCACATGATCTTTTAGCAGATAGCTTTGGAGTAAACCTGCCCACCTATGAGCACCAACAACTGGGGTAGGCAGTTGAGTGTTGGGGAGAAGGAAGGGCAGTACTGTTGACGATTATGTAAAAGACTTTGACTTCATGACAAAAGATCATTTCAAGCTGAATTTTATACATAAACCTTTTACTTTTAGCACAGTGCAGGAAAGAAGACACTGGAGTGGCTCCTTGTTATGATGATTTTAATGTTATTCATAAAAAAATAAAGTTATTTACATTTGCTAGTCATCAAGAGGGCAATTTCTCCATAATGCAGGATATCAGCCCCAAAGCAACAACATAACAAAAACTTGACTTGTAATAATGTAAACAAACCCAACCTTTCTTCCCAGGCCACCAAAAGAGTTTTAAACAGTATTGTATGTAAAGTTCTTTCTTCTGGGTTAGGTCTGAGTTAAAATTAAGCAGGGAATTTTACTTTAGGGAGCACTGGCTCTAAACTCCTTTCTTTAAAAAAAAGGAATGATTTCCTTTTATAAATTAAGTATGAAGGCATGGCCATTGCTTGTTTGACAGTGCTCTAGAAAGACTGCAATTTGCTATCCAAGGATTTGAGTTCAGCTCCTGGAATAAATCACTTCACTTTTCTCATTCTCTACTCCCTCTACAAAATGAGAGGGTTGTGCTACATCTAAGTCCCCTTTTAGCTCCAAATCCTCTGGTTCCAGGCAGGGGAAGGTGAGGAAGAGAGGAATGGTGATAGGAATGAGACCAACTCTTGAACATATCATTCAGTGCAGAAATTGGAATGTTAAAAACTGTTCTGTTAAAAAAAAAGTTAAAAACTTCATATTGGGGAAGTTAATAGGAACCTAGTATGTGTTCCATGAAAGATTTTCCTTCAAAAGATAGTAAAAACACAACTGTACTTACTGCATTGCTGCATAAGATAGAAGCTCTAAAGGGGTACCAAGAAAATATATTATCAATCTGCTTCTGATTTCTAAATGACATTATATTACAATACTGTTGCCCACTGGAGTGCAAATAACACTGTCCTGGTGAGTTTAGAAACAGACACTGAGTCTGGGTTGGATCCCTAACTGCTGAATACAAAATAGAGAATATTCCTGAAAGGTTCTAAATGACCTCATAACAAATCCTGGAGTGGGTGGGATGGGAGAAGGGGGAGTAGTACTGAGAACATTACAGGAGAAATAGGTTATTCCAGTCCAGGGCTATGGTTCCTTTAGGTTATTCAGAGAAAGACTCATTTAATTCCTGCCTAATCTACCTGTGGGCCTCACCTCATCATTTCTTGTAATACTCCAATCCCTCTATTTCTCCGACTCTCCAGTTAGAAAGGGAAAAAAAAACATTAATTTATAAGGAGAGCTTATTGTTACCATTTCTTTGTCCCCCCATTATTAAAGAATAATCCAATTAAATTGATTAGACAGTCCTTCAGTTTAAGCTGTAGTTCCACATAATCTGTTGGTTGTTGAAACATCTTTGGTGTCTCCATCTGGTCTTCCTGAAACCACGAATGGCCACGTCTGCAATTAAAATTGGGGCAATATATTAGAATAAGAGCTAACTATCCAGTGATGTTTCTTCCTAATTGACTGAACGTTACCTGCAGGTGCTTGTTGTCCCACAATGGATGGGGATTGGAAAGTCCTTGAAAAGTGTCTTTGTCTAAAATCTGTTTTTAAATCGTGGTGTGGTTTGAAAATTTATTTATGTTACATTTTATTTCATTTGACATCTTCAAAACAAAAGAACGGTCAAATTCTCCACTTGTCTTTTCACAATGTAAAGTTGGGCCTTTTGGTGTTCTTCAAGTGGGTGAGAAGAATGGGGACCGACCTTAAGCAGAGAACTGGCTTTTCTGGGAGTTCTGGATGGGACTTTCCAAAAGAATCATTTCTAACACTGTAGGAGTAAGGGGTAAAAAAAAAAAAAAAAAAAAAAAAAAAAATCTATCTGCTTTCATCCCTCGGAAAAACATTCTAAATAATCAGCATAGCATCTAAGAGGAAGGAGAGATAATCAACTGGAAAAAGTCAGGTTGTGCAATTTGCAATGCAAGATTTCAGTAGAGTAGTGGACAAGGTTTTAACTGAGAATTTGACCGGAACTACTAAATCAGCCAAACATGAGGTCACTGAAAGTAGCACTGCACACGGTGTACAAAACAAAACAAAACAAAAAAAGAACATAACTATAACTTTGTGGGAGCTAAGGGATAGCCTCCCTCATTTTAGGGAAAAGAAAGTTCTTCAAGTTACAGGACTCCTGTTCTTAGTTTTAGAGGCAAGCCTCTTTACACAACAATTTACCCTTTCTGCCACTCTCTCCCACTAGACCTAAGCATCCCCTCTTGTTACACACTCCCGGACTCCCGGTCAAAAAAAGCTGCGGAGTGCATTGGAAATCTAGCGGGGGGGAGGGCGGGAAGGAAAACTCCAGTCTTGGGGAAAGTTGGGGGGGGGGGAATTTAGCTACTTTCTGACCCCTTACCAGATTCACGGGATGCACGTAACCATTCTCGTATCTGTCTTCCTGCAGCAGCTGCCGGAGATGTGCTATGTAGCTGGAGGCCAGTCTAAGTGTGTCCAGTTTGGAGAGTTTGGTGTCAGGGGGTACCCAGGGCAGGCTGGTCTTGAGCCTGGAAAAGGCTTTGCTCAGCACTCGCATCCTGGCCCTCTCTCTGGCGTTGGCTGCGTTTCTTTGCGATTGCTTGCACTCCGCTGTTGAGCCCTTGGGCAGCAGAGACTTCTTGCTGCAGTTGCTACCTCCTCCACTGCCACTGCTACCGCACCCTCCTCCGCCACCCGCAGCTCCCCGAGTCCGTTTCCTTTTGCAGCTGCCGCTAGCCCCGCGGGCCGCCGCCAAGGTGCAAGTTTCCTCCTCGGCGTCCTCATCCTCCTCTTCTTCCGCAGAAGAGTTGTCCGCGGATGGGTAGAGCTCACTGCTGCTGCCTCCCCGGCGAGGCTGCCGCTTGGAGGATGTTGGAGCTGGGTATGCCAGTTGCAGCCCACGCAGCTCCATGTCGGGCAACTCCTCCGGGTCGCTCACAGAGCCAGTGGACATCGTCGTGTCAGTCAAGCCCCCTTGAAGCCTCCAAGACCCTCCTGATCTCCACTCTAGTCCACTCAACCTTCGCTTCCCCACAGTCCCTCAAACACTACAGATCAGAGAAGGCTGTCAACACGTAGTGCAAAGACGGGGGAACCTAGATGCGGGCGCAGCCTGGGACACCTCGGTCAGGGATGTGCACTACAATGACGGGCTGAGCGCAACAAAGAGAAACTTGCGGCTGGGTCAGTCTAGTTCCGCTGAGATGTGCAAAGGGCTTCCTCTTTTGACAGAAGTATTTATCCACAGCTTATGGAACGAACCATCTGGGGGATAAAATAGGGGGATAGACAGGGTGGGGCTGGTAAGGTCATGGGTGGGGACCGCTTTTTTATGAGCAGGAGGCACTAGTGGGCGGGATCACAGACCCCTTTCCCACTCCCCCTACTCAGGGTTGTCTCTTGGAGAAACTCAGTTAGGAACCAGGAGCAAACTGAGCTCTATCTTGGCTTCAGGGTTGAGAAAGTCTTCCAGTAAACCATTCGTTTAGCCCCTCTGGCCAGCTCTAACATTACAGCTGGGGTTAGAAAATCCCGGGAGCCCAGGAGGAAGCAGGGTGGGAAAAAGTATCTGGATCAAAAATCTCTCGGTAACCCAGAACCCCAGACCTTTATAAAGTCCGTCTTTCTCTTCACCCTCCCCTCGCCCCACCCCCCTTCAGTGTTTTCACAGCGAAGAGTCCTTCTTATAGTCCATTTTCAAGTTCTCTTAGGGGTATCAAAAGACCTGGTTGATCTGAAATTTACCAGCTCTGCGTTTACCTGCAATCACTCAAACTCTTTGGATTTTCCTCAGTTTACTTTCACTACCTCCCTCACTGGGTTGATGTTACTGTGAAAATAAGTTTTGTAAGCCTTAAAACATAGAGTTCTTAATAGTCTGGGGGAAAACGTGAACACACTGCTCACCGCACGGAAGGGCACTGTATCTTGCTTTGACCTGCACCTTTGCAGCTTAATATTTGAGACCTTGGACAATTCACTTCCCATTTTCTAGACCCTTTTCCCCACCTGTAAAGAAGGACATGATATCTTAAACCTTTCCCATTCTTAAATTCTATGATCTATGAAGCCTTATTATTATCTCTTCCTGTCTCCCCCTCCCCCCAACGAAGTTGTTTGGCTTTTTTTTTTTTTTTTTTTTTTTAATAAATGATGATGTTTTAGGATTAGAGGGTTTAGAAATCATTTAGTCCAATATCTTCATTTTAAAGATGTGCAAATTGAGCATTAGAAAGTTTCAGTCACGCAGACAGTAACTAGGAGAATGAGATTTGACTTTTGAATAATGTATTGGTGTTTCATTTCTAAAATGCATAAAACAGATCATACTCTTAACCTATCTGGTATGAACCTAAAAAGGATAGATAGACAGACAGACAGACAGACAGATAGATAGACGTTCAGTCGTTTCCGAATGTTCATGAAATCATTTGGGGGTTTCTTGGCAAAAATACTGTGGGAGTGGTTTGCCATTTCCTTCTTCATCTCATTTTACTGAAGAAGAACTGGGGCAAACAGGGTTAAGTGACTTATCCAGGGTCACACAACCTAGTAAGTGAGTTCAAATTTGAACTCAGGAAGATGAAGCTAGCACTCTATCCAATTTGCCACCTAGCTGCATAGATAGGTTTAAAAATAAAAAAACAAAATCAAAACCCCTCAATTTTCAACAAATATTTTTCGACCACCCCATTAGGTGCAACTCTATGGAAAAAAATAGCTCTTTTTTTTTTTTTTTTAAGAAGCAGAGATAGTTTTGCTTTCTTGTATTTTCCGGTAAGCAGACTCAAAGTATCTTCCTTCCTTTGCAACAAGGTCCTGTCTATGTAAAACCAAGTAGAACACTTAGCAAAGTCAGTTAATGAATAAAATATTGCTCTAGTTAGTACTTCCAATTTCACTTTAGTAAACATTTATCTTTTCTTCAGTACATCTTGGAAAATAACGGGAGGCAGATCTGATTAATTAAGAAGAAGGACTTCTTAACATTTAGGCATGTTCGAAATAGTATTGTTTCATAAGGTAATGCGTTCCCGTCACTGGTACTACTCAAGTGATATAGGGAAGAAGACTTGGCTGGGATATGTCAGGAGGAATACCGGATCAAGTACCGTTTGGAACCTTTAACGTTCCATCCAATTTAGAGTTTTAAGATTCTCTGGAAGTAGTGCACCATTAAGCCAAGGAGACCAGCCTTTAACTCACTGGTAAGACGGGTAACAAACTACGTTCTGGAGCAACAGAACAGGTGCCTACCTGCATTGGTTGGAGGGAGTTTCTTTCTTCACCTAGGAGATCCCCACAGAGATCACGAGTCTAGCCTCCATTCCTAGCCCCATATCTATCTCTGAAAAGAAAAAAAAAAAGTTGTGGACGGGAAAGATACCCTAAAGACAACCAGCCAAGGAAACCAAAGCTATTTATTTGTTCTTTGTCCTTTTAATCTCAAGACAAAAGTTATAGAACAAATATACTAGACTTCACCAAGTCTGAGTTTAAAGGAAAGAACGAACCGACAAAACGCACAACAGGTGGAAAGCTCAATTGTGACCTCCTTTGATTAGATTTCATTTTATCTATAGTCTCTAGTGTCCCTCCTGGATACTCTCTTTATTTTTTCATATTGCTAACTAGAATTTCTGTTGCCTCTTCCGCGGCCTTGGGCAGAGTTTGGCCAGGGAATGGGGTGGAGAATTGTTTCTTCAGGGAGAGATTAGGTCAGTAAAGGTGTAGTTCCTCAGCTTCCTCCCTGTTAAAGCTTGCGCAAAGATACAATTCTAAGCCCAGCTCTTGGCCGGAACCTGAGGTGCACACTGCAAGCACCCAGTCAGATTGGGTTCAGCAGGAGGGAGGGGGGAGGAGAGCGACAAGATTCCAGGAGATTGTTCAGCCCAGTTATAATTATCGCCTAAAACTGCTTCGAAACTATCACTATAAATATATACAGAGTCTCACGCATTAGGCGCAGATATATAGGTTTTAAAATCTGGGTTGTTTATACAGGTGCGGAACGAAGTATTTTCCTTAAGAAAGATTAATGGAGGGGAGAGTGCTAGATTTTTCTAAACAGTCCCGAGAATGGTACCCAGGCTTAAACTCGGTACTGGCCATACTCACTTTCTTGTTCTTGAAGAAATACACTGACCTTAGCACATCCGGTGCATTTTCCCTCGCACAGAATTGAAACCCTTTTTAAAATAAAGAAAGCACAGTAACGCCTTTTTACTTTCACACATCTCAAGTTAACTACATTTTCGGGTATGTTCCTTTTTAAAGACAAGTTGGGCAATTGCATTTTGACTCGTAAAAAAAAGAAATCCAGAAATCGTGATAGCATGCTTCAATCCTATTGATACCATTTAGAAAGCACTTTGTGGTTTCCAATTGCTCTCCTAGCTCAGAAGTTTTTAGCCATTTGCTCCCGCTTTGCTTATGGAATAAAGTCCAAATCCCTCAGCCTCGCAGCCCTGGCCCTGCACATTGCCTCTCCACTCCATTCACCTCCTTGTACACACACACACACACACACACACACACACACACACACACACACACACACACAGCAACTTCCTTACCAGACCGCAATCTCCCTGAAGGCAAGAGGTCATGTGGTATTTATTCTGTCTTCTCTAGCTAAGAGATCACATTGAGGGAAAAGAACTGGGTCTCAAGCCTTTGAAGATCCTGGTTGAAGTTTTGCTTGTGATACACTCTGCCTGTTGGTTCAGGCAATAATCTAAGTTTTAAATCACGAATGGTCTTCATCGGTTTGGGATCTTTCCCCTCTAGAGGTCCCTACCTTGATGAAATTTAAGGCGTGAATTGCACTCTCCCCTACTTCCCTCATTTCCCCTCTCTTCCCCCCTCCCCCCACCAGCTCGGTGCTTCTCACACTGAAGTTTTCCTGACCCCACTTGGAGCTTTCTTGGTAAAGATACTGGAATGGTTTGTCATTTCCGTCTCCAGCTTATTTTCCAGATGAGGAAACTGAGGCAAAAAGAGTAAAACGAACTTGCCCAGAGTCCCACAGCTACTAAGCATCTAAGGCTAGATTTGAATTTTGGTAGGTGAGTCTTCCCAATTTCAAGCCTGGAACTCTATCCATTGGCCATCTAGCTGCTTTGCACTCAGCAGATGACTAATGAATATTCATTGAATTTAATTCAAATTTCGCAATAACTGGTAGAGGTAGGCAAGAATTACCTCTCCTCCCTTTTTTCCATTTAAACAGTCTCAGAGAGATATAATAACACCACAGGTCAAGGAGTATGGAAAGAGCCCCGCATTCAGAGTTAGAGGAACTTTTTGCAATCTTGACTCTGCCACCTGTGTGGCCTAAGGCAAAAGTTCATCACCATAGAAGGCTGGACTGGATGATCTCTAAATTCCTTTGCTACTCTAAGTATCTGAACCTCCTAAGAAGCCGAATAAGGATTAGTTATCAGTTTAGTACTTTCTATGTTTCTTATTCCATTTCCAGTTTTCATTAAAAACAAGTTATTTTTCACCAACACTCTGTCTCTGCTTTGCTGTAGTGATTCTTGAACAAAGAGTTAGTGACTTTTCTATAGCATAGGTCCTGTCTCAGGGCATCTTCAGTCTTCAATGCCAGATATTAGGTGAGTCTTCAGTAAGCATTATAAGTTTGAATGACTTAGCATGAATAACCTAACTTAGTTGTATAGTTTTCTTTCCACTTCACCTTTTTCAGATTCCCTTGACCTTGCCCAGTCTCAATTTCCATATGTGGAACAGTGGGGACCATAATCCTTGCATTGCTTCCACTAGAGATCTTCCAGAGAGGGAAACATTTCATATAAAAGTGATGATATAGGTGAGTTAGTGCCAATAGGAAGGAAGAGTTTATTATTATGTATTGGTGAGATTACAGGTAATGATTATTTGGTGAATAATTTGCCAGATTATTGACCTAAATTCCTATCTTTCTCTCTTGTATATAGTCTGGCAATCTGAAAGGTATTAACTAACTAAAAACATCATTGAAAAAGAAAAAAAAACACACATTATCGTAAACTACAGTGGAACCTACTAATGATCACTGTAAATGGGTTTACAGACTTCATCTCATGCCAAAGGCTCATTGAATTTTTTGAAAACCCTTACCTGCCTTCTTAGAATTTATATTAAGCATTGATCCCAAGGCAAAAATGGTAGGGGTTAGACAGGTGGGGTTAAGTAACTTGCCTAGGGTCACACTGCTAGGAAATGTCTGAGGACAGATTTGAACACAGGTCTTCCCATTTGCAGACCTGATTCTCTATCTGTTGAGTCTCCTAGCTGCCCCTCCACATTTAATTTTAATCATTTTCTTCATGAATGAAGGGAATGATTGGATCATAGATCTCAAGCTCAAAGAAAACTTAGAAGTTTTCTAACTCCATCTCATGTTACAGATTTAAAAAATGATATTGGGAAAGAATTCAGTTACCTCTTGCCCAAAATTTCATATACTCGATAATGTAATTAGTTGTAGGACCAGTCCCTGCTGAAGTTCTTAATGATGGAACATGAAGATTCAGTGGAGTTAGAAAGTTAAATGAGCTCTGGACTTGGCATCATGATAGAGCTGAATTCAAATGCTGGTACTCTAATGAACTAGCTGTGTGATCCTGGGCAAGTCACTTCACCACTTTAAGCCTCAGTTTCTCCATCAGTAAAATGGAAATGATAATTTGGGAAGACATCTCAAGGAATTTTGGGGAAGATTAAGTGATAACATGTATATTAAGCATAACTACATTTTTAAACCTTAGAGTCATATATAAATATTGTTTTTAAACCTGGAACCTGGAAGGCACTTTAGACATCATTTAGTGCAACCCTTTTATTTTAAAGCTCTGGAAAGTGAAAGGTGAACTTAATTTAGGGTTACTGTAGCTTCTCAGTGGCACAGAGGAAAATTAAACCCAGATCTCTTGATTTTCAGTCGACATCAGGCTTCATTTAGATTCTAAGGGCAATCAGCCACTTGTTTGATTCTATCAATTGACCTCTTCTTCAGAGTTTTGCTTCAATTCTGGATACCAAATAGCTTCCCAGGACAGAAGATGTTCAAGGAGAAGCTCCTGCCAGAAGATTGCTTGGGTTACTGCAAAAATGGACAGATAGTCTAGTGCTAGTGACATTTGTGGAAAGACCAGCTAGAAACATCGCAGAAGACAAACTCTTTTGGAAGCTCTCGAGTATATATGGTGAGAGCGAAGAATCCAGGAAGTCTTTGGCCCTACCTCGGTCCTGTGAGACTTCAAAGAATTCAGTACCGGAGGAAACGAAGGTAAAGAGTCTGGAAAAAAGAGGAAACGGGAGTGAAAACTTAATAAAAGTGATGGCAATATTAATGAGGGACGTCAGAGCGGTACAGGTCTAGATTCTTCTCTAATTGATGAGAAAACAACAACACTCAGTGGATCAAGTCTAGCCAAATGAAAGAAGCGTTAAGAAAAGAAAATATTTTTTAAACTTTTCACTTTTCTTTTTATCCTTAGCTCTTTGAATGTGATGGGAACTTAGTGATATTTAATGAGCTGAAATGAAATTAAGCACACAATTTATCTCCTCTATGAAGAACCTCCTCCCCCCCCCCCCCAGGTACACGTGTGCACTGGAACACAGAACCCGCTTAAGAAAGTAACGCCTATAGTCCAAATCACGCTGATCACTAAGCACCGCCCAACAGCTCTGTTGTATAAGGAAGTACAGATAGAAGAAGAGATTTCTGGCTTCTCTTGGTCCTTGTTTCGTAAGCACTCATCCTTCAGGAAATCGGGAAACCCTTTTGATGAGAACTAGGGGCTCTAGTTTTGGGGTAGGGAGGACCTAAGAAGTAGCTTCAGGAATAGGACAATACCCTCGCTTGTTCTTTATTTCTATCCCTTTAGAATCATCTCTTCTATCCCGCAGAAGACGTGATCCATTATATTTTCGGAAATGTCACCTCTTCAGTTCTATTGGCCACTTGGAAATACTCTGAACAGATTCTGCCAGTCCTGGCCAGTTCCTATAATTTCGCGGTATTTAAACGCACACAACCTTTCGTCTTCACAGACAGGAGATGTAAGTGTTCAACTACAAGTGCGTAACCAAGGCGACAAAGGCGCTTTTCTTGTGCAGATGGACTCCCCAGTCTCTCACTTTCCCTTCGGGATTGTGAGTCTGCACCAGGTACTCCCTCCCTTGCATTCAGAGCGTTTTCCCCTACGGAATAACCGAGCACAGGATCTAAATACCTCCTGGCGCCAGAAGAAAGTTCTCATGTAATAGATACCAGTTGGTGTTAGAACACGGATTCAGCTCGCTTTGTCAATCAGCCCCTTAACGAACTTTCTTTCTTTAAAAGAGACAATGTAAATATGACCTCTTTCCTTCCCTTTTATATCCTGGATTTAGTTTTAGAAAATGGATTCTTCTGGATGCCCTGGAGAATGTGATAATCTTTTTGGAAAATGCTCTGCTCTATCTTGGTGATAGTTCTCTGACTTATTTGTAGTTTTCCAGCCAATTAAATGGAATGATAACAGACCAGCAGCAGGCAGAAGGAAATATGTTACACTCCTTCTTGGGTTTCAGTCTCAAAGGAGAGTTCCTACAATAAGAAGGAAGAGATGAGACTAGATAACAAGCTACTATCCCTTTCAGGATATCGTCATACTTAACGTCTTCCCTCTGCTTCTGTTTTGGAAGTATTAGATTGACATCATTGCTGAAAGTGCCAAAATAAAGCAAATGGAAAAAAAAAATCTTATTTTCTCTTGTAATTTTTACCCTGTATCCGTGACACAAATCTTCCTGCCACAATCCCAAGGCACTTTAAATAGCTAAACAGATATAGATAAGACCTATCTTTCTTGTGATGATGGAAGGATTTCCCCCAAGAGTTATATGGTCTACATGGAGACAATTTTTGAGGTTGACCAAGGTAAATGATGACCTTACTTGGAAGGGAGCCTTAATTGATGTTAATATTCTACATTTTGGGCTAGTATTTTGTTTCTAAACCAGAGATCAAATTAGACTCTTCAGTAATTGTATGGAATTCCTATTTAACTTCTTTTCAAATGCTTTCAAAATAGGGGGTTCTATGGAAGACCTTAGCTCCCACTGCCTTAGACCAAATATGTTTTCCTTTGCTCTTTACTACTGCTCTTTCAATTTTTATGATTCAGTAATCCAATTATAAAAGTTTGTCCTCTGTGGTCTTTAGAGAAAGTATTTGATGGTGAATAATCTCTCTTAATGCCCCATGACTTCAAGTTACCTGTCACCAATGAAGATATTTAATATCCTGATTCCTGAAAACATTAAGTTGCTCCAGGATAAGCTTTTCACTTGAAATCTCATCATCTTGGTGATCAATTAGCATTGATTTATTGTTACTATTTAAAAAATCAGATGAATGGTACCATAAGTAAATAGAGCACTAGACCTGGAGTCAAGAAGACCTGACTTCAAATCTAACCCAGACAGTAAATAGCTATGTGACCCTGGACAAGTAACTTCACCCCTTTCTTTCAGTTTCTCCATCTATAAAATGAGCTGGAGAAGGAAATGGTAACCAAGAGTAGAAAATGACTGAAAAACTACTGAACAAAGTCTTCTAGGCACCCAGGTCTGAATGTCACCCTCCTATTTGGTAAATTCCAGTGGTTCCTTGAAGCCTAAATTCTAAATTCATCTCCAGAAGCAAGTGTAAATTCCTCTAACATTCACAGTTCAACCTGCACCTTGCCAGAACTCTTCAGCCTTATTACCTGTATATCTTATTACCTCTTCTCTTTTACTCCATGGCCCAGACATAATGACTTCTTTGCTGTTCCTCACATTCATGTGACTCTAACTCTCATAGTCATGCTTTCGTATAGTCTATTCCCTAGGCCTGGAGTGTTATCTCTTTCTTTTCTTCTTCTTTCTTCTTCTTTCTTTCTTCTTCTTCTTCTTCTTCTTCTTCTTCTTCTTCTTCTTCTTCTTCTTCTTCTTCTTCTTCTTCTTCTTCTTCTTCTTCTTCTTCTTTTAATTTAGAACATTTTCCCATGGTTATATGATTCATGATTCCCTATCACCACACTCCCATTCTTCCCTCCCCCCTCCTGGAGCTGACAAGCAGTTCCACTGGATTATACATGTATCATTGTTCAAAACCTATTTCCATGTTATTCATATTTACAGTAGAGTGATCTTTTAATATCAAAACCCTAATCATATCCCCTATGAACTACGTGATCCACCATTCTGTGTTTCTGTTCCCACAGTTCTTTCTCTGGATGTGGATAACATTCTTTCTACGAAGTTCCTCTGGATTGTCCCGGGTCATTGCATTGCTGCTAATTACATTATGTTGCAATTGTCTTTGTATCTCTAGCATATGTATGTATAATATATAAGTATATAATAAGTGATTAATGAATGCTTGCTAATTGATTAATTGACTGATGACTAATTATTTTTTGAGTTTTTTTTGGCTTGATAAAATAATTTGCTTCATCACAAATTCATGGAGTTTCAGAGTTCAGTGGGATGTCAGACACCATCTTGGATCCAAAGAAGAATCCATTTTACAACATTCTAGATAAATGGCCATTTGGCATTTAAAAAAAAAGCCTTACTTACCTTATGTCATAGAATCAATACTAAATATGGGTCCCAAGGCAGAAGAGTAGTAAGGGCTAGGCAACTGGAATTAAGTGATATGTCCAGGATCACATTGCTATGAAGTATCTGAGGATAGATTTGAACCCAGGATATCTAGTTTCCAGGCCTGGCTAGCTGCCCACATTCAGTCTTTTTCTAAAGTCATCTAAGGAAGGAGAACCCACTTGTCCCCAGTAAATCCATTCCACTTTGTGATAGTTATAATCATTAGGATTTCTTTTGCTTTGTTTTGTTTTGATTTTTCATTAAGCCTAAATATTCCCTTTTACCAATTTACTCATTGCTTTTAGTTCTGCTCCCCAGGACCAAAAAGAATAAATCTATTCTCTCTTCAAATAGTTGAAGACAGAGTTACCATTCCAATGCCACCACGTTTTATAATGTTTAACACATCTTTGCTTTTTTACTTCATTTACCTGAGATGCTTTACTTTTTCAACTCATAAAAACAGAAGACTCCTTCAAGATAAGCTTAATACCTAAAATCTTAACTTGGTGATATCTTCTCTTTTTCTGGTTAACAACCTCCATTCCTCCAACCTATCCTAATAAAGCATGACCTTAGCTATTCATCCCTTTTAGAGAAATTCTTTAGCTCTCCAGTATCCTTACTGAAACATAGTGCCTTGAACTAAACAGTACTCCAGTTGTGATCTTACCAGGACAGAGAAAGATAGGATTATCATCTCCTGTAGAGTGGTCATTGTGCTTCTTTTAAAGTAACCTAAGATCACATTATATTTCTTTTCGAAATTCACCACTGTCAACTTCCATTAAATTTGTAGTCCAGTACAAAAATCTTGTTTTTTTCCCAGACTTCCAAGCCTCCTTCCCCCACCACACAACACATACTGTAATGGGGGTAATTTGAGGAAAGGTGTGGGGTACAAGGGAATTTTGAAAGGAGGTTATCAGGGATTTATTAAGATAGTAATCTAGGTTACAGGTAGGCTGGGATTAAGGAGATTCAGGATATAATAGGACTGAAGTCAGGAGTATAACACAGGAAGGAAACAGAGATCTTCAGGGAGAGGAGAAATTAAACTAAACAGACAAAACAGCAGGCTTTACAGACTGGGACTTAGACTGAAACACAGGCTGAGAGAAATAGACTAAACTGAAATTAACAAACAGGGTTTAGTTAATTTCACCAGAAGGGACTTGTTTTGAAGTAACACCTTCCTTCAAGATGGATACCCCGGCTTCCCTTAAAGCCCAGAGCATGTTGGTTCTTTCCCTCTTCTTCCCTCTCTTAATGACTAACTGACAAATTATACTAATAGGTCTGTTGAAACACAAAAGGGTTTATTATTTTTAAAGAATGATTTGTCAGGAAAGTGGATTGAGGAAAGCCCTAACACTTGTCTCAGGAACCTCAGGTGGGGGAAGGGAGGCAGAGATGGATTCTGAGTAAGGACCTGCCTTTAACTCAAGCTTACAAAGTGCTCTTGATATCTAAAGGGAATAAATGATGACTGACTAGTTTCTTTATATTTAATATTGTCAATTATAATTAACTCTTCACAGATTTGAACTCCTCTCTAATTACTCTCCTTATTAACTCCACAGACATATAAGGTAAGGGAGGGAAGGTAGGAAATAATATTGGGAAGGAAGATATAAAGGGTTTATCCAAAATAACAATTTCTTAAATAAATATTTCAAAGCTAGGCTAAATTTCAATTGTACAGATAGGTAAGAAAGCAGCTCGGCTGATCAGACAACCTCCCTCCATGGGAGACCCAAACCAACTGACTCTTCCCTGAAGATTCCAAACCCCTAACTGCTTTAGAATTCAGCCAAAGCTTGAAAAAAACTATATGATTCCCTCTCTCTATACTACAATACACATCATACTGAATTTATGAAGTGGCTTTTGTGACCCAAATATAGAAGTTTATATTTTATTTTTAGCAAATTTCTGAGATTTTCTTGACACAGGGAATTCCTGGATGAGGAAACTGCTTATGAGCATGCAAGATCTTTTTTTTGAGGAATTTCATAAAGCATTGATGGGTAATTGACTGAGATAGAATTTTAGAGCAGGGCATGTGATGGTCAGCATTTGAACACAGGACATATTGGCTCTGGGACCATGATTAAACTTGTTTGGTGATGTATTAAAAATCTTTTATAGATTCCAGCTATTATTTTTTTGGATTGGGGACTCCAATAGAGATGTTGAGATTGAAGATTCATAAGAATGAAAGAAAGGGCTGCTAGGTAGCTCAGTGCATAGAGAGCCAGACTTATAAATGGAAGGTCTTGGGCTCACACCTAGCCTCAGACACTTCCTAGCTTATGACCTTGAGCAAATCATTTATCCTCAGTTGCTTTACCCTTACTGAGCTTCTTCTTAGGAACCAATTCCTAGTATTGATTTTAAGACAGGAGGTGAAGGTAAAAAAAAAAAAAAAGAATTCAAGGACTAGTTAATGGAGTAGATAGGGTTGGATGATATGAAGATAGAGAGTTTAGCTTTGGCAGAGAGGAAGGTTACTTTTTCCTTTACAGCTGGAGTGAAAGATGGAAGACAATTAAGGGCACCAACAGGTTTAGAGGAGTTGTATTGATGGAGAAGATTTCATTCCTCTCATCAAGAGAGTAGGTAGAGTCACTCCATAAGCATTTATTTAGTGCCTGCTATGAAATGGGCACCATGGTAAGTGCTAGGAATGGGAAGAGAGGTATAGACTTTACCCTCAAGGAGCTTATGTTCTAAGCCAGTTGTATGGTGGTAAGAGAAACTGCTCTTCACTTAGAGGCAGCTAGATGGCACAGTGAATAAGAACACCAGGCCTGGAGTCAGGAAGACTTGAATTCAAATTCAGCCTCAGATACTTACTAGGTATATTAACCTTTCTTTTGATATCATCAAATGAAAAATGAGGATAAACAGCACTCCTTTCTCAGGGTTGTTATGAGGATAAAATGAGATAATATTTGTAAAGGTACATAGTAGGTACTCTCTAAATAATTATTCTCTACCAACCACTCCAAAGTGAAAGGTGAAGGCCTAGAATAAAAAGTATGAGAAGGAAAGATTTTGAACAAACACTGTGGGGAATGTCAACACTTTTTTTTTCACTTGATTTTCCATTTTATTGCTTCCCATTTATTTTTAGAAACATTTTCCATGGTTACATAAGTCATGTTTTTACTATCCCCTTCACCCCCTCAACACCCTGCCCCACTCTGCTGTAGCCAATTCACATTGCCACTGGTTTTATTATGTGTGGTCAGTCAAGACTTATTTACACATTATTGATAGTTATATGGGTGTGGTCTTTTCAGGTCTACATCCCCAGTCATGTCCTCATCAACCCAAGTGTCCAAGCAGTTGTTTTTCTTCTGTGTTTCTACTCCTGTAGTTCTTCCTCTGAAGGTGTGGAGAGTTCCTTTCCATAAATCCCTCAGAATTGTCTTGGGACATTGCATTGCTGCTAGTACAGACGCCCATTACATTCAATTTTACCAAAGTATATCAGTCTCTGTGTACAATGTTCTTTTGGTTCTGCTCCTTTCATTCTGCATCAATTCCTGGAGGTCTTTACAGTTCACATGGAATTCCTCCAGTTTATTATTCCTTTGAACACAATAGTATTCCATCACCAACATATACCACAATTTGTTCAGCCATTCCCCAATTGAAGGGCATACCCTTGCTTTCCAGCTTTCTGCCACCACAAAGAGTGCAGTTATAAATATTTTTGGACAAGTCTGTTTATCTATGATCTCTTTGAGGTACAATCCCAGCAATGGTATGGCTGGATCAAAGGGCAGGCATTCTTTTACCCCTCTTTGGGCATAGTTCCAAATTGCCATCCAGAATGGTTGGATCAGTTCACAACTCCACCAGCAGTGCATTAACGACCCAATTTTGTCACATCCCCTCGAACATTCATTACTCTCCCCTGCTATCATTTTAGCCATTCTGTTGTGTGTGAGGTGGTTCCTCAGAGTTATTTTGATTTGCATTTCTTTAATTATTAGAGATTTAGAACACTTTCTCATGTGCTTATTGATACTTTTGATTTCTTTAACTGAAAATTGCCCATTCATGTCCCTTGCCCATTTATTAATTGGGGAATGGCTTGACTTTTTATACAATTGATTTAGGTCCTTGTATATTTGAGTAATTAGACCTCTGTCAGAATTTTTTGTTATAAAGATGTTTTCCCAGTTTGTTGTTTCCCTTCTGATTTTGGTTGCATTGTTTTTCTTTGTACAAAAACTTTTTTAATTTAATATAATCAAAATTATTTATTTTACATTTTGCAATTTTCTCTAACTCTTGTTTGGTTTTAAAATCTTTCCTTTCCCAGAGATCTGACAAGTATACTATTCTGTGTTTACCTAATTTACTTACAGTTTCCTTCTTTATATTTAAGTCTTTCACCCATTCTGAATTTATCTTGGTGTATGGAATGAGATGCTGATCTAAACTTAATCTCTCCCATATTGTTTTCTAATTTTCCCAGCAGTTTTTGTCAAATAGTGGATTTTTGTCTCAAAAGTTGGGCTCTTTGGGTTTATCATATACTATCTTGCTGACATCACTTACCCCAAGTCTATTCCACTCATCCTCCCTTCTATCTCTTAGCCAGTACCATATTGTTTTGATGACCACTGCTTTATAGTATAGCTTAATATGTGGTACTGCTAAGCCACCTTCCTTCACATTTTTTTTCATTATTTCCCTTGATATTCTTGATCTTTTGTTCTTCCAAATAAACTTTGTTATGGTTTTTTCTAATTCAGTAAAAAAGGTTTTTGGTAGTTTGATAGGTATGGCACTAAATAAGTAAATTAATTTGGGTAGAATGGTCATTTTTATTATGTTAGCTCGTCCTACCCATAAGCACTCAATGTTTTCCCATTGTTTAGATCGAGTTTTACTTTTTTGGAAAGTGTTTTGTATATATGTCATATAATTCCTGTATTTGTTTTGGTAGATAGATTTCTAAGTATTTTATTTTGTCTAGGGTAATTTTAAATGGTGTTTCTCTTTCTACCTCTTGCTGTTGTGATGTGTTGGAAATATATAGAAATGCTGATGATTTATGTGCATTTATTTTGTATCCAGCAACTTTGCTAAAGTTCTTTAAATGTTTGATAGAATTCACTTGTGAATCCATCAGACCTTGGCAATTTTTTCTTAGGGAGCTCTTTAATGGCCTGTTCAATTTCTTTTTCTGATATTGGATTATTTAAGTATTCTATTTCTTCTGCTGTTAATCTAGGCAATTTTTATTTTTGCAAATATTCATCCATACCACCTAGATTACTAAATTTATTTCTATATAATTGGGCAAAATAGTTTTTAATGATTGCCTTAACTTCCTCTTCATTAGAGGTGAGGTCTCCTTTTTCATCTTTGATACTATTAATTTGGTTTTCTTCTTTCCTTTTTTAAAGTAGATTAACCAGTACTTTGTCTATTTTATCTGTTTTTTCAAAATACCAGCTTCTATTCTTATTTATTAATTCAATAGTTCTTTTAGTTTCAATTTTATTAATTTCTCCTTTGATTTTTAGTATTTCTAATTTAGTTTTCATCTGAGGATTTTTAATTTGTTCATTTTCTAGTTTTTTAAGTTGCATGCCCAATTCATTAACCTCTGCCCTCCCTAATTTGTTAATATATGCACTCAGTGATATCAATTTTCCCCTTAGAACTGCTTTGGCTACATCCCATAAGTTTGGGTAAGATGTCTCATCATTGTCATTGTCTTCAATGAAATTATTAATTGTTTCTGCGATTTGTTCTCTCACTAAATTATTTTGGAGAATCATATTTAATTTCTAATTAGTTTTTGGTTTGCCTCTCCATGTATTCTTACTAATAACTATTTTTATTGCATTGTGATCTGAGAAGGTTACATTTATTATTTCTGCTTTTTTGCATTTGTTTGCCATGTTTCTGTGCCCTATTACATGGTCTATCTTTGTGAATGTTCCATGTGCTAGTGAAAAGAAGGTGTATTCCTTTTTGTATCTATTTATTTTTCTCCAAATATCTATTAACTTGAATTTTTCTAGGGTTTCATTCACCTCACTTATCTCTTTCTTATTTATTTTTTGGTTTTACTTATCTAGATCTGATAGGGGAAGTTTCAGGTCCCACACTAGTATGGTTTTGCTATTTCATCCTTGAGCTCCACTAGCTTCTCCTTTAGAAATTTGGAAGCTATTCCGTTTGGTGTATACATATTGAGTACTGATATTTCTTTATTGTTTATACTCCCTTTTATTAGGATGTAGTAACCTTCCCTATCTCTTTTAACCTTATCTATTTTTACTTTGGCTCTGTCAAAGATCATGATAGACACCCCTGCCTTCTTTTTCTCATTTGAAGCCCAAAAGATTTTGCTCCATCCTCTCATTTTCATTCTATGTCTGTCTGTCTGTCTGATGTGTGTTTCTTGTAAAGAACATATGGTTGGGTTTTGGTTTCTAATCCACTCTGCTATTTGCTTCCATTTTATGGGTGAGTTCATCCCATTCACATTCAGAGTTATAATTAGCAACTCTGCATTCCCAGACATTTTGATTCTCTCTCCTAGTCCTGTCCTTTCTTCTTTCACTATTTCCTTCTATACCAGTGTTTTGTTTTTAATCAGTTCCTATAACCCCCTCCCTTGTTGTACTTCCCTTTCTCCCCCCCTTCTTATTCCCTTCTTATTGTTCTTTAAAGTCATGCGGTGCTCCCCCCCCCAAGCCCTCTCCCTCCCTAGTATTGCTTCCCTCCCTACCAGTCCCTTTGTTACCCTTCTACTTCTCTATAGGGCGTGAATCAATTTTCTGCCCCAATAGATCTGATTGTTCTTCTCTAAGTTGATTTCAATGCACTTAAGTATTGAATATTCCCTCTCTCTAACCTCTTTACCCTTACAATGTATTGTTATTTTTCCCTGTTAATCCCACGTGCTTCTTTATGGAATATAAATCTATTCCTTTTTGTTTGCTTTCCTTTTTTTCTTATTGTTATCTTTTCCCCCCTCCCCAGTTTTGTATATATTTATACATACCTACATACATACATACATATATATCTCTTGATATTTCATCCTATACAGTTTGTCCCTGTTCCCTCTATGTAAACTTCTTCTAGTTACCCTGTTGGTAATAATAATTTTTAATAGTTTCCAATACCTTCTTTTCTTCTTGGGATATAAATTGATTGAACTTGTTGTGTCCCTTAAAGAAAAGAATTTTTTTTCTCCTCCCCCATTCTCTTAATTACCTTATGTTGATTCTCTTAGGTTCTGGGTTTGGGCAGCAAACTCTCTGTTTAAGTCCAGTTTTTTCTTGATGAATGTTTGGAAGTCCTCAATTTTATTGAATGACAATACTTTCCCCTGCAATAATATAGTTAGTCTTGCTGGATAGTTGATTCTTGGTTGTAGCCCCAGTTCTCTTGCTTTCCTGAATATTGTGTTCCATGCCTTCCGGTCCTTCAATGTAGATGCAGCCAGATCCTGTGTTATCCTAACTGTGGTTCCCTGATATCTGAATGACTTCTTTTTGGCAGCTTGTAATATTTTTTCCTTGGTCTGGTAGTTTTTGAATTTGGCTACAATATTCCTGGAAGTTGTCAGTTGTGGATTAAATGTAGGAGGTGATATGTGGATCCTGTCAATTTCCACTTTTCCCTCTTGTTCAAGAATCTCAGGGCAATTTTCTCTGATAATTTCTTGTAAAATGCTATCTAAACTTTTTCTTTTATCATGATGTTCTGGTAAACCAATAATTCTTAAGTTGTCTCTTCTAGCTCTGTTCTCCAGATCTTTGTTTGAATCAATGAGGTGTTTCATATTCTCCTCAAATTTTTCATTTTTTTATTTTGTTTAATATATTCTTACTGCCTTGTGAAGTCATTTTCTTCTAGTTGTTGAGTTCTGTTTTTTAAATTCTGAATTTCATCCCTTGCTTTTTGGTCATCTTCTCTTTCTGGTCTGATTTTCTTTGTAGATCATCTTTTGCCTTCTTTGCTCCATTTTCAAGCTGGCCAATTCTGGCTTTTAAGACTTTATTTTCTTGTTTTAGCTCATGTATTTCCTTTTTCAAATTGTCTTCAGCCTCTCTTGATTGTTTTTTGAGTTCCTGAAGTTCTTGAGTTAATTGAGTTTTAAATTCTTGAGTTAATTGAATTTTGAGATCTTCCAAAGCCTGTGTCCAGTTTGCTGGAACTACTTCCTCTTCTTCTATTTCTGTTTCATTTGCTCCTTTTTCACTTCCTTGAAAGAAGCTGTCAATTGCCATTTCTTTTCTCTTTTTCTGTTGCTTACTCATGTTTTTTCCCTTCCTTGTTCTGCTAGTTTGAGCAGATGTATTTAATGATCTTTGATGAAAGATCTTCCCCCTAGGGGCAAAGGTTTGTAGTTACTTTCTCTGCCCTTGGAAGACTTTTGTCTGTCCAATTGTTGGGATTAATCCTGTATTAATTGGATTAATCGACCCTGAGCATAAAACCTCAAAACCTTGAGGGGAGGGAAAAACAAACAAACAAACAGAAAAGGTGGGGTAACAAGAAGGAGCATTTTCTCTGAACTGAGCTCTCTAGCAGTGGGGTCCCCCTGAGCTGTCTGCTGTGTTTGATCTAGTTTTCTTTCCTCTTGAAGCCCTGAGTTCTCTGTCTCAGTATGAGGAAGCCAAGCTGTCTGCGCTCCGGGATTTGGCTCTCTCTAAGCCACCATTTTCTGGGCATTTTTGCTGTGTTTCTCTGGTTTTCTCCTCCAGTCACCTCTCCAGTGCCTGTGTTTGACTCCCTGAATCCTATGCCAGCAAGGTCCTCTCTCCTGACCAGTGCACCCACTGGCCCTGAGATTTCCCAGCTGCTGGAGACTCCGCACAGCACCTGGGGGAGGCGTCCTGGGATCCTGGGATTCCCCTTCTATGCACTCAGTCCCTATAGTTCAAGTATTGAAGCCTTTTCTTGGCGTACCTCTTTAGTTGTGCTGCAGGAGGGTTCCCCCTGCTCTGTCCCATTATTAGATTTGGTCCTCTTTCTTCTCGAAGCACATTGTTTTCTATCTCGGTGTGTAAGGGTGTTGAGGTTTTAAGATTCACTCTGTCTATGCTGCCATCTTACTGGAACTCCTCATGTCAACATTTTTAAAAAAGAAATTGCCAATCATTAGCCATTGCCATGCCTTCAAGGTCAGTGGAGGGTAGATGGTCCCACAATTTGTATTCAATATTGTTTCAAAAATTTTCCCAGATACATTTGTCTTCTTTGGAGTCAGAGAAGGAACTCGTGGAAGTAGTAACATGATGCTAAAGATTATTTGCATTGTCATGTAGGAATTCAAGAATGGAAGGGACTCATAGGCGAAAGAGAGGGCATTAGTAAATAATTTGATCTTAACATCAAAAATAATAGGTGAGCCGGGTTAAGATGGCGGCAGAGTAAGAAGCAGCTCTTAACCTTTCCTGACCGAAACACACAAAACTCCTCAAGGGGACATAAAAAGAAGTCCAGACGAACGGAAGAACCCCACAACAGGGCACAGCGTGGAAGGTACGTGGAATCGAGACATTTCCAGGCTATAAAGGGCTCTCACTAAATCGCGGGCTGAGCAACCGCCCCACCCCCAACCCCCTCCACACTCATCTATAGCTCCGAACCCAGCTAAAAAGAAATAGGGCAAGTTTGGGGCACCCATCAAGTCATCAGCAGCTCCGGGACCTGTTCCTGAGAGCAGCAAGACTTAGGACCCCATTAAGTCAAAAAACGCACACGAAATCTGAGCGCGCGGGAGCAGGATGCTGGGCGCAGAGCGCAGGCTGAGCAGAGGCGTGGGTGGAGGCAGACACAACCAGGAACTAAAGCCTAAGTGGGGAACCAGTGCAGACGGGTATACGACTGTGGAAGCAGCGCCCTGAGACTTGTAAAGAAACCTCCAGCAGAGGATCAAGAAAGAGGGCACACCAGGGGGCTTGACCTTGGAAAAAATCAGAACTCAGACCTCAGGAGCCAATAGATTGCAAACAGACACTGAGCGCCAGGATAAATCTGAGAAGCTGCTGGGCTAATGATGGCTACTCAGCATCAGGAAGTTCAGAAGAGAAAGAATAATAATAACAAGAAAAAGAAGTCTTTAACACTCGACAGCTTTTACATAGAGAAAATCCAGACAACCGAGCAAACAGAGGAGGAGAACAAACAAGCATCCAGACCCTCCTCAAATAAGGAAAACTCCTCACAAGCTATGGAAGAGTTCAAAACTGAGATTTTGAGGAAAATGGAAGAGATCTGGCAAGAAAATAACAGTTTAAAAGGTAGAATCTTGCAATTGGAAAGTGAGGCTCAGAAATCAAACGAACTGATAAGCAAATTGAACACCAGAAATGACAAGATTGAAAAGGAAAACCAAAAGATTATAGCTGATAACCAGTCCCTAAAGGCTAGAATAGAGCAATTAGAAGCTAATGATCTCTCAAGACAACAAGAACAAATAAAACAAAGTCAAAAGACTGAAAAAATAGAAGGAAATATGAAATATCTCAATGAGAGTGTGACAGACCAAGAAAACCTGTCTAGAAGAGACAATTTGAGAATAATTGGGCTTCCAGAAAAACCAGAAATTAATATAAACCTGGACTCCGTACTAAAAGAAATTATTCAGCAAAATTGCCCTGAAGTCCTACAACAAGAGGGCAATATAGACATCGAAAGGATTCATAGAACACCCACTACATTCGACCCAGAGAAGAAATCGGTTAGAAATATTATTGCCAAATTCAAAGGCTTTCAAGCAAAAGAAAAAATCTTACAAGAAGCCAGAAAGAGACAATTCAAATATCAAGGAGCACCAATCAGGATCACACAGGATCTGGCAGCCTCCACGCTAAAAGACCGTAAGGCTTGGAATACGATATTCAGAAAGGCAAGAGAGCTGGGCCTGCAACCATGGATAAACTACCCATCAAAATTGACTGTATATTTCCAGGGGAAAGTATGGGCATTCAACAAAATTGAAGAATTCCAGGTATTTGCACAGAAAAGACCAGGGCTAAATGGAAAGTTTGATATCCAACCACAAAAATCAAGAGGAGGGGATAAGGGATAGCGGCTCAATAGCAAACCACTGATTTAAAAGGAAAAAGTATAAGGAAAAAGGTGGTAGGAAGAGGGGAGGATTCGAAAATGTCAGCAAATGCACAACTGATGATTATAACTCTGAATGTGAATGGGATGGACTCCCTCATAAAACGGAAGCTAATAGCAGAGTGGATTAGAAACCAAAATCCCACCATATGTTGTCTACAAGAAACACATATGAGGCGGGTGGACATACACAAGTTTAAGGTTCAGGGTTTGAGCAAAATCTTTTGGGCATCAAATGAGAAAAAGAAGGCAGGAGTGGCTATTATGATTTCTGACAAAGCCAAAGTAAAAATAGATATGATTAAAAAAGACAGGGAAGGTCATTACATCCTGATTAAAGGCAGTATAAACAATGAGGAAATAACACTGCTCAATATGTATGCACCAAGTGGCATAGCACCCAAATTCATAAAGGAGAAACTGGCAGAGCTCAAGAAGGAAATAGATAGTAAAACCATACTAGTGGGAGATCTAAATATTCCTCT